>NC_060897.1:12049935-12401935 GCF_014805685.1 Silurus meridionalis
TTTTGTTGTGCTTGGTGATGCATTTGGTACATCATATGGCTATGGATGGCAGATGGAGATATGTCTGGGGAAGGCAATGGAGGTAGAGATTGGGGCATCTGCTGTAGGGGGTGATGGGAGTGTCCAGTTGTTGGTTGGACTGGTAAAGACTGGGCTTCCTGCATAACTTGGTGGGCCATCAACTCTTCCCGAGTAGGAGGCGCCTTGTTAATAGACTGCCGCTTAAATGGTGGATTAGCCCTAGGAGGAGGTGGAGGTGGAGGTCCTGGGTGACGGCGGAAAGTTAAATGTCGGGGTACTTGGTCAGAGGTAAAGTTGGTAGGAGGTGGTGGATCATTAAACTGAACAGGTGGTGGAGGAGGTGGGGTGAGAGGTGGAGGTGGAATGTGTTCAGAGCTAGATGAATAGGTAAGGGAACTTGCATCCTCACTGCTACTATGCATCTCACTGGCACTGCTGAGCTCAGGAGGAATATAAGGGCTTTCATCTTCCTCCTCATCTTCATCATATACTTCTTCATCCTCCTCGTCTTGGAGGGTCATCTGAACATCATCCTGGTGTTAACACACCAAACACACAGAATTGCATTTCTGCCATTAACCACTTTGTACTTTGTAAAGTAAAATTACAAAATTAAATTTTAATTTATTTAAGTATGTGGGTGTATATTTAACAATTTGAATTTAAGATATTTAACAACAGCAACCATAGCAACCATAATGTAAAACAACAGACAGAATTCTATACTTTCTTCAGATCCTCAGACACATACCTCTTCATAGTCATTTTCTGGAGACAGAAAGTCATCAACAGATAGCTGCTGACCCAACTGCTCTGTGAGGGCCTCCATGAACAGGTCTGTGTCAGCACTGCGGGGAGGACGAGAAAATGTGTAGCGCTTCTTCCGGATGGGGGGACTGGGTAGGTAATCTGGTGGGCTTGGCGGATAGTCAGGAGGAGATGGCGGTGATAATGGCGGGCTGTCCAGGCTAATGTAGGGGTTGGACTCTGCACTCCCCTGGGATGGAAGCTCTGGGGGATAACAGGGGCCTTGGGGACTGGGCAGGGGTTCCATCCACATTGGTTGGGGAGGCGGAGGAGGAGGAGGTGGAGGCTGGATTGATGTTACCTTGCGACTGCCTGTAAAATGACAAAAATATTCGCCCCATTACTTTGACTAATAACAATACTGGTTGTCTAGGAGGCCAGTGGGTTTCTTTGGCGGGATTTGTATACCTGAACTAGCCCGTACAGAAGGAGAAGTAGATTTAGCTCTGACAGACTGGCTAGATGAGTGAGGGTAGATGTCAATCAATGTTTCAGGGGCAGGAGGAGGGCGGCTCTTTAGGGATTTAGACCTCTTGCCTACATGCACATTCTCCAGCTCAGCATATACAGCAGATAGCTATAGAAAGAGAAATACAAAATGATCAAGCTACAGAACCCAAAAAAAAGGGAAATGTTTAATATCTATTTTAGTAAATATTTATTACGTTTGATTTCAGGAAGTGAATAAATAATCAACTGGGTAATTTGTGCTTATTAAAGTGAAAAAACTTCAGTGTTCTGTTTTTTAGCTCACATTAGTGAGGTTGTTGGGTGTCTCTGGTAGAGAGGTCCCATCTCCAGACTGTCTTTCACCAGGAGCCAGTCTCATCGGAGCCACCTCAACAGGCTCAGTACGGATCCCTAAAAAATATAATACACAGTATTGAGGTTCTCAAATATTTAAACATTTGGCTGAACATTAAACCCATATGTGTACAGGATAATTGCACAATAAAATCCAAGACAGTGTTAGTGCAGTGTAAAAAGTTTAGTTGTTTACACGTATACAACACGTATGTAATTTTCAAAAAGACAATTTATTTAAAATTATAATTCTTGAATTAAGTTACAAAATAAAAATAAATGAAACATAACTAGGAAAAGGAGGAAAATTAACTTAAAGATTAGATCTAAGCGGTTTGATTAAGAAGAGAGAGTGCATAATGTGAAAGTTTTACCCATTCCTAAGTGAGTGCCAATAACCAGATCATCTGAACTACGGCCTCGTACACTGCTCCTGTAAGTGGTACTTGTCACCTTCATAGAGCTACTACGTCGGTGAGGTTCTGGAGCTGGTGGCTCTGGCTCTGCTACAGGCACTTATATAACAACACAGAAACTTTACAAAGAACAGCCGATCTCAGATAGAACACAAGATTCTCTGTGCCCACACTTATGTATTTTCACAATATTATTACAGGTAAAATGTGTAATAATAATAATAATAATAATACAAACAGTAATTAGCAAAATGTTTATATATGTTGTATAACATGGTCAAGCTTTTGATCATATTATAAATAAAATTATAGAAAACTTATTGGAATCGTTACTTTTCCACAGAACTCACATGTGACTTTATAACCAAGGAATCGTGAGATCTTGCTCTGACAATGTTCTTGCTCCTCATAGGTCAGCAATTGGTAAATAAACTGCCAGATCACCTGCTTAGCTGGAGTATCCAAAATTGGAAACACATCCACGATCAGAGTATCCACATTCCTATAAAACAAAAACAAAAACAGCTTACAAGTCAGTCACAAAGAATTATATTTAGCAGTGTTAGACAAAGTATACACATTATGAGCTTTTTTCAATTTTTTCCTTTAACTATTAAAAAAAAAAATGAGTGTTGTGGCAAGTTCAAGTCAGGAGTTCCTTCCATCATTTATTCCTCTCAAAATGTTCTGCTTGCTGTTGAACTGACGCTGAACTGTATGTTCACTTATAAATAAAAATGTAGTATTTGATTTTGAAATGTAGTGAAGTTAAAGTAAAGTCTCCTTAAATGGTAAAATTCTTCAGTACTTAAGTGCAGTAACAAATTATATTTATGTTGTTACTGGCCACCACTGATATTTGGGCGCAATAACAAACCCCTTTTTCTTATATTAGCCCATTTGTAGTGTGTAAACCTAAAGATTGAGGATATTTGAAGACCTTGTAGAACCAGGATGCAATGTTTATTTAATTCAAGTACAAATTATGGATTCCATATTCCCTGAAAAAGCTAGAAAATGAAACCAGACCAGTTAATTTGAATCCATTAGGAACACAGTTATTAGACTAGTTAATACTAATGCAAATATTTATCCTAGAATCTTATTCTTATTCATAATATTCTCAAAAAATTAGGGTTTGATTTTCACACAGTCAGGCTATTACCTCTAAAACTAAGAGGTGCTCAACTAACCTGTGCTGGAAGAAGGCCTCAAGAGACTTGCAGACGGTGTATCTCTCTTGTAGGGTGAGCAGGTGCTCCAGCTGCTGACTGAAGGTACGCCCCTGCACACGAATGCTGGGTGGCAGAATTTCAGCCACCCACTGTAGGGAGCTGAGCACAGGAGAACGCGAGCGTGGAGATGCCTCCAGAGCCTCAGGCTCGGCCAGCATGAAGGCCAGTGGGCCATCCTCTACCACTAGTGATGGCATGGCTCCACTGCCTTGTAGCATTGCCACCACCTTTTCATGGGCACAGTTCCTAAGACAATGTATATATATATAATTGCTTAATTTTCCCCCATATTTTAAACCTAATTAATAGTGTAATTAATAGCTGCCTGAAATGTTTTTATAATAATCCTTGTAATAATAAAACCAGCATTGTTATAACAATCAAATACCTCATGTCAAGGCCATTGAGAAACAAGATGCGATCTCCAGGTTTGAGGCCTGCTTTCTCAGCTGGGCTCCCTGAAAAAAATATTATCACATACATACACCAATTTAATTCATGTCAGTTTAATTTAATTGAATTCATTTCATTTTAATGAACTTCAATTCACATTTTTATATAGCAGGTTTAACTAAAGAAATTCTCACAAAGCATATACTTATTTACAAACTAAGATGAGGTGGAATTAAGGTTCCCATAGACTCCTATTTACTGTTTTAAAACTTGGGTCAACATGATTTTTTTATTTTGTATGATGAAAGTAAATGTTGAACTACTATGAGTAAGTACGGAAAAGTAGTTAAATGTATTGATATGGCAACAAATGAAGGTGGGAAGTGAAGTAGAAAAACTCTGATGAGCATTTGATGAACACACTATTTCACCACCTGGGATCCTCTGACTCAATCCTACAGTGAGTGACTTTTTCAGAGTTTGTGTTCACACGCAACAGACACACGTGCACAAAGATAACGGCTGCCAGGAATAGGTAACCGCCTGCAATGTCAAACTGTGCACATACGCATACAGTTATCATTTTAGAGTTTGATTCCACCATGTTGCACCCATCATCATTACATAACTTTCCAAATTTAATAGCTCAGCTGAATAATGTCGTTCATTGTTTTGTAAGAAAGGATAGAAACATTCACTTATATAGTCTTCTTGCAAAAAGGTAAAATTAGACCATAAAAAAAAGACAAAATACACATGAATAAACATGTAAACGAAGCTTTCGATATCTGATTTATCTGTGAGTTGTTTCTACCTGGAATAACTGAGTCAACCCAAACAGGTGCATGGCCACGTAGAGTAAACCCAAAACTCTGGTTCCCTTTGTAAACCCGCACTGTCCTATAACACATAAAGACAAATACCAATTTTACAATCTTAAAATACTTGTAGAAATATTTTTAAATATTTGTATGGCACAATTCTTTCGTTCATTTACAGAACCCTTACAAACTTTCTCTCTCTCTCTCTCACACACACACACACACACACACACACACACACACACAGCTCGCCCCTTTATAATCCCCCACTGTGTTTCCATAGTGACTCCCTAGACCACTACAAGAAATAATAAATAATTAATTTTTAATTCTATTTAATTTTGCAACCTTATTATTATGATTAATAAACAATAATAAAAATATTTACCATAATACCGTAATTTCCGGACTATAAAGCGCACCCATATATAAGCCACACCCACTGAATTTTACAAAGATTTTTATTTTGAACATAAATAAGCCACACCTGTCTATAAGCCTCAGGTGTCTACACTGAAACTAACGAACTTTACACAGGCTTTAACGAAAGACACACGGTATAACGGGTGATATATGTTGCGCTTCCTTTAGGAACATAGCGGTATTTTGGGAATAGCCTGCCACTGAATTTTTCTGCTATTACTGCGTGTGTGCAAGGCGAGGAATATGTCCTTGTTATTTTCTGATGCTCATTTCTAAGTTTCTTTGACTAACCCGTAACGCTGTTGCCAAGAAAAATAAAAAAGCACGAGTTTTGGAAACCTGTCTGTGCTTATATGATTTCTGTTGTAACTGGAGTTAGCGAGCTATCCCATGACCCAGACTCAACACGCTACAACGGCTTGTATCTAAACAGTAGCCGAGCAAGAAAGTCATTGTTCACTGTCGTCCTCCTTCCTTTCACAACTATTTCTCTTCATAAGTTTATCTTTTTGGCGTCGTCGTGCGTTTAAAAAAAAGTTTTTTCTCCCGAAGCCATGCAGCTCAGAACACAGGTGAGGTGCATTTTTTTTTTCGTTCGGAAATTTCATTGGTCTAATGTTATGGGGTTCAGTTTTTTGGCTTGAAGTTTGTGAAACCGGGAAAAACCCAGGAAAAATTCATAAATAAGCCGCTTCGTTGTTTAAGCCACGGGGGTTCAAAACGTGGGAAAAAAGTAGTGGCTTATAGTCCGAAAAATACGGTAATTAATCAATTAATTAACAGATTTTTCATTATATGCAATGACCACTGGTAGATTTTTATAACTTCAAATCTGAAGCCTGAGAATGTTCATATGAACACATATAAGCATATTTATAGTTTCAGATTCAAAACATTGTGCATAATATGTACACTTCCGAAGAATGAATACCCAAACAGAATGTAAAAACAGAAGAGAGAATAAACCCCTTGATACTACAGAGATTTACCAGGCCACTATCGTTAAATAAATACACAGTGATTTGATGATAGTAATAAAAATATAAGCTATAAAATATGAATGCAGTGATTGAGGGTGCAAGCCCCTGTGTGATGTGCTTTATAATTTATAGACTGCATTGGTTTTGTGACCTTTCCCACAGTGAGCTTGACCAAAAAAAAAAGTATTTAATAAAATAAAAAGCTTAAAATAATTGGAGGGGACATAAAGTTCATATTTGATTAAAGTAAAAAACAAACAGAGAAAAACAGGAAGGAAATAAGAACCAGTGTACAAGTTTTAAATGTAGTAAGTAAAGAGAAGACATACAGATCAAAGCTTCCCTGAAGGCTATCATGACCTTCTATCTGTGTTATTTCTGTCTCACATTGACAGTAGATAAGAATGATCCCATGAACAGTTACAGAGAAAACTTATACACCTGGCTCTTTTTGTCCTTGATCTGCAAATTTGTGCAAACATTTTATTTAAATGTATTGTACATTATTTTTAGAGCCATTTACACATACCTGTCAGGAGAAAACCAACCATCCACTAAAATGTACCCAAAAAAACAAGCAAAACCAAAAAACATTTCATAGCCGTGATCTATTTAACAGCATACTAATAGCTTTTACCCCACAATGGTTTTTTTTTATATTTTTTTTGCTTTACACTGTTTTTAATCAAGGCTAGGCAAAATATATATTTCTCCCCATTATTATATGTTGTCCTTTAATTAATCATTAATGAGAATTATCATCAGATTGATTGAGCCAGAAATATATGTTTTAAGAGAGGTAGCCTACATTTCACAGCCACTACATTATCGAAAGCCCTTCAGTATCTATGCACATTTACAGTGCATGTTAAGTTGGGCACCTTGGGGTATAAAAAGTTGAAGGTTAAAGTACAAATCAAAGATTATTATAATGTATGAAGAAGACACCATTTTATATAAAATCCAGTTTCCTTTGGCTTTTACATGACATTTGTTTATGGCAAACTGGTTCTGCAGTTCATTTGGTAAACGTATCATTTGACTTACTACTTACCACTTTTATATTTTTTTTGCTGAACTTCTGACATTGAATACTGATTCTATACTGAGCATAAACCGACATTTGAATTTCTTTTTCGCAGCGACATCAAATTATACCATTAAACTTTTTGTATGAAGCCAAAGTAATTGCCCATTTTTTAACTGCCCAAATTACTTTCTTTTGAAAACACAAAAAGGATAATATATATAAATTAAAAAAAAATGCAAAACACTCAGCTCAGGTCTTTGACACACACTGTCAAACATCATTTTAATAATTTGTCTTGAGTAACTGGCCTGCGGTTAGAGATGGCATTGGAGTGGCCAGCGATGAGTGAAGTCGTTTTGCGAAGGCCACGAGATGGAGGGATGATGTTATCCTCATGGGCAGTGCGTGGCACTGAGCTGGCCCGGGTGGACACCAGCAGCCTCTCTGGGTGATCCTCGCTTCGGCTGCGGCGCAGTCCACTCTGCCTGTGCTCGCTGAAACTGCGTCCCCTCAGGCGGCTGATCAGGCTCTGAGAGACCACTTCATCAAAACGCTGCCGGTGCTTTTTGGGAATGAAGATCCTAATGAACATGACAGAGAGGAAGGAGAGATAATAAGTGCACAGAGCAGGTGTCAAAATGACTGAAGTGAGAGGGATGCAGAGCCATTTCAGTGTGAGAGAGAGAGAGTGTGAGAGTGTGTGCATGTGCGAGAAGAGAGAGAGAGAGAGAGAGAGAGAGAGAGAGAGAGACAGAGAGAGAGAATAATTGGAGGCAGGACAAATGTTCGCACATGCCTCCTGAGTGGAGGAGGAGGTGAGCAGGAGTGCCGCACAGAAAGTCTGCAATAATTTTACTGTATGATGCAAGTGATATCTATCTTTCCCTCTAGCATTCATGTAGAGAACATGTCTGAGATGTTTATTAAATGTATCAAAAATAACACATTTGTAAGGATGAATTGTCATTCATCCAACATGGAGCCTGATGGCAGTGTATGGGGGTAAAAAGTGGGAGATTATGCTTGACTCCTACTCTCATTACTTACTGATGAGGGTGAATGATTAGTGTATACTATCTTTAGATTGATAAGCCTCTATATAGGGTATCTCACCTACATAATGATTATGTTTACGGATCATGAATATTGATCATTCAAGCACCACTACAAAGGAACAATCTAACAATATGTCTAGTGATCTGCAATAACCTCTTTTAATTGGTTTTGTAATTTTCAATAAAAAACTCTGAAATCTACAGAAAAGCTTGACTGAAAATACAGTATGTTTCTCTTTTACACATATTTCAAGTGCATAAGTGCATTTCTAGATTGCAAAAAAACCCCTCCATTTCAAGATTTATTTAAATGAACAGCAGGATCCATGGTGCCATGAGGTGGCTGGAATTCTACCCAGGATGTGTTCCCACCTAATGTGACAGACTATGGATTCACTGAAATTGAGTGATTTCTCTCAACTGTGGGAAGTGAAAGTAACACATCCATGTCTTCAGTACCACCCCTATTATATCAGCAAGGACACTTACTCGTCCTTAGCTCTGTGTTTTCTGATATGTAGCTTTATTTTGTTAAATGTAGCATTAGGGTTCTGGAGGAACATTGTCTTGTTTCGCTGTGTACTGAATCAGCTATATATGGTTGAAATGACAATAAAAGCTTCTTGACTTAACATAACTAACAGCTAGCTTTTATTATTAGAGGGTATGCCTGTTATCCACTTTGTCTATGTGCTAAAGACACCCAAATTTACAAAAACTAACATGGAGGTGCAGAAATTGGGGGGGGAGGAAGGTTGTCTTTCTTATTATAAAAGACAATATATAGTAAACACTGTTAAATAGAGAGCTTCAAGCCTAATTTGCAATTAATGGTTTCTATACTTAGCTAGTGGAAATTGGATGTAGGCTACAGGACGCTAGATGGTTACATAAATTCACTTATGTCAACATAGCATCAGGCAGCCAATTAGCAAGCTACCCCTACACCAAAGTCCATGGGTAACACTATTCTTAATTAACACATCCAGAATGGCTGTTTCACTGTTAAAGAAATAAATAAACAAAACAGCCTTCTTGTTCAAATCAATTCTATATTGTACAAATAAATTGTACTTGCTCTCATTCTCCCTCAAAACACTCTCTCAGGAATGGTTCCATTTCTCCTTCTCTACCTCTCCTATATAAGAGTGGATGTCTACATAATGACTGAGCTGGGGAATAGCACAAGCCAAATGGTGCCAAAAAGGAGCTTTTATTGGAAGAAATTTCTGATTATTGCATCGAATCAGAACTGCTGCAGAGTGAATTATGCAGGGTTTGGGAGTAATAATAGACTACTCATAGATGTGTGGAAGTTGTGTGGAAATAATTGACTTTTATATACAATTAAGGCCAAACATTTTAATGCAAGTATGTATAATACACGATTTCAGTTACAGCAAGTTGTTTTGGTATCTACTATGTTCACATCAGATGTAATACTGCAGTGTCTCAAAGCACTGACCTGAATACCATTAAAGATTCTGGACTTAAAAATCGTGTCTGGACAAAGAGGCCCACAAACCTGAATGAGTTACACTGGTTCTGTGAGGAGGAATGGTGAAAAAATCCAGAAAAATATTGCCCTAAGCTAGAGAAAGACTACCATACGAATTTGTTTCCTGGTTAAAGCAATTCAATGGCAATGACACCAAATACTAATAATAATAATTTAACCTTTATTCGTCCCACAGTGGGGAAATTTCTAGTTTTTTCGCATACCCCAACTCATCTGGAAGCTGGGGTCAGAGCGCAGGGTCAGCCATGGTACGGCGCCCCTGGAGCTGATAGGGTTAAGTGCCTTGCTCAAGGGCTCAACAGAGCCAGCTTGGCTGTGCTGGGGTTCGAACCGCTGACCTTGTGATCAGTAACCCAGAGCCTTAACCACTGGACTACCACTGCCCAACAAGTGTACATAATACATACTACATGTATGTAAGCTTATAGTAAAGAAAAGCTCTCAAAAATCGCTCTTATAGTAAATAAAAGCTCTAATAAAAACTGTTATTTTTAAATGTTGTGTAAAAACTGTTATAAGAGCTATGAAAATTGACTTCCTTTAGTCTAGGTGTTTTCAACCCTGCGTTCAACTTTACACACTTTTCTCATTTATCTGTATCAATACTATTAAACTCATGTAACGTTAAACTGGCTTATAGTGTTTATAACATACTAATATAAACATGAATAGCCAATTTACATGATAAAACCTAAACGATGACCAATGTTAAACAAAATAATTTAGGCCTAATAACAAAGTAATATTAAGAAACTTGTATAATAATTGATATAGCTATGATACCTACTGTAAACATTTTTGGAAGGAGTTTCCAGACTTCAGCAATTTATAACACTAAGTTTGCATGTTCATTTTTCTCATTAAAATGTGACACCATTTATTTATTCAAAGCAGTAAAAAGAGAGAATGGTGATGGAGTAACTGGTTATACAATATATGCAGAAACATCTGTGGACAACTCACTATAGGATTCAAATGTACCTTTAAACACTCCATTTAACATTTAGTCCCCTTTTGCTGTTATAATAACCCTCATGCTTCTGGGAATATGTTTCACTAAATTTTGAAAAGTGCTTGTGGAGCTATATGTTTATTTCACCACAAGGGTGTTAGGAAAGTTAGGTACTGATGTAGCTGATGTGAGGAGGCCTGGGGTGACATCAGTGGTCCAATTCATCAGAAAAATGTTTAGTAGGCGTGAGGTCATAACTGTAGATGGCCAATCAAGATCTTTAACTCTTCATGGAGATCTCTTTGTTGGAACAGATTTGAGTCTCCTACTTCGAATAAAGGTAAAATAATTAAATTCTACTGCATCCAGAGACTTTCTTTACAATTGTATGTCTTTAAGTCTCAAAATTTGTGGTAACAGTCTGGGAAAGAACCACTTATGGATGGAAAAGACAGGATAATACTTTTGTTTGTTGTGCTGCATATAGTCCGAGCACTGATAAGCAGACCTTTCACTTCTGCAACCTTTAAATCAATGCTGCAGCACTCATGCATCTGGTTTTTTTTTAAGTCTGCTTCTGCACCTGATGCACAGCACGAGGACCCAACTTCTTTGACGGCCCTTGTGAGGTCTTTTCTGAGTCGAACCCATCTTGGAAAACCCCTGTATGACCCTGGCCACTGTACTGTATCTCAGTTTCAGGGTGTTACCAATCTTCTTAAAGCCCAGGTCATCTTTGTGGAGAGCAACAATTCTAATTCTCAAATCCTGAGAGATTTGTACTCAAAGCACCAAATTTTAACTGCTCTAATAAAAGATACACAAATTTGTATGGTCCTATAAAGCAGACAAACACATGAACATCATGAATAGCACATGTGGCTTTGCATTGCTACACGATATACAGCTGTTATCACTTAGTGTGTACTCACTTTTTTTGCCATTTATTAAGAAAATAATGGTTGTATGTTGAGTTATTTTCAGAGGACAGTAAATCTGTACTGCTATACAAGCTTCACATTGATTACTCTAAAATATATCCAAGTTTAATTTCTATTGTATTGTCCCTTGAGAAGATTATACTAAAATGGTTGCTGAAATGTAAAGGGTGTACTCACTTTTGTAAGATACTAATATACTGTATATATATATATATATATATAGTATAGAATAGTTTTTAATTATTAAGCATGTTCACACCTTTCCAGTTTCCAGTGCAGCAGGATATTAAACAGTTTAACATGGAGTCCTGCTGAGATGCACTGAGCACAAGTTAGATAGCAAATGAGCCAGCTGGTTGTCTCCATAGCAACATAATGAACAATTCAGAGAAATGGGAGTTGGGGTTTTTGTGTTTGTGAATTGCTGCAGTTCTGCTGGCCTGCTATTCACACAATATCAGGACAAGTGGCAAAGTTTTTGGGAAAAAAAAATAAAAAAAAGCAATGAAACTCACTGCCACCTACAGGAAGATAAATGATTAACCACCTAGTGTATATGCAACTGTAGAAAACTGGAACACAATACAAAATAAACTGCAAATAATCTGAACAAATTAATTATTTTTTATTTAGATATATTTCTATTTCACTACAACATAAAATTTGATGTTTATTAAATTCAAATACATTTCTGAAGTTTTTTTTTAAAGGTTATTTACACAAAATCTACAATATATCTTTAAATATCGTTAATAGAACTGTCTTCAGTATTTTATCCCATCCATTTAACAATGTTTTTCTCACTTATTTGCACTTATTTCCCAGTAGTCCTTTACTTGGCCTTTTTCCAAAAGAGCTATCAGCCCTTATCCCAAGCAAAGTTAGTGCAGCATATCTGGGCCAAAACACAGCACCTGTGCCCGTGCTGGAATGGACAACGTTTTGCCAAAAAGCCATATTATGCCTTCCAGGAGCAAATACACTAAAAACAAGTGTGACTGCTACTTCTTGTGTCTTAGATATACAGTAAGTTAATGTGTAAGTGGAAAAAATGAAGGCGTGATATTTAGGTCTGCTCTTTAACAAAGACTGGTGGACACTAGTAATGGCCAAGTTCTAAATATCGATTAAACATCAAAATTCACACATACGACTTCCCAAGAAGCTCTTCAGCTTAGTCGAGCCCAGATTATTCTTGTTTAACTTTCATTTACACTGGAATGTCCTCAATTAGAAGGAGGTCACAGGAAACTAAAATTAACCAAGGAGTGGGGTTTGGAGATCAAGGACACTCTACTTAAAGGAGAGGATGACAATTGAGTAACTTGTTCAGGAAAAATCTCAATAATGGCTTCTATACACTAGCAGCAGGGTGCTTACTTATTCCCATCTAAAACCTAATATCTAACCCTGATTAATAGCAGATTATTACTATTATTGTCTCTTCAGTAACAATCTCTGCACAAAGAAACCAAATCGCAAACGAGAAAACACAATTTATCCAGTTATAGTAAGAGATACAGACTGAAAGTATAGAGTTTACAGAATATAAATAAGGAAAAATATATTACGTAATATAACATTACCTTTCAGGTTGTAAGCATGCACTCTATGCCCAAAATAATTCATATCCTCCAGAAATGCAGGTGATAAAGGACCAGAGTTACACTGAACACATTCCAATAGATTCCTCTTACCGAAAGTGCTTGGAGAAACTTCTGTCCCTCCCCATGGTTCTCGGTTCATCACTCAGCACCAACCCAGAAGACTAATAGTGCAGGCTTCTATAAATCATCAATCCCTGACAGAAAAAACCTTCAAAAGAGCCAGATATAGCAGATCTCTAAAGTCCAAGCATGTCTGTCTCAGTGCAGGTGTATCAACCGGCGTCATGCTGAAAACCATCAACTATACAATTATTCAAGCCTTAAAGTGCATAAGAGGTCAGATCAACTTTCCAAATGTCACCCATATTTAGGCTCTGATATCCAGCAACTCCAAAGTGTGCGGCATTTGGAGTTCAGGTCTTGCAGAAGGTCTTCGCCCTCTATCACAGATTAACTGCCACCCACCAAGAACCAAGCAGTTAGCTATGTTTGCGGCTGCCTAGAAGTTGGAGCGAGAGAAATGAAAGGAGAAGAGAAGCAAGCGAGGAGGGAGAGAAAGGCAAGAGGAGTGTGAGGAACTCCCTAAGGAATTTCGCAGGCAGGTCGGCATGTGGGATATCCAACAAAAGTAGAAAAAAAAGTCTGGATATCCATCACTGGAAAACGTCAGCGAATCAAAATTCTTGCTAGAAGTCATTCACACACCTAGCAAAATCAAATCTGCATAGGAATCGGTTCAATTGCTTGCAACATTAGTCAGAATCATGATATCCAAAGAAACCCCTTTCCACACTTCGGAATCACTACAAAGCCTTCTATGAAAGATGAAGGTAAAATCCCCACCCTGAATATAGACCCTTTGAGGGAAACTTGAGCTTCTATATGGTGCCATGTAGATTTTGTGCACACTTGTAGTGCGTCATGAACCAAAAAGCATTTATTATAGGAAGTAGGCTGCTTAAAAATAGTGAGCACCCTGAGGGAGAGCTGTACAGATTTGCAGGACAGAAAAGCACACAGCTAGTCACATATTTAAGGAAAAACAGTTAGCATGAACTGTTGGAGTTTTGATCACTGATTATAATGGATGAATGAAGGCCAGTGTGTTTTTAACTACAAAGTCAAGTCTAACATTATGTTGTCTTTCTATGTGATTTGGAACGAGTGTATCGAATATTTTTATTTTTTGAAAGAATACCTTTACCGTTATTGTATTCTATTCATTTTTTATCAATAATGATTCATGAGGTACCATTGAAATTAGTATACTTTTGGAGAGATTCTGTTACCGAATCATGTAAAATATTTATATGTGTCAGTGCGATTTAAAAATTGTTCGAAATGTTTGATGTAAAAAAATGTCAATCTTAAATATAGATATAAATGTCATAGTAATCTAAGAAGTGGAGGCAAGTTTTTTAAATTAATATTTGTATTTGTTTATAAATATTAATTGATATTTTTCTTTTAAATGACCTAAAATTATCTTTATTACATTTGGCTCCTCGTAATAATTCAGTTGCAAAGTAGTTTATTTCTATATAAAAATGATTTAGCATAGAGCTACACAAGATGGAATAACTGAAAAAACAATGAAATGATATATTTTTTTTAATGTCATGGTATGATAACCCATTAGTACAAAACACATTGACAAAAAAGTGAAAGTCCCTTTTACAGCAAGAGGAAAAGGAAAAAGTATCCTAAATATTGTAATACTGTACACCTGATTTTTTATATACATTTATATGATGCAATTTTAAATATGCTTTCAAGTTTGCTTTGCATTAACATGATAATGCAAACAATTTAATTGTACCTAAAGGAAGAGGTATTCAATATAAAGGGATATCCATGAAAAATGTGATAAATGTGTGCAATTCATTTTTATGGTCATGCCCAATCAGCATCGAGAAACAGACTTTCACTAAGCACACACACTCTCTCCATTTTAATGTAATGTTGTTTTGCAGAATTTGCTGTTGTTTTTTTGGTCCTGTTGTGTTTTTCTTTTTAAATTTGTGTTTTTGGTTTGTTAACATGTCCTGCACTTAGGACAATATAGTACAAGGAAATGAAACAAATATTTGTGCCTGACAAAAAAGTGATGACACGAGCAGTGATGAAAAACAGGAGTGAAAAATTCTCAGAGGTTAAAAAAAAGGAGCATGAGGAGCATGAATCTAGGTATTTGGAACATGGTGCTCTACTTCCTATCTTATTTCTTATGGAGGTTGGAGAGTCCACACAGCTTCACAGGATGATCCACTTTGGAAAAGTTTCCAAGCAATCTCTTTTTGTCCTTAGTGTCATCATTGTGCCTTATATACATGTAAGGCCTTAATGACAGATAATGTTTTATTAATGAGAATAAATATGCCTGATTCATCTCTTATTGCCACAGGCTAACACTCACACCACTCTGTTAGTGTAGCCTGCCAAATCTTGCAGTGTTAGGATGCCTCAAATTCCCATGACACTGTACCTAATCAGCATCTATTCGACCTAGAGAAAGAGAGAGAGAGGAAAGGGGTGGGGGGCTGCAGTGGTGGAGAGATTTAAGCCTGCCCCCCCACTGACATTGCTTCATTAGTACCCTTCTCCAGGGCCATTTCATTGAGAATTAATATACATGTTACTCATAGCAGGTTTGAGTTCAAATCTTTGCTGTTGTACCTATATAGATCATTAGTCTCTATAAGTTGTACATACGTTATACAGGGAGTGCAGAATTATTAGGCAAATGAGTATTTTGACCACATCATCCTCGTTATGCATGTTGTCTTACTCCAAGCTGTATAGGCTGGAAAGCCTACTACCAATTAAGCATATTAGGTGATGTGCATCTCTGTAATGAGAAGGGTGTGGTCTAATGACATCAACACCCTATATCAGGTGTGCATAATTATTAGGCAACTTCCTTTCCTTTGGCAAAATGGGTCAAAAGAAGGACTTGACAGGCTCAGAAAAGTCAAAAATAGTGAGATATATTGCAGAGGGATGCAGCAGTCTTAAAATAGCCAAGCTTCTGAGCGTGATCATCGAACAATCAAGCGTTTCATTCAAAATAGTCGACAGGGTCGCAAGAAGCGTGTGGAAAAACCAAGGCGCAAAATAACTGCCCGTGAACTGAGAAAAGTCAAGCGTGCAGCTGCCAAGATGCCACTTGCCACCAGTTTGGCCATATTTCAGAGCTGCAACATCACTGGGTGCCCAAAAGCACAAGGTGTGCAATACTCAGAGACATGGCCAAGGTAAGAAAGGCAGAAAGTCGACCACCACTGAACAAGACACACAAGCTGAAACGTCAAGACTGGGCCAAGAAATATCTCAAGACTGATTTTTCTAAGGTTTTATGGACTGATGAAATGAGTGAGTCTTGATGGGCCAGATGGATGGGCCCGTGGCTGGATTGGTAAAGGGCAGAGAGCTCCAGTCCGACTCAGGCGCCAGCAAGGTGGAGGTGGAGTACTGGTTTGGGCTGGTATCATCAAAGATGAGCTTGTGGGGCCTTTTCGGGTTGAGGATGGAGTCAAGCTGAACTCCCAGTCCTACTGCCAGTTTCTGGAAGACACCTTCTTCAAGCAGTGGTACAGGAAGAAGTCTGCATCCTTCAAGAAAAACATGATTTTCATGCAGGACAATGCTCCATCACACACGTCCAAGTACTCCACAGCGTGGCTGGCAAGAAAGGGTATAAAGAAGAAAATCTAATGATATGGCCTCCTTGTTCACCTGATCTGAACCCCATTGAGAACCTGTGGTCCATCATCAAATGTGCGATTTACAAGGAGGAAAACAGTACACCTCTCTGAACAGTGTCTGGGAGGCTGTGGTTGCTGCTGCACGCAATGTTGATGGTGAACAGATCAAAACACTGACAGAATCCATGGATGGCAGGCTTTTGAGTGTCCTTGCAAAGAAAGGTGGCTATATTGGTCACTGATTTGTTTTGTTTGGTTTTGAATGTCAGAAATGTATATTTGTGAATGTTGAGATGTTATATTGGTTTCACTGGTAAAAATAAATAATTGAAATGGGTATGAATTTGTTTTTGTTGTTGCCTAATAATTATGCACAGTAATAGTCACCTGCACACACAGATATCCCCCTAAAATAGCTAAAACTAAAAACTACTTCCAAAAATATTCAGCTTTGATATTAATGAGTTTTTTGTGTTCATTGAGAACATGGTTGTTGTTCAAATTAAATCCTCAAATAAAATTAATCCTCAAAAATACAACTTGCCTAATAATTCTGCACTCCCTGTATAGATCATATTGTTTTTTCATTTTTCAACAAAGAATGAAAATGCTCAAAAACTGTGCTTGATTGATCTTTTTTCCCAGTCTAAGAAAGGAGAACGAGCATGTTTCAATCAAATAAAAACAACGACAGCTGCAACTGTCAGTTCCATCCCACCGTGGTTCACTACACAGCCGTGTAAGAAAAAAGAAAAATGACGTGGGTGCTCGTGAACGATTCGTATTCATTGCTGTAAGTACAATCACGCATCAAAAAGCTTTGTTTTACCGTGGAGGAGTGTGCATTACGTCCTATATTCACAAAAGCATTTAAAGCGAATTTAAAAGCTGGCAGCAGTTTCTTACTTTTACCACCTTCTTCCATATGGATTAATTTTCTGTTCAGATCTCAACAAGTCTGGGCAAATTACTGAATAGGCACCAACCAGAGGCCACATTTCTATGATGTCATCATGTAGACTTCTTACAAAGTATTTTACAGTATTTTAAAACTACAAAAAATTGATAGACAATATGAAGCCATATGTATGAACCCTATCAAATACAAATTACAAAATCCTATTTTATATTTATAATACGTATTTCAAATACATGTTTTGCCCATACCCGAGTACAGTATATGGATAAACTGGAGTAGACGATTCGTATTCATTGCTGTAAGTACAATCACGCATCAAAAAGCTTCGTTTTACTGTGGAGGAGTGTGCATTACGTGTTATATTCACAAAAGCATGAACAGCTGCCAGTAAAGTTTTCTTCACAATACACTATAGTCATAATAATCTTTCACTTTCCCTTTCTCCATTCCCTTAATGGATTGCATGGATGCATTTTTTATTTACTTGCTGAGGCATACAGAATTTTATATGAAAATCCTGTATATGATAAATAATATACAACTATACCACTATAGTTTGAACTACTTTAACTGCAATGACCCCCAGAATTCTGATATTTTAATTGCATTCCCGTGCATTTGCAAATAGATCAGTCAGGGTTGGGCAACGACACATCAAAATGTATTTTTAAATAAAATACCAAATTCCTTAACTTTAAGTGTATCAAAATAAACTACAAATACAGCAACCATACCATGTATCAAAATAAACTACTGTATTTTTGCATTTATTTGTATTTACTCATTCATTTGTATTAAAATACTAAAAAAGTACTTTTACTAGGCAGCATGAAATTTCTTCAAATCTTCCATCAATTGGCCTGTTTGATCTTTTTCCCAGTCTAAGAAAGGAGAACGAGCATGTTTCAATCAAATAAAACAACGACAGCTGCAACTGTCAGTTCCATCCCACCGTGGTTCACTACACAGCCGTGTAAGAAAAAAGAAAAATGACGTGGGTGCTCGTGAACGATTCGTATTCATTGCTGTAAGTACAATCACGCATCAAAAAGCTTTGTTTTACCGTGGAGGAGTGTGCATTACGTCCTATATTCACAAAAGCATTTAAAGCGAATTTAAAAGCTGGCAGCAGTTTCTTACTTTTACCACCTTCTTCCATATGGATTAATTTTCTGTTCAGATCTCAACAAGTCTGGGCAAATTACTGAATAGGCACCAACCAGAGGCCACATTTCTATGATGTCATCATGTAGACTTCTTACAAAGTATTTTACAGTATTTTAAAACTACAAAAAATTGATAGACAATATGAAGCCATATGTATGAACCCTATCAAATACAAATTACAAAATCCTATTTTATATTTATAATACGTATTTCAAATACATGTTTTGCCCATACCCGAGTACAGTATATGGATAAACTGGAGTAGACGATTCGTATTCATTGCTGTAAGTACAATCACGCATCAAAAAGCTTCGTTTTACTGTGGAGGAGTGTGCATTACGTGTTATATTCACAAAAGCATGAACAGCTGCCAGTAAAGTTTTCTTCACAATACACTATAGTCATAATAATCTTTCACTTTCCCTTTCTCCATTCCCTTAATGGATTGCATGGATGCATTTTTTATTTACTTGCTGAGGCATACAGAATTTTATATGAAAATCCTGTATATGATAAATAATATACAACTATACCACTATAGTTTGAACTACTTTAACTGCAATGACCCCCAGAATTCTGATATTTTAATTGCATTCCCGTGCATTTGCAAATAGATCAGTCAGGGTTGGGCAACGACACATCAAAATGTATTTTTAAATAAAATACCAAATTCCTTAACTTTAAGTGTATCAAAATAAACTACAAATACAGCAACCATACCATGTATCAAAATAAACTACTGTATTTTTGCATTTATTTGTATTTACTCATTCATTTGTATTAAAATACTAAAAAAGTACTTTTACTAGGCAGCATGAAATTTCTTCGCAAATCTTCCATCAATTGGCCTGTTTGATCTGTTCCTTCACCATTACACTGACTGAACTAAACAATGTTGGATAGCAACAGATTTTCACTGGCCAAATCATGCAATAAATCTGAGATATGCAACCAGTTAACAGATCAAATATTTACATACATATCCCTATGATCTCCCAGATGAAGGTTATTTTTAAAGTAACCAACAGTTTATTGTTTAACAGTTTGCGAATGACTAAATGCATCCTAATTTTTTTGGTAACGAACGGCGACTTTGCATTAGAAACTTAATGACAAACAAGTCATTTATAAGAAGACAACTGATGGCATGCGAATTCATAGCAACTAGTTTCTAACTAATTAATCATTTAATTGTTAATCATAAATATAATAATATATTATGTGTCAGGTGGTCATTCACGCAATGGTATGCTAAATTATGATCCTACTAAACAGCTACTTCAATAAAAACTTTCTTTCGGCTTCCCCTGTTAGGGGTCGCCACAGCAGACCATCCGCATGTTTGATTTGGCACATGTTTTTATGCTGGATGCCCTTCCTAACGCAACCCTTCCCATTTATCCGGGCTTGGGACCGGCACTAAAGCTTGTGCAACCCTAAGGGCTAGGGTTGGTTCCCTGACCGGTAATCGAACACGGGCCGCAGTGGTGAGAGCGCCGCATCCTAAACACTAGACCACCAGGGAACCCAAACAGCTACTTCAATAAAGGTACAATATTTGGCAATCATATATTTATTCATTAATCATCGAACACGAATTTAAAAGCTGGCAGCAGTTTCTTACTTTTACCACCTTCTTCCATACGGATTAATTTTCTGTTCAGATCTCAACAAGTCTGGGCAAATTACTGAATAGGCACCAACCAGAGGCCACATTTCTATGATGTCATCATGTAGACTTCTTACAAAGTATTTTACAGTATTTTAACACTACAAACAATTGATAGACAATATGAAGCCATATGTATGAACCCTATCAAATACAAATTACAAAATCCTATTTTATATTTATAATACGTATTTAAAATACATGTTTTGCCCATACCCGAGTACAGTATATGGATAAACTGGAGTAGATGAAAATTAAGAATATTTTTAAAACATGACCATGAAATAGTTGCTTGAGGAAAAAAAAAACTTCCAGCTACAAGACTGATCAAAATCTGTCATAAAAGCTGTCAAAGCTTGTGCACATTGTCTGGTATCATAAAAAAGAACAGCAACTCTTATTGATCATATAAATGCCATTCCTTGACCTACAGATAGCAGATATATTCTGCAAGAATGAGACAATATAAAAGAATGAAACAATATCAAAAATCCTCACATTAAGAAGACTCATAATTAACATCTTTTGACAAACACATCACGAGCACCACTTTGTATAAAATCACACCCTGTAACAGCAGCAGAGAACAGAGAAAACACCCCAGCAATGTTCAGCATCACTCACCTACAGCAATTCATCACTCTACCGTATTCCCACACCACACACAGCAACTTCGAGGCTGCTGCTTCAATCCACAAAGCATCAAATATAGCCTCGGGTTACTCCGTCACCCGATCCACCTTACAGTAGGGCTACACACAGCCTGATAGCAAATTGGCTGGAATATCGCACTTCCAAAGGCTGCCAGAAGCAACATTTGGGGGAAGAAAAATGCCAATATAAGCTTAGTACTGGATAAAGAGGAGGGGAGGGGAATGTGTGAATTCTTTGATGTGATAACACACTATGCATTTCTGTACAATAAATAGAGAGGAAGAATAAAAGTAAGATTTACATATGAAGACATGCTGAAGCAGGAGCAAGGGGTAATGCAGTTTAATGAAGGAGAATAAGGGATTGAAAACAAGCCACTATTTATATTTAAAATAAGAATATATTGTATATAAATTTCAAATTCTTTACAAAAAATATGCAAATGAATAAGGGATTTTTTTTTATTCCACTACTCCCCAGAAACAATCAAAAATCAAAATGGAAGCTTTTTTTCCCCTGCAGAATGATTTCCTTTCAATTAGCAAGCTTGGCTGTCGGAGACAGACACGTTACTTTATGATCATTTGGTTTGAACATTTGAACAATTGAACATAACTGTTTTATTACTCTGACTAAAGGCATCCATGTCTGGACAGGAAATGAGCAAAGTCCCAGACTCTATGAAGTCTGAGACATTAGACTGTTTAGAATAGAAAAAAAAAAGTCACAACATCAGGAGCACAGTATTTTTTCAGGGTGTACTGTATAGACAAAAACATACCACGGTGATGTTTTAGGTTCTGACTCTTCAGAAAGTGATTAATTAACATATAGCAGCCGCTCTGACAGTAGTAGCTGTAACTTATTTTGCAGGATCACATTAATGCACTTACCATAAGATATGTATAGAAAGACTGGTATGACAAAAATCATAATCTAAAACATTTTTTTTATATGAATGCTTTCTATAAGGAGGAGCTCAATTAAGTTTTATGGAAGGATCTATGAGTGTCAGCAAATTTGTTTATTTGGAAATTTACTGTTGCAGAAGAGAAATAATCCACTCCTTGACCCAATGTTACTGGAAAATAATTAGGGCTGGAAACAATAACACAACACAACGAGGCATTCATCGTTTTTGTACAACAGCACATCCTAATTCCAATAGTGAATACAAGATTGGACAAGACTTTAGATATCAGTGCCAAAAACAAACCTTTTCTGATATGCCCTTTTGTTGAATCTCCCAGACTTTGCAAATTTAAATTGCGTGGTTTCTTGACGCAGGAGATGCGAGGGTATCAAGCTTTCATTTCATCAAATCTTTCTGCAGCTGGTGCCATTGGACTTGGCATGGTACCTAATTCCCTACAATATTTATAGACTCTGGCCTGATTATGACAAAGCTGTCAACAGCTTCTGTCACCACATATCAAGCAATTGATTTGTACATTTAAAACTGTAATTTCTAGGTTCCCATTGTGGATTTTTACGTAAAGTTTTTTATCACTGTATAGTTGGAGACAGGTTAAATGTTTGCTTTCACAATTCCTGCAGTTTTATTTTTGGTAAAGAGAAATTAAGAGAAAGAGAGAGAGCAAGATAAGTTGAATCAGTACTAGATAAAAGGAGGAAGTAGGAGTGCACTATTTAACCACTTCAGAGATTCAGAGACGAGTTTGCTGACAAAGTATCCATCCTTAATCTCAATGATACCTGATGCTGTCAATCAGCTGTTGATGTTCTTCATTGATCAATATCTCAGGAAGTGTGGATGCCAGCTGCTCCACATCCCTCTCTGAAGCGTATTGCTTCAACAGGTCAAAAAGCCTCTCCTTTACAATTGGCTCTTCACCTAAAATCTCTTCAACCTAAAACATTAGACACAATGAAAACAGCATCAGCAAACAATATTGTCTTCACACAAAAATGGCTGTTGTTCAATGACCAGAGAATTTGATTTGAAATAGGTAGAATTTTTTTAATGACGTATAACATCAACCCCCTTAAGGAGCAATAGATATATTCAAGACACTAGCACATTAAGCTTTATCCAATGGCAAAATGAAATGTTTTCATTCATTTGACAGAGGGATGTCACACTGACCTTCTTGTTAAACTCCAGGGCTTTGTGTTTGCGGTCTTGACGGACTATATCTCCACTCTGGTACGTCTCTTTCATGCTGCTGCTGGTGCGTTTTTGCCAACGGGTCATCCTGAGCACGCCAAGGCGCAGTGTACGTCCCTGTGATGCCTTAATCATGGCTGCCGCCATCTCATGATGCTTCACTGGAATTCCATTTACCTCCATCACATAGTCCCCTGCACGTAACCCACTGCGGCCTGCTGGAGAGTTGAGCATGCAGTCCTCCACTAATAAAGGACAATCTCCAACAATTGTAAAGCCAAAGCGGCCATCAGGTCCTGGAGTGATGTCCAACTGTGAATGAACAAAACCAAAAGAGCTGTCCTTTGAATAGTCCAGATTTATACTACAGAGTTTGTTTCATCCTTTTAGCTTAAGGCATTTTGACATCACACCACACTAGCTGTTATACAATGCTGATTTTTAATTGTGTTAGTTACCTGTTCAATGCGGGACACAACGCCAATGCTTGGAGGTACAGTTTTGAGGGTTTGGGCCAAGGCAATAAGCGCTTTAGTGCTGAGAGAGGAGACATTCTGGCCATCAATTTCCAGCACCTGGTCACCAGGTTGCAGACCTGCCATATAGGCACTGCTGCCCTCCACCACTGAAAGGATGTAGCTAGGTCCATCTCCACCTAGCTTAAATCCAAAGTCCTCCGGCCAGCCCTGGTTATTTGCTGGAAGGGCCAATTCTGATAAAGAAGGGTAAGATGTTATACCAATATGGATCACCATAGAATTTTCTACAAAATCACTTACTGCTTTTCTGAGATATATATACATACAGTGGTACCTCAATACTCGCGACCTTGACACTCACAACCTCGATAGTTTGCAACTTTTCATTTGGAACCGGACTAAGTGTAACTCGTGAAAAATCTCTGTGAGGGGCTCGAAAGTTCAGAGTAACATTTCAAAACGGAGTTTGTACTAATTACAAAAACATGTTTGGGAAACTATTTTTTCTGTTATTGTATTATTCATTTAAAGTAGTAAACAAAAACATTTATAACAAGTAATTCACAATTTTTGTTGAGTATGGAGGTATCCCTTGCGAGTATCGAGGTATTTATATATATATATATATATATATATATATATATATATATATATATATATATATATATATATATATATATATATATACAGTGCCCTCCACAATTATTGGCACCCCTGTTTAAGATGTGGTCGTGGACTTCTAAAAATTCTCCTTTTTTTTAAAACAACATAGAACCCAAATGCAAAAAGAGAAAATCCAACCTTTATTTAAGTACATTACTTTGGTGGTAAAAAATCACACATTTAGAAAAAAAAAAACTTGAAATCATGTGTGCCACAATTATTGGCACCCCTGATGTTAATACTTTGTACAACCTCCTTTTGCCAACAAGACAGCACTTAATCTCCTCCTATAACATTTCACAAGATTGGAGAACACAGAGAGAGGATTTTGACCATTCTTCTTTGCACAATCTTTCTAGATCATCCAGTGTCCTGGGTCCTCTTATGCACTCTTCTCTTTAGCTCGCCCCACAGGTTTTCGATTGGGTTGAGGTCTGGGGACTGAGATGGCCATGGGAGGACCTTGAGTTTGTGACTGCTGAACCACTTTTGTGTAGATTTTGCCACATGTTTTGGATCATTATCCTGCTGAAAGACCCAATGACGACCCATCTTCAGCTTTCTGGCAGAGGCCATCAGGTTTTTATTTAAAATATCCTGGTACTTCAAAGCGTTCATAATGCCATGCACCCTAACAAGGTTCCCAGGGCCTTTGGAAGAGAAACAGGCCCACAGCATCACAGATCCTCCACCATACTTCACGGTGGGCATGAGGTGCTTTTCAGCATGCTCATCTTTTGTTTTACGCCAGACCCACTTAGAGTGTTTGTTGCCAAAAAGCTCAATCTTAGTCTCATCTGACCAAAGCACACGATCCCAGTTGAAGTCCCAGTACCGCTTAGCAAACTCCAGGCGTTTACGTTTGTGAGTGTTAGTGAGAAAAGGCTTTTTCCTTGCATGCCTCCCAAACAGCTTGTTGGCATGTAGAGAGCGTCTGATGGTTGTTTTGGAGACTCTGTGACCCCAAGATGCCACTCTTTGATGCAATTCTGTGACAGTGAGCTTGGGAAATTTTTTTACTTCTCTTACCATCCTCCTCACTGTGCGTTGTGGCAAGATAAACTTGGGACCTCTTCCAGCCTTGTTTGTCACTGTTCCAGTTGTTTTAAACTTCTTAATGATTCCTCTGACTGTAGATACCGGCAAGTTAAGGCGGTGGCTATTTTCTTGTAGCCATTGCCTGACTTATGAAGGTCGACACACATCTGCCTTACTTGAATGGTGTGTTCTCTTGTCTTTGCCATGTTGACAAATGGGTAAGAGAATTAGGCCTCTGTGTCACGTCATATTTATACCCCAGGAAACAGGAAATCATGAATTACTAATTAAAAGTCCCTAGATACCCTGACCAACCTTAGCAACTACAGAAAAATATATATATAAAAAAAAAAACAATTAAATTTTTCAGAGGAATTGTTAGGGGTGCCAATAATTGTGGCACACATGATTTCAAGTTTTTTTTTCTAAATGTATGATTTTTTTTACCACCAAAGTTATGTACTTAAATAAAAGGTTGGATTTTTCTCTTTTTTTGCATTTGGGTTCTATGTTGTTTTAAAAAAAAGGAGAATTTTTAGAAGTCCACGACCACATCTTAAACAGGGGTGCCAATAATTGTGGAGGGCACTGTATATATATATATATATATATATATATATATATATATATATATATATATATATATATATATATATATAAAACAGTTATTTAGCTACTTAGCTTCATAGCATTACTCCTAGTTACTCCAAGTGGTCTTCAAGCAGTGGCAGGCCATCAGGGCCAGCAAGGCTTTCTCTGCTGGCCTAAACACTATTACATAATTAACAGTGTGGGCATCTGTATTTTCAAATATAGTTCAAACTGATGCTTTAACTAATCATATTTCGAGTTGGTGACATGGGGACCATTTAGTCGGCGTACAATGATGTCGGCATTTTCACGACC
Organism: Silurus meridionalis; assembly: GCF_014805685.1. Lineage (NCBI taxonomy): Eukaryota > Metazoa > Chordata > Actinopteri > Siluriformes > Siluridae > Silurus > Silurus meridionalis. The sequence continues at coordinate 12,076,267 of NC_060897.1, forward strand.
TTTAATTGGATTGTCAGATGACTGACAGAGAAGAAGAAATTAATTTGTATGCAGATATAATTACAAGGCCATTTTTGAGATGGACTTTTCAAGAAAAGCTGGACATCAGCCACAACAGTTCAAAAAAGCTGTTAAGTCTTTTCAAGTAACATTAATACAGTACTGTTTTCTTTCCTGTAGAACTTACATAAAACACACAATTTGCCATAATTTAAAATAAATGAAAAATCCCTACAGAAGTACTAAAGAAATGCACAGAAAAACTGGGTTGAACTATATTTTTGTAATTTTATTAGGGTAATACTGATGCTTCTGCTAGAGTTGATTCAGGTAGGACACCACTTAAGGCCTAGCTGTGAAATGCTTGGCCTGCCACTGTTGGTCTTTAAGAGCCAATAATGCACCATTAATAGCTATTAAAGGTAAACTCCAATAATATTATAATGTGATTGATACACACTAAATTTCCTTTATAGTCTAAATTCAATTTCACACTGTGGAACATGCAATTAAAAAGATGCAGAGATAAAAATCTGAATATAGGTCTTGTATTAAAGAGTATACTGACTAGCATTCTAACAAACAACACCTAGAGAAAACAGTAAGCTAGCTTACTGTCAAGATTGTTATACATCAAGTAACTTCTGTTAAAAATATGACTGATATATTACTAAAACCTAAAGTCAGTGACAGTTTGTAAAAGTGTTCCTTACTGTTTAAACAGCTGAACATGTTTTTCTGACACTCTTGGTGTAGAATTATAGCATTGCTTTTGCAGAATTATATTTCCCCTGCTGCTTTCAAATTTCTGCCAAGTCCAAGACCAGGACTAAATGAGATCAAGGCCAGACTGAGTCTTATTTGGAATCGCAGCCAAGATAAGATTGAGTTCAAATAAATGCATGATTAAGTGAAAAAACAAGACAATTTAATCTAGAAGAAGTAATCATTCTTGTTAACCTTTGTGCATGCAAAATGCAAAACATTATCTTTCAGCCAAGATCAGGACCATATTTGTCAAGACCTGTACTCTATGACCAATGACTGAGACTATGCACAAATGCCAGTAAGTGTGAGACATGTCCAAATCAATACAGAAAACATTTCGAAACCAGGAGTCCTACAGACCTACTTACACTAGAAGCGTGCAATTAAGACATATAGCTAGGTCACAGTCTTCACAGCTAGTGGCAATTTTTTAAATAGTGATTTTGAAATGTCTATGACAAAAAAATAAAAAGTGTCTAGGTATATTTAATTTATGAGCATAAACAAATATCTAGACACAATACATTATAGTATATCACATACTCATCGGGTCTACTATTTACAGCTTTTCACAAAGACACTGTCCTCAATTTTGCCATTGAAAATGAGGTTGCAAAATGACAAATGGTGAATATGTACACTGAAACCTCTATCTGGAGGGACATAGGTTCACATACCCATGTTTAAGGGGAAGTCCCTGAGCACTTGAGGATTTGGGTCTGTGATGAGAAACAACAAATGTGATTTAATAAAATAAGAATAAAAAGACACAAACATACAAATTGAACAATACAAAGCAAAAAGTTCAATTATAGTTGTTTTTTAATTAAAACATTACAATCTCTAACACAATTAACATCAATAATGTTGCCAGTTTATACAGTTTACTGAAAATATTTCAGTGTTTATTCACTTGACAGCATTATTTCATAAAAACCTCAACTGTTTTCTCTCCGTATCTCTAAAGCCCCAGTAGAGCTCTTGCCCTCATTCTTGTACTGCAGTCTGTCTCTGACAGAAAATTACTCTGAAACCAACTTAGATCTTCCTTATCCATATTACCCATATATTTTGTGCCTTTACACTGTTCCAAGGGACACTGAAAGAATTATTTGTGATCTATGAATGTAATGTGTGAGAAAATGCATTGGAAATTTGTACAGAAATATTTTACAGATTCACGTAATTTATCACTTGGATGATTTCATAAACACATAACAACTAAATATATATTTAACCTGTATAAATGCATATGCAAATGGATGTCTAGTGTGTGTAGGATTGAACATAAAACTGCAAACCAACTCAAGAAGATTTAACAACTTTAGAAAACGAATAAAATACTTCCAAGCCCAGTGCAGAATATGTGCTGTGGGCATTTACCTAGGATGAAACAACATACTCAAATAAATTGCTGGAATAAGAAAAAAAATAGCACAAATAAGGAAAATCACAGAAAATTTTAAAAGCTGAATAATAAGCAATTAGGCCACATAAACTTCTACACTGAAACTGTAATTCAGTGTTTATTACAGGCACAAATAATTGCTTTAATAGACAGCTCTGTTTAGCCGCAATCACATCAAATACAGAAGCACAGAAAACTTAATCCTGTGTGATCCCCTCTGCCCCCTATCACTGAGGCTGCATAAGAAACAGTGAAAAAGACAAAGGACAAACTTACAGAAGTCCTTGGAGGCGCTTCGGGAACCTGAGCGGCTTTGCCGGAGTGAAAACCGGCCCTTCTGGCTCTTCAGAAATCTCCTCATCATGGTTGCAGGTGTCCTGTTTTAGCGTTTGTATCAGTGTCCGTTGTGTGAAGCCCAAAGGCCTGAGAAAGGTCAGGTCAGTCACCTCCAAGCACTTAAAATCATTTACAAAGTCTATCAAAGGTCCATCAGACCTGCAGCTTAAGCTGTGGAGAAGCAGGGCGTGTGTAGAAGTACACAGACACGCTCTTTTCAAGCAGGGCTCTGCATCCTCTACTAAGTTTGTCTAGCCCTGGCCCTCATGCAGAGCACTGATCGGAAATCTGGGACATGCTAGCTGGGTCCTCTAATGATTCTTTTGCGAGCAAAAAGGTACTGCGAAGCCCTATTTTTCTATAAATACCTCCCCCCTCCTCTCTTACTCTCTTTCTACTTCTTGTGGCTCAGGCCCTCTCAGAGGGCTAAGGACTGACCCAGAAAAAAAGCTGGCACTCTGGTGAAGGACAGCATTCACTGAATTGCAATGCAGAAATACAGGGGAAATGGTGCAAAAGAATAAAGGTCTTGGCCCAGGTCAAGGTCAAGCACACTTACAATATAATCATTAAGCAAGATTCATGTTAATAAACAATGCAACTATCTATGTTTTCAACGGCGTGCTATGGCCAGTGATCCCCCCAAACTATTTTGGTCCGCCACACTCAAATCGTTTCTCACTGTTTGGCGCTCTGTTGTAAGTGTAGGTTTTGAAGCCAAATAGCGTCATGAGCCATCAACGACTGAAGGTTCATAAAAATCAGTTTTACTCTCTCCATCATATCATTATCTCTTACGGGGTAGCCTCACACTGGCAAAAGAGAGTAATCTACAAGCATTTTTCAAAGCTTACACACACGATTTGATGATTGATTGATAAAATATTTTAAACAATTTACAGACCAGCAAAATTATGCTCAAAGAGAATTGTCATTTGAATATATATTTGCAGATAAACATTAAACATTACTGAATGTTTCACCTCAGAGGTCAAACTTAAAGGAGGATTTAGCTGTGGTGAATTTATCAAGTAGACGTCAAATGTTCTTGAATATCTAATTAAAAGGGATTTCCAAAACCTAGCTAGTTGTTTAATACTTTTGAGCCTTGGCTTCTAGTTCAAATAAAGAAATTATGATCTCATATTCTACATGATTTGATTGTAAAATAATAGTGTAATAAAGCATATGCTTTGCTGTAGGAGGGTAATATCACAACATAATGTGTTTTTGTTTTTAGAATTTAAGGCTTTTATTTGATGCACTCTCATACTGTATATAGTATGTTTTGTTACCCACATTGTACAGGAAAAAAAAAACATTTTTGTTTTATTTAAATAAGGATGTTCATTAATGCACATTTCTTTAACCTCTCAGCATGTGATGTTTGCTTGTTGGATTCTCATTAGCAAACCTGACAATACACACTCACGATGAAGCCATTAATTCACCTTGTTTATGCCTGACAGGAGTGTAGTCCACCTGCCTAAGCATCTCACAAATCTCTTCCAAGATGCTTTTCCGCTCATCGCACTTGTAGAAATAAAAGGTCATTTACAGCTGAACAGAAAAACATTTATCCTCTTGTCCTGAGATCATGAGCACACTGATGCTATCAAATTGTGGCCATCTGCGTTTTCAGTTGTAAAGTGGACAATGCGTAAATATGGTGTAGCTTACTGCCTCCACATATCAAAGAAAGCATGTCAAACATGCTGGTTGGTATTAATTATTTGATAAAGAACAGTATAGAAGAGTGTTATATACACATAACCATAGCCTTTCTGTCATCTTAAACCAGCCTGGCCTTTCCCCTCTTTCAGCAACAAGGCACTTCTGCCACAAAACCACCTTTTATTTTGTTTACATTTAAGTCTTTGTAAATTGTGAAGACTATGATGTGTGAAAATAGCAGGTGCTTGTCAGTTGAAATATTTAATCCAACCTGTCTAGCTCCAATATCTAATGAGATATTTAATGATATATAATGCAAACTTTAACTCTCTCTGATGGCAAATGATTGGCTGACAATAACTGGATGAATGAACTAATATATATATTATAAATATGTATAATACTTTGTCAATGAAATGTAGACATTATATGAACAGGGGAAAAAACAAGCCCATTCATGTATTTAGCTATTTAGTTCATATGCATTCAACCATAAGAGATACCTGTTCCTGTGCACTTTAATAGTTTGAGCCTCAGTCAAACAAAAAGGGAAAAAATAATAACTACATTTGAGCAAAGGGAGTACATGTGAGGACCCTGAGGGGTAATAATGAAAACTATCCATCAAATCCTTGGCAACAGCTCATGTACGAATAACCTGACAGGAGGGAAGACCAGAAGGGAGTAATGGGGGGGGGAACAAGGGCAAGACGAGGAAATGTTTAGGGTGGCCCAGATCTGCCTGGCAAATAATTGTACTACCTCTCCATCTATATCTTGATAAAAGATTAGTGGGAGGGCAAATATAAAGAGGATTAAATGTTGATTTGTAACATCTTCCCTCTTGCCCAAAAACTTTGCTGGATAAAAATCACAGAGACAAGACATAAAAACACATCAATCAATCTCACAATATATTTCAAACAAAAAGCAAAAAAAAAACAAACAAAAAAACAAACAAAAAAAAAACAGTTAAGAACTTGGCAGTGTGCATTGAGGAAAAAACAAAAGAAAAACACAAAAATGATGAACAAAGAGCAGTGGAGTGTGAGGAGCATGGCTTCTTTTCTTGACAGAAGGAAATCATACAGCACCATTATAATTTTGCCCCAGTACTCAGCAATGACAGGCTTTCAATCACAATAAATAAAATAGACAGAAAACAGAAGTTTAAAAAAAACATGCAATGTAATATCTGTAGTCTTTAACCTCTTCCTAATAATTCCTATAAGCCTTATGTACACGTAAAGTTGAGGAAAAATGGGGAACGCAAGAGATCATTTGGTATCGTTGCAGAAAAGACACAATGAGATTACAAAAATAATCTAGTGTCTTGTGCAATCATTATACACAAGTCAAGAAACCAATATGGGTTCATAAACTTTTTTAAGTGCAAACATTTGAGAACATTCAAGATAAGGCATAAGAGAGGAGCAAACTGCTACAGTTTTGGATAACAGCCAGAATGTTTGTTACTCAATATTTAAAATGTGTCAATGTCCAGCTTTACCAGAGGATTCTCCATCAGACCACCACAACAGTCTGAATCTCCATCTCATCAGAGGAAGCGATGACATAGTGCTCGTCCTGCTCCAGTGCAGTAGTGCCTTCTGCGGAAGAGGTGGTGTTCAGGAGGGCACCGTTGCTGATGGCGCTGGCGAGAGTTATGGCCACTTGCTCAGTCAGGCTCTCGGGTGTAGCAATAGTGATGGTGTCGCCGGTGTCAAAAACACCAGGCTTCTCGTTGGCTTCCACGTTACGCACAATGATCTGCTGACCGTCTTGCGCCTGACTCACAACCTGCTGCACCACCTTTATGATCTGACTGTCAAACTGCAACAAAAATTGTTACCAAAGTTTATAGTCAGATAGGAGTTCTCCAGCTAGTTACTAAGCCTGCGCTATAATATCCCAAAGCATTTATCAGAAGGAGGAAAAAATTATAAAGAAAACAATACATAAAATATGTTCCTTCTTAATTTTTAGGGGGAAAAAAAATCCACATTACTTTTCTCCATGTGACCAGTATGTAAAACAATAAAATCCAATAGATTGAACTGTAAAGTACTCTTACTTGGTTAGGACTGTCAGGAGTAACAGACACTTCCTCTGCTTGAGTCGTCTCAGCTGTTGCCTGCACATAAATAGCAAACATTTATCTATTCATTCATGCCCAAAATGTAAGTTATACAATGCAAATACATTTTATATTTGTGCCAAAATAAAACATTATATATTGATTAAAATGCACTTAACTGCATTATTACCAAATATTACTTTTTTCTAACATGAGAGTTAAAAACATCTATTTGAAGATGTAACTTTAATCAGCTGGATCTTTTAAAATAAAATGATACATAGCTATAAATTTTGAAAGTTTGTTTTCAAAGAGGAGTGTTATGTATAAATCAACATGAAACAGAACACTAATTTGAACAGGTAAGCCTCGGGTTATTGAGTGGATGTTCCCCAGTGATCTATGAGGGTCCACTGAGGACATCCTTTTCCTACTCGATATGTAATGGTTTTCCCCCCAAAGTGTGATGCTTTCAGAAAATTACATTTATCTGGAAAAGTGTTGCTTGCTTGAACGTAGTATATTGTAATGCCCTTGTGGACCACAATTTCACCCAAGGATATGTGCAGTTCTCTAAATGGTTATAATACATCATTATAGTGGACAAATGTATACAATTGTAGGAGAAAAGAAACAAGCAACATGAAAAAGTGTGCAGTAAACTTACTCCTATGATGTACTCCTGAGTATCAGCCACCACTGAGGAAAACTCCACCAGCACAGCGTGGGGATCGTCAGAAATGATCGCGGCTGCCATACGGTCACATTCCTGCTCCTCTTCAGGGGTCATAATATGCTCAGACTCCTGCTGCCCTACAGAGCACCCTCCTGACACAAAATTCAGCCCGAGCAATGAGTGGTCTGCCTTGTTTTTGCTCTCTTTCTCACTATCTCTATTTATCTGTCTATACACACACACACACACACACACACACACACACACACACACACACACACACACACACACACACACACAGTATATAGACAATATTTTGACTTGGCTATGTGACCAATTTCAGGTTACCTTTCGATCGTAAATGGCGATTGAGTGTGCCGTGCTCAGCAAATCCACGTCCACATTTGGAGCACTTGAAAGGTTTCTCTCCGGTGTGGTGGCGAATGTGACGCACCAGAGCACCTTTCTCACGAAATGCCCGAGAACAGTGTGGACATGCGTACGGTTTGTCCTCACCATGTGTGCGCTGATGTACCTGAAGCGCATTCTGAAATGAAAAAGGGCAAGTTATGACAAAACTTTTACTCACATTTAAAAAGATGTTTTTAATACCAAACTTTACCTACATGTAAAAATTGCTGCGATCACACACCTGTTTACTTATTAATTAGCACCTGTTGTAATCTGTAGTAATAAATAATTACTGGAAAAACAATTCAAATGTCAGTCGCAAAGGGCCTAGCATGCTAACAACTTACTCTTGGATCTAATTCCATTCAAACTCACTTTGGTTTTGTAGCTCTTGTTGCAGAGATTGCAGTGGTGTGGGCGGTCGTTAGAGTGTGCCCTCATGTGCTCACGTACGTGCCCAATAGCCTTGAACAGCTTGCCGCACTCTCCACACTTGTACCTGCGTTCCGTCACATGCATCTCCATATGCTTTTTCAGCATGTAGCCTGTCAAGAACTCCTTCTGACATGTCAGACACTTAAATGGTTTGTAGCCTGCCAAGAAAATACCACATTCACTTACAGCAGACAAAAGTAATTCCAGCATACTAGGCTGCAAATCCAGCTTTAAATAAAATAGATTTTTTAATTTGAATTTTTAATTAAATTAATTTTTATAACATTTTTTTATTTAATTGCCATTTATAAGTGTTTTAATACAAGCTTCAGCTTACCAGCATGCCCTTTGATGTGGATGCGCAAGTGGGATGTCGTTCTGAACGTTCGATCACAGTGAGGACATTTGTGAGACTTTGACGGGGAGATTTCCATGTCTTTCTCTGAAGTCTCCTTCAAGCCATAAAATAATAATCACATGTTCAGAAAGCTACACTTTATAATCCATTGGAAATTTGTACTTATGGACTATCCAAATTGTGAGCAATGTTATTTTTCTATCAAATAAATCACAGGGCCTGAATCTCTGTTCATAGTCTCTGACTCACCACAGTTTCTGCCTCCACCTCCACACACTGCTCAGTCACCTGAATCTCTGGTACTCTGCCCTCAGCTTCATGATTCTCTAGGACCTCTTTAGGTAATCGAGCCTCCACTTGCTCTGCCGCTTCTACGGCTTCAGTCTCCAGAGCAATGCCAGAGTTGATGATGGCTTGGCAGATTAGACGGTCTCCTTCTGCAACCGCTTCAGCAACAGGCTGGGATACCACCTGTTCAGAACAGGACACCATACTGTGTTTACACGAGATACACTGTAATAAATCTTTCCACGGCTAAATAAATCATATACGCACTTTAATATAGATTGTATTTGCCCTACAGTGATTAATACCATACACCACTAATGCAAAATCCCACAAAGGTGCAGGGGAAGGGGGTTTGGCGTTAGTTAAAACCACAAATTTAAAAAAACTGCTGTCACTTGTTCCACTTAAAAAAAAAAACGACTGTCTGTGAATGTGTTGTGAGTAATAAATTTCAGAGTACTCAGGGAAAAAAAATTTAAATGCAAGTCCTCTGTGTATTTAGCATTTAGGTTTCCACACAAATAGCAAAAAAATATATATAGTTATTGCCGTTATACAATAGTGAGATCCGAAGCCTTGTTTATAAAAACAATCATATCAATTGAACTGAGGTAGAGAGGGTCTCCAGCTTTAAGTTCTTGGGATTTCACATCTCTGGTGATATATATATTTAGTGTACGTGTTTATTTAGCTTTTGCCCATTATTTTAATGCCATAGCCTTATAACCTTATACTTGTATATTTACAACAGGGTCTACACAGTTTTCACTGTCATAGACTGCCATATTTATTCACTGTACATATGTTTACGCACACATACATAGTCTGTCTGTCTGTTCATGGATTTTGGATCTAACAATAAATCTGACTGAAGTAGGAAAAAATCAAATCAAATCAGGATTTTTGAAACCTAGAGTCAAAAGTATAATGCTCTTAATTTAAAACAAAACTGTACAAACATTTTCGCACACCAGTTTATCTGTGATGCTAGTAGCCATTTCTCTTAATCCAGAATGAATCCAACACTAAAGAAATGAGGAAGAAATGTGACCTGAATAAATTCATAGCACAAAAATATGTAAGAATGATACATAGCAGACAACTAACAATTGTGGGTGGAATTATGTGCTTCCCACCATATAAGGACATTGTAGGGAGTTCTATTTCATTCATTACAATTAAACAAACCATCAATTTCCATCAAATCACCTGATGAATTTGTCCTAGATCTTCTACCACCTGGATGTGAACAGCATCTTGCACCGTCTGCACCACACTGACCACAGGCAGCTGCTGCTCTTTCTCAGGGAGCACAGGAGGCTGCTCCACTTCTACAGTACAACACAAAGCATCAATACAACGATCATCCTGCACTAGAGTAAATACGGCTCTACCTATTTCCTAAAGCGTCACAAAACAAACTGACACAAGGGCACAAACATGAGAAGTTCATTCTAAATGCATGTTTTTTTTTTTTTTCTAACCTGTGCAAACACCATCCTTGTTAAAGAGGATCTCTTTGCACTGGCTGTAGCGAATCTTCTCTGTGCACGGTGTCAATGACTTCAAATGTCTTGTCAGCGCACCAGACTCCCTAAAGGAAAGGCCACACTGATTGCACTGGTAAGGCCGCTCATCTGCAAAAACAAATGTGTCATAAGCATGTTGTCTTGCATTGAATTGAACTTCCTCGTGATGATTAAAGATAGCGATAAGAGAACGCTGTACAAGTAAGCAACACTCTTTGTACCTGTATGCCGTCGGTTGTGGCGAATTAGAGATCCTTTAGTTCGAAAAGCAGTCTCACACAGCTCACATTTAAAGTCCTTCTTGTCTGTATGAATGGTCAAGTGTGTCCTCAAGATATTTGCCTACATACACAGAGACAATGTAGACTAATGGAAAGGCCTGCATTCTTGTCCATATTAGTAATGGCTGGTCCAATCTACATGCATCATACCGATTTGAAAGTCTTCTCACATATATGACAAACGTAACGCCCATCCTCGTTGAGTTTCAGGGATGGTTTAGTATGATCTGAACTGTCTAGGTTTTCAGACTCGCCATGGTCCTTTGCCAGGTGACTTGGCTCTATGTTTGTAGTTGTTAACCTGCCAACTCCCTCGTCTAAGAACAGAGTGAGAAATTCATTAATATATAGCTGATATTTTTAAAATGAACAAACTTGTATTAAGTTTTTAGGTTAAACCGAGTGAAGCACATTTTCCCCACATTAAAGGCCGCAAATACATTTATTAATTTTTGGGCTTAGTCTTACCCACTGAGGCGCTCTCTGCATCATTAGCCAGCTCTTCATCTTTATCATCTTTCCCCTGGGGAACAGCAGAGACTACAGGTCACACACTGACCAACAAACACAAAGCAACCTATACAGAAGTAACATCCAGATTTCTAATCATTCTGCAATTTTGAGAATTAAAATTAATCCATTGCAGACTACTCACTAATTCTGCACATAACTGGATAAATGTGGGAGCAAAACAAACCTACCTGTGTGTCCTGTAAAGGACGTTTACAGATGCGACTAAGCTTGTGCTGAATGAAGAAATCCAAAGCTGAAAACTCTTCGCCACATCGCCCACATCTGTGAATATCTTCATCTGTTAAAAACAAACCAGGTCAGTGATGGTCCAAGTATAAAATGCCTTATCACTTAAGTAAACCACACTATATGTTATTATAATATATGACTTGTATAGTATATGATATGTAGTATTTGATTCATTTCACATGGGCCTTTTTTCCCTTTGGGGGAATGTGTTTTCCACACATGGACTTTTCCCCCTTTTTCCAGGTGATTTGTAATCATCTGATATTATCTAAGAGTGCGCTTATCTAAATCCAGACACTTCTCTTTTGCCGTTTTATGACCAACACAGTAAGGAACAATATGTACATTTAGGAAATTCACACAATACAGTACTGCAGTGGAAATAAATGATGGCTCACCTGCATTTTGCATTTCTAACTTACTGATTGACACATGTACTGGCACAAGGCAAAATCCTAAGCAGAAATACTAACTATTTATAATAAAACTGTAACCAAATTAGGGTGTCAAGAACCCAATGTCAAAGAATTGGTTTTATGGTCAATTAATTACTGTTTCTTATGCTCTGTGGTAAACAACTTATAAACCCAATTAGGTACAAATTAATTTTATCATTACATTCAACCTGAAATGCCTCACTAGAATGCTCTGAGCATGATGGAACATGCAGTCATGACTCAGTCAGCATAATTCATTCATTCATTTTAAACTAAACCTTCCTCTTCTGCAGACTCACTGCTCGTCAGGTGTGTAAAAAAAGCCCTGTGGTCATAAATCTTGGCTGAATTTGTTTTCTGTTATATTTGTCCAACAACAAACGATGTGGTGTAAGTTTGCATTGTCTGTATCAGGAACAGCAGATTGGCTAGAGTATTAAAACACTGTATACTCAGTAAACTGTCAAATTAATCTTAGTTGTTGTTTTAATCTTCATCTAGCCCCTTTTCAGTGCCATATACATGTGCTTTCTGAACACAAGACTACTGTCTTTTGGCTGATTTAGCTGATTTCACTTTATGGCTCTATGGTGCTTAAATTCTAAACTCAGGATATCATCTGTATGGAGGATTTCCCTGCAACCATGTGGGTTAACTCTGATCTCACAAAACACACAGCTATACTCAATTGTCCCTTTTGAATCAGTGTGTGTTTATAATTGGGTAAATACTAATGGTTACAGGGGTACAATGGTTACAGGGGTAAATAGCCTCCTGCATGGTCTGGCATACATCTAAATGTGTATTCCCAGCCAGTGTGCCCAGGATCGCTCTGGACTTTACTACGATCCTTACCAAGACAAATCAGATAGGGAATTCCAAAATATTTCTCAATCTAACATGCACACATGCGTTAAAAAGACTATTAAAGATGCTGCAATTGATACATTGATACCAGTACCTCTAACACACTTCTTCTTTTGGTTCGGTTTCTTCCATTAGGGGTCACCACAGCGGATGATCTGTCTCCATACCCCCCCTGTCCTCTACATCTGCCTCTTTCAAACCAACTACCTGCATGTCTTCCCTCACCACATCCATAAACCTCCTCTTTGGCCTTCCTCTTTTTCGCCTTCCTGGCAGCTCCATCCTCAGCATTCTTCTACTGATATACCCCATGTCCCTCCTCTGCACATGTCCAAACCATCTCAATTGCACCTCCCTCACCTTGTCTCCAAAACTTCCTTCATGCGCTGTCCCTCTAATAAACTCATTTCTAATCCTGTCCATCCTCGTCACTTCCAATGAAAATCTCAACATCAGCTCTGCTACCTCCAGCTCCACCTCCTGTCTTTTAGTCAATGCCACTGTCTCTAAACCATACATCATCACAGGTCTCACCAGTCCTATAAACTTTTCCTTTCACTCTCGCAGATACTCTTCTATCACAAATCACTCTGCCTGCACTCTAACACACTACCCTTTTAATATCATGACTGTGCTGAGAATAACCCACCCGCTCCTTCTAAAAAAACTCAGTGAGCCCTTTTTATTTATGGAAGAGGTGAACCTAAGCTGACAAACTGCACCTGCACCTACAAAGTGTACCTATAGTCTACAAATAACGAACCCCTAACCTCTTCAGTATCAGAAGAGCATAATGTCCTGTATTTCAATGCGCTATAAGCTAGTTAGCTAGATAGCATCTGCAGCACGACTTCCAAATATAGACCATACTCGCTAGTTAAAAAAAATAAATTAAGTATTATCTACTTAAAAAGGCGTGCACGTTATAACAACCATTAGTGGCTTGTACCTAATGTTTAATAACTTCGTCTAACGTATGAGCTAACTATTAGCATGGTAGCATCGCATGTCTGCTAGCTAACTCTAGCAAGCTAGCAAGAAAAGTATTGCACGACTCGAGGTCCGTAGCAAGCTTACTGACAGTTGGGGAAAGGTAACAACCAAAAAAACGGCAAAAATAAACCAAAGGACCGATTTCAGACAACATGGCGAATTGAATTGTGAATACCTTCGTCTCCCAGTGTGGTTTGTATGGTGATGATGCTGCCGTGCTGCGTGTGGCCGGTAAGCGATTCTGCCGTATTATTACTTTCTTCAGTCATGTCGTTCTCGCGCTCCGTCTCTGTCGCAACGCTGCTGCAGGAACAACATGGCGGATTTACGACCTCGTCGTCATAACAACAAAAGGGCAGGAACAAGCCAGGCTTTTCATTCTTTCTTTTCTCTTTTCTTTTCTTTTCTTTTCTTTTCTTTTCTTTTCTTTTCTTTTCTTTTCTTTTCTTTTCTTTTCTTTTTTTTCTTTTCTTTTCTTTTCTTTTCTTTTCTTTATGACTCTGTTTTCAACCCATAGAATTGTGACTTGACTTATGATTATGAATTGTTTATTTATTTATAAAATTTATAAAATTATTAAAAGCCCTTAATTTAATAGTGCTGCTAGGAATAGCATTAATGGAATGTATCCTCTATACACATTTTTTTCTTTGAACCAAGCAAATGGTCGTTCCACTGGCATGGCTTATTATTATCAATAGTGACAAAGTTGAAATGATAGTAAAAGAGACAAATTAATTTCAGGATTCAATGTTGTGGTGTCAAAAAGAAAAACTTTATTCAGCAGGAATAAAGCCAGGCAGTTCCATGAAAGCACCCAAAAACTCAACACAGTCTCGATATACCCTTTTCTGCTATCTATGTAATGCCCATCTTTTTTATTTTCTAATCATCCCCTTATTAACCACCATTAACCTTAAAATGCCCAGGTTATATCCAATTAAATAAAATACCCGAATCAGATTAACTAATGGCCGCTTCATGACCCTCTATCCATGAAGCACTTCAAATCATGGCTCTGTTCTTTTGCCACATTAATTACTCTTGACATATCACCCCTTAAGAACAAGATAAAGTATATAAACAAAAGTATTAGGACTGCCATATGTGGTTCTTCTCCAAACTATTACAACAAAGCTGGGGGCACACAATTATGTAGCATGTCTTTGGATGCGGTATAATTAAATTTTGTGTTCACTTCAACTTGGAAACCCAAACCTGTTCCAGCATGTCAATGCCCCTGTGCACAAAGCAAGCTCCATTAAGAATTGGTTTAAAGAGTTTGGAGAGGAAGATCTTGAATGGACTGCTATAGTTCTTTGATCTCATCTCTAGTGAATACCTTTGGGATGAATTGGAGCTCTGACTGCACCCCAGGCCTCCTCACCTACATCAGTACCTGACTTTACTAACACCCTTGTGGCTGATAAACACAACCCTCCACAAGCACACTCAAATCTAGTGGAGCATCTTCCCAGAAGAGTGAATGGAATTATAAGAGCAATCAGGGGCTCAATGTGGTATGCAATGCTCAAAAAGCACATACCATACTTATGATCAGGTGTCTGTAAACTTTTGGCAATATAGTGTATTAATTACTTCTTACTTTTATAGTGTATTAATTACTTATTTGAATATACTGATTTGATCTGCATACCATAAAATATATTTCATGCATGTTGGAAACACTCAATAGCACAAAATGTTAAAAGGTAGAAATCACAATTCTACTAGACTACCAAATTAAAGTGTAGATCAAATAAAATACATTTAAGTATTTTACAACTATAATAATCATATATGTTTAGGAAAAACATACCATGGACTGTATTGTTAAAATGTCAGCTACATAGAGGTATAGTTGAAGTTGTTTTCATCACTATAATCACAGAAGTAAAACTGATCAAAATATTGTCTTGTAATTTAATATTTCAGGAGTTTCAAGACACACAAAGATTAAGCTCTTTCTTTAAACAAATGGAGAAGCCGTGAAGGTTTTTTAGTAAAACAAAATCATTCTTATTTATAAGTTGTTGGTGAAAATCCAGCTTGGTCTGAGAAGCGAGCTGCTAATAAAGTACAGGACTAGCTGGTCGAATATGAAGATCATCTTTAATAATATTAATATAATATAATAATATAATTATCACTATATATATATATATATATATATATATATATATATATATATATATATATATATATATATATATATATGTGTGTGTGTGTGTGTGTGTGTGTGTGTGTGTGTGTGTGTGTGTGTGTGTATTTAAAGGTGCCTGTTGCTGAATGTACATATAAAAATTTGTGATAAAGTCTTGTCAAGTTGGGTGGCATGGCAAATTAGGTAACATTGCTGGTTCACAAGTCCATGGTGCATGATGCAATAGATCTCCTTGATGTGTGGTGTTAATAACAACAAAAAGGCAAAGACAAGCCAGGCTTCTATTCTTTTTTTGTGTGCCTCTATTTTGACACAATAGAATTGTAACTTTTCTGAAAGACAGTGACTTCTGAAATTGTAAACAGGGTAGAAAGAAAATGTAACTGAATATCACAGCCGCTGAGTTGAGACTGCTAAATTATTATTATTAGCCAGCGTTCGTACTTAATTACTAATGGTGGCGACTTTTTTCTACCCTGTCATTTAAATACAACAGGATAACATGGAAAAAAACTGGTCAAAACTGGAGACTTATAAGTGCATAATGGACAAGGCAGGTTTATAAACCATAATAGCAGGTATAATAAATATAATTTAAATAATAAACATTTAAAGTGTTTATCAGCAACTATTTTATTTACAGCATTATTGTATACTTTGAATACTTGTTTTATACCTTGAAAACTCTCTTTTTAGACACACACACACACACACACACACACACACACACACACACACACACACACAGAATTTTAACTCTTGTCTGTATATCAATAACTCCCCTATAATTTTTCTGGTAACATCAACTCAATGTGGAGTTTTGGCAAAAGGAAAATGCCCTTTATTAGACTCCTAAGCAGGCAAGATGAATTTAAACATCCATTTATACACAAAAATTTATGAATCATACAGCTTTTATAATGCATCGTTTATCTTTTAAGTCAAGAAATGCTTTCTACAACTTTGGCCAAACTATGGAGTTCATTCATATATTGGTTAACATTCTCTTTCATCCACTTCTCTACAGTGTCTGGGAAGTAGATAGCAATCATCTCCATCTTGAAATTCTTCATAAAGTGATCCCACTCTTTCACCAATCTAACAAGAGGAGACAGAAGAGAAATGACCAGGGTAAATATTCTAAATAAAACTCTCGCATTATTTGAACACTGGACTTGAAATCAACACTGTAATTCAAAGCTTATTATGAACAAATCAACATTGACTATACCCATGCTTTTCTTGCAGTAAATAAAATTGCATTGCAATACTATCTATTCTACAAATCTTATGGTTCAATCTATGTTAATTGCTGTTTAGCTTCTTTTCTGTTTTCCACTAAAATACAAGTATTTTTCACTAAAATAGAAATATCCATAATTCTATAATGATTCCATTTATGTAAAGAACTGAATATGGAATGTGGAATAAATGGAATGGAACAAAAAAAGCAACACTGTCTGTCTCTCTCTCTCTCTCTCTCTCTCTCTCTCTCTGACCTAATTCTATCACACGTCTATCACATACACTCATCTAAGACTCAAAGGCTTTAAACTAGACAATAAGTCTCAGATTTTGCAGCTTTTAATTCTGGACTCATATTGGACAAATCAGACAAATGATATGAATTATCAGCAGAGAGTATTTGTACAAAATGTATCCATATAATCATGTTGCTCTTTAGGAGGCAGTAGTTCAGTGGTTAAGGCATTGGGCTTTGGATCAGAAGATCACAGGTTCAAATCCCACCACCACCAAGCTGCCACTGCTGGGCCCTTGAGCAAAGCCCTAAAACCCTTCCCTGCTCAGTTGTAAGTCGCTCTGGATAAGGGCGTCTGCCAAATGCCGCAAATGTAAATGTAATGTAAATGTACTCACTTAAAAGTACAGAGCCAAAATATTCAGCTAGTATTAAAGACTGTGAAGTTATAAAAACCTACCTGGTGAGTTCTTTCTTAAAATATTTAATATTCAATGGATAGGAGTTGTTTTTTCTCTGTTCTGGACTGAATGGTCCTTTTAGATGACTGCACACAAAATTATACATTTTTTAGAAACACACAATGATGGAATAATGGAAGGTTTTATTTTGTACAAACAGCATAAAAAACATTGGGTTATAATGCATATAACCATAATTACTAATTTACTAAAAGATTTTGAGTTGTATAATGAAACAAGATTTAAAGTGTTAATGTGTTAAAGTGTTACTTACTAGTCTTTGGTAATTTTTATGATGGAATTCTCAAGTTCACTGTGGATTTTATGCACCATGTAATAAATTTCAGAGCCTGCAAATGTCCCTGTATTTAAACTGGAGGACATGAAAAGTCATATCACAGGCAGATGCAATTAGCATTATGTCTTGTTTATGATATAATTTCTACCACATGTTCATATACAGTCAGAAAAGAGAACAATGTCATACCACATATTATTTTTAAGGGTAACATTGCAACCCAAAAGTCTCTGTAGCTGGATTTCAGCTGTATGATTAATTGAACCTGAAACATATATAGTATGGGAAAAGTATTGTTTACAGGTAATATTCCATTCTTTCACTTAATGACTTACTTTGCTTCTTAGCACTCACCATATTTTAGAGCTGCTAGACAGATTGCCAGAGAAGGAATGGCCACAGGAAACAGTTCACATAGCACTGTCTGATGCTCGTATCTAAAACATTTCCAAAGAATGGGTTTAGTCACTTGTATCTGTTAAGCAGTCAACCTTAAACTATAAATATTGGCCAGAACCTATTGTTAAGTTAAGCAATCAAACAAGTATACAAACCTTTGCCAGCCTGTTAAAACAATCCCACCGAATTGTATAATGGAGTGCTTAGATATGGACGCTATGACTTTAAGCCAGGCGAGGTGATTCTCCAAGTGGTAATTAATTGGTGTCCATCTTTGGCTAATGCCTGATGTGCCTTTAAATGCACTTGCAAACCAAACAGTATGAAATCCTGCCTGTTGGTAGTTATGTAGCAGGTTTACTTAAAAAAAAAAAAAAAAAGGTTTCTTGTCATTGAACTTAGCTTTTTATTTATTTATTTATTTTAAGAAAAAACTACGATTTTTATACATTTAAATGTACTTGTATTTAGCGCTTACCCATTTGGTACACATCAATGTTTGAGTCATATTTCCATATCATAGGGGATGCGATGCTTGAAAGATCAAATTCTTGGGGAAAAAAATATATTTTACTAATTAAAAAATAAGAGATGACTTAATAAATAAGAATGTTATATGTTAATAAAGATACATAAAAAAGAGGAAATAGCAGTAAATTGTTCATGTATATCCATCATGTTTTAATTCTTTTTTTTGTTCCAACTGCCGTTAAACCGAAAATACAATTACCACACATTAAATCCAAAAAAGAGTATTCACACATTCTGTTTGCAGATTCCTCTAAATTGATTTATTTAATTAACTGTGTTTTATGTTGTAACCTTCTCATACCTTCGATTAAGTTGAGACTGATATTCCTGAGCATATCTTCCCAAAATATAGGCTTTATTCCAGGTTTCAGTTCAACCAGGAATTGACACACCTTTGTCATGTAGCTGATGAGGAGTAGCCTTGTGCCTTGACTATTTTGCTTCAACCAGTTGTTTGAGTCCTTACTCTCACCATGGTCCAAAATCTGAACGTTTTATGCCAATAATGTTTAATCTTACATTCATCATTTATTTAATATTCAGATTTTACAAAAGTTACTAAAATAGGTCCAACCTCATGTGCTCCAATATGAAACCATCGTGTCTGTGGGTGCCTCTTCAGGACCTGAGTTAGCATTTCCTTAATCAGTTTCAAGCTACCACGAGCCAGAATGTTCAGGCTGTTTTGAAAGCTGCCCACGTCTCTAAGGTCAAAGAACTGTTCATGTTTCAGCACAAACTGCACAGGAAAAGAAGCAGAATTATTTTTGTAATTTTACTTTCTTTTGATCAATTGGAGTTAAAACATTTGCTATGACTGTATTGGTTGTTTTTTGGTAAAAGAAAATCTCAGGAGACCTAAAATAACAAATAATGGAAATTCTGACTAATCACATCTACACCTGTAATTATTTTTGCAGGTTCCAGACCATGATGTTTTTATGTAAACCATTAGGTAATTTAAGTTTTAGCACTGAATGTATTCTATAAATGTATACATGTGAGCAAGCAATCTGTTTAACTTAGGGCCAGATCTAGACATTTGGAGGCCATAGGTCCTCCTTTAATCTACTGTTTACAATAAATAAAAAGCACCTAAAACAAATATAATTTCTAACTTTTCATTTATACAAAACTAGTACTAGTACTTTTATAATATAATATTTACTTAAATGTGCCATTGCCACCTAGCTGTGACTTTTATTTACAAACTTTTACTTTTTTCATTAGTATTTTGGAAGTATGAGTTTAAGTACCAGTGGTCAACTGTGCAAAGTAATAGAGAGTGTGTTAGAGAAGTGAAGAAAAGTGTGCAGGCAGGGTGGAGTGGGTGGAGAAGAGTGGCAGGAGTGATTAGTGATAGAAGAGTATCTGCAAGAGTGAAAGAGAAAGTTTATAGGACTGTGGTGAGACCTGTGATGTTGTATGGTTTAGAGACAGTGGCACGGAGTAAAAGACAGGAGGTGGAGCTGGAGGTAGCAGAGCTGAAGAAGTTAAGGTTTTCATTGGGAGTGATGAGGATGGACAGGATTAGAAATGAGTTTATTAGAGGGACAGCGCATGTAGGTCGTTTTGAAGGTGAGGGAGGTGAGATTAAGATGGTTTGGACATGTACAGAGGAGGGACATGGGGTATATCGGTGGGAGAATGCTGAAGATGGAACCACCAGGAAGAAAGAAAAGAGGAAGGCCAAGGAGGAGGTTTATGGATGTGGTGAAGGAAAACATGCCGGTAGTTAGTTTGAAAGAGACAGATGTAGAGGACAGGGGGTTATGGAGACGGATGATCCACTGTGGCGACCCCTAATGGGAGAGAAATGAAAGAAATGAAGAAGAAGAAGAAGAAGAAGAAGAAGAAGAAGAAGAAGAAGAAGAAGAAGTAAAAGTTAGTATTTTGAAAGTTAGGTATTGATGCAATTTCATTGTCCAGTCACCATAAATACATGAATTTAAAGTCTTAAGTCTTAAAACCTTTTCAGCAATTGCCTGCTCTGCCTATAGCTAGCGCTGGTCCTGGTTTAACTATGCTAAACAAATATGACATTTCTTTGACACTTGTCCTTACAAAAATCAAAAAGTGTTGACTCATTCCTGTGATTTTTTTGTTGATCCTAATACACATTTTTCAATAAATACATTTGTAAAATGTTTGCATTGGTAAAAGCTATCATAGCTGCATCTTAATTTACCTCTAGATTTCCAAACACCTGCACCAGGGGTATCAGCTCGAGATTGTACAGGCCAGCCAGCCACTTAATTTCATTAAGTTCTTCCACACTGTTTCAGATAATTAAAATCAGAATAACGTTTTTCATAAAATGAAATTCACTTAGAAAGTATCAGACCAAACACAAATGAGATAATTATAATAAAAAGCAGTATATAAATAAACAGATAATATTACAATAAGACTCTACAGTAGTTTGAATGCCTGTGTTCATCGTGAAAAGAAAATTGTAATGTTAAAATGGCAAATGAAAAAGCATCAGTGTCATCTATAGAGGGGTGAATTTTGTGTTTAAACCCCTCCTCAAATATTTTCCAGTGTCAAATGCTTATTTCTGAAAGCTAAACACAGCATACACAGCACATCTGATTATATGAGTATATAAATAATATTACAGTGCAACTTCTGTGCAAAATGTTATTCAATGTCAAATAATATTTTAATGTAGTAATTAAAATAAAGAGATACAAAAAAGTATACAAAGAAAAATAATTAAACATTAAAAACTGGTCAATGTTTCACTAAACACAGTGATTTGAATTTAGTATATTTTTTCTTCATCTTATACTAACAATTATATCTTGACCATGCTACTGAGCTGAATGATACTTTCCTAATTATCATACAGTATGAGCTAATAAAAATTATATTTAGTATCTTAGATAGTGGAGAAAAGCATGCTCACTTGTAGGCAAAAGGTGACCTGAGAACTTCTAGGTCCCCTTCATAGGGAAACATATCATCATACTCCAACAAAATTCCATTAGCACCAAGATTGGAGATCAGTGGAAAAATCTGCAAAAGGCCCACAAAACCAGACAATGCAACTAAAGTCATAGTAAGTACAAAAAATTTTTTTCAACAAATGTTTCACAAATGCTCCCTCACCTGCTGAAAATAACTAACTTTTGGTGCAGCGCCCTTAAGATCTAGGTGTACTACACGGAGAGGTTCTGTGAGTCTTTCCACAGGGGCATTTAATATACTTTTTACTTTGAGTTTCGAATTAACGTCCAAGTTGTTGAGTCCAGATAAATGCCATATACGACCTGAGATCATGGTATGCGTCATTTTGCTTGCGCTCTGGCTGTAAACAAAATAGCAAATGTGCTTAAAAGTGCAAATGTTCATGTTTGTACAAGTGCAGTTTGAGAAACAATGCCTAGAATTTAAACAGAGTTCAAACAAGTTAAAAAAAATCAACTGCCAAGAAATAGTTTCTGTAATATTTTAAGCTTTGTATAACACTAGTAAACTAGTAAAGGATGAATATATGCTATTATGTTTAGCTTAATCATAACTTCATATAATATACTTACCTGTTGAAAAAAAGCTTTGCTGCAGCAAACACAACCAAGCAGATGGCCAGCAGCATTAAAATCCTCTTATTCGACATAGTTAATATACTGTTTGTACAAAAAATACATTCCACACACACAGGCAGTAGTGAGTTGAATTGCCCCTCCACTCAACACACAATGACTGTAGAACAAAAGCTCTTTGTTTTATGCATACAGTAACTGATAAATAATTATGACTTTATATATAATTTACAATTACTTCACATCATCATGAATAAATTATAGCATAAGAGAAATACAAGCTGAATATATATACTGTCCTAAGTGTCCCTTAGTTTTTACATAAACAGATTCAATGTGTTTCAGTAGGCTTGCATACTGAAATATCAGTCTGTATGACGCTTAATCTAAAAACATAACTTGGCAAGGTCAAATAGTGAACTTGTATGACCGCACACACATACCCACACACACCCACACACACACTTTTGTACCTTTGTTATTAAAGGTCCGGCAGCATTTAAACAGAATCCAAAGACACCCTAACCCAAATGTCTTTTATATTTAATTGTAATTTTAACACTTCATTGTCTTCTCAAATGTCACTCTGAAATAAATGCTACCGTCTGAATCTAATTTCAGGCATGCAATATAATTACATGAATGGTTTGAATTATTATAGATAATAAAGCTATTGTAAACCCTTTGAATGTTACTTAGTTTACTTTTCTAATGCACCGTGTCTGCACTGAACTCCATTACTGTTAGAGAACCACCAACCACGCCCCCCTAGTGCACTCAGCACACTTGCTCAGCCGCTCCTTCCTATTAATCACCCACACCTGTCTCCAATCTACAATCCCCTTTAAAAGTGCTCCGTTCCCACTCTCTCATCGTCTGATCTACAGTTTACACTACAGATCATCTCTGTACTACCTATGCTCTGTATCCACCTGTCTGCTAAATTCATTCTCATTCCTCGGAGACGAACCGGCCCTGCAACATACCGTCTCTTCCACCCCAGAACCCGAACCCATGCAAGTCAGATCCAATGGTTAACGAGACGAGAGTGTCACCTTGCGGGCGGGGCTTGCCTGTATTGTGGCGAGCTAGGACACTTCATTCCCCAGTCAAACTGCGGACTGGCCCCGTCCAGGAACTACCAAGGAGCAACAGCGCTTTCTGGGTTTTGCTAACTTCTACTGAAGTGGATGCCTCCTCCCCCAGCCCAGTCAGGGAACCCTCCATGGCTCCGACCCTGCGCCTTCTTCTCGAGGAAGCTCTCCCCCGCAGAACAGAATTACGACGGGAACCGGGAACGTCTGGCCATCAAGCTATTGCTCGAGGAATGGCGTCACTGACTGGAAGAGCCGGCAGACCCATTTACATAATCAAGGACCACAAAAACCTCCAATACCTGCGGGAAGCTAAGCATCTAAACCCCCAGCCAGATGGGCCCTATTTCTCACACACTTCCACTTCACCATCACATATCGTCTCGGCTCCAAGAATGGCAAAGCAGAAGCCCTGTCCTGGATTCATGGCCCCGAACCCATCGTTCCGCCCAATTTAATCCTCAGCCCCATCATCTGGGATTTGGAGGAGGAGATCTGGACCGTGACGCAGGGAGAGCCAACCCCTACGGGATGCCCGGAAGGAAGACATCCGTTCCCGGGCCTTGTCCTTTGACATGTTCACCGACAGCTGATTAATAGCTGTTACAATAATTATTTTCCGCCCATGAAATTCTGGCAGTGTCAGAATATTTCAGACTTTTTCCAGCAGTGTGTCTTCTCCTATGATGATTGAGAACCAATAGGAGCACCAAACCTTAGTTAGTGCCATAATATATTTCCACGTCTGAAAAGGCACGAACAATGCTCTATACAATGCATATACAGGTTTTACATATGCTTCAATTCATTTGTCAGGAAAGGCAAACAGATCATTTCAGCAAGACAATGCTAAACCGCATACTGCATCTGTTACAAAAGCATAGCTTTGCAGTAGAAGAGTATGAGTGCTGAACTGGTCTGCCTGCCAAAAATTTCATCATTTGAAGAAAAAAAAAACATACAAATCATGAAAAGTGCAAATCATCAAAAATGACACAGTATTGACAACATTTTTTGCTTAAAACTCCAGCAACTGGTCTCCTCAGTTTCAGGACATATACAGACTGTTGTTAAAAGAAGAGGGATGCTACATAGTGGTAAACATGGCCCTGTCCCAACTTTTTTCAAACGTTTTGCAGCCATTAAATTCTAAATAATTATATTTTTACTTAAAATGATTTCATTAATTTAAACATTTAGTGTATTTTCTATCTTCTATTGCGAATATAATATAGTTATGTAGGATTTGCAAAGCATTGCATTCTGTTTTTTATTTACTTTTTACACAGTGCCCCAACTTTTTTGGAACTATTTTGGTATTTCTTCTTTCTTTATGATGACTATAAAAATTGTGTGATAATATAAACAAATGTCATTTGCTTCATTTGCAAACATTACTTGATGTGCAATGCTAGTATCTGTCCTAATATACAAATAAAACACACAAAAATATATATATATAAAAAAGATTTAATTAAGCATGTGTGCAATGTACCTAGTAGTAACATGCCAGTGTTAACTTACCTTTTGAATGTCATTGAAAGCCTTTTCCATCGAATCGTATAACAAATAATGATTTTACTTGTTTTGTGTCTTTCTGATCCACATGAAAAAAGTCAGAGTAATATCTATTGGTTTTAGGGACATCCTTAAGCCCGAGCTATTCCTGTATCATGAGTGATTATACCAGAAACTTTTCTTTAAAAAACGTTGAACTTTGTTCAGTACTCACCACATTTCACCTGAGCAAAAGTCATCTAGGTGTGTTGGTGTGTAGGTGTGTATGTGTGCGTGTCTGTGCGCACGCACAAAAAAGAAAGTAAAAAAAAAAAACCAAACAGGCCAAGCGAGTTAAAATGGCAGAACATCTTTTTGCAGTTAACTAGCTATATATTCTTTTATACACCTTTGCTGTTAATTTTATTAAATTATATTTTAACTAAAAGTATCATCATATTAAGTGTTATATAATATTTTGGAATGTGCAACTTTACGATAATCACAGGTGGGCATTCTCCACAGATATACTGTATAAAAAAATAAAAGTAAACAGACAACAATATAAACAACAGCACCTGTACATGTATGCAAATACATGATAATATTAAACAAAACTGCAGTCAGCACTGCTGGAATGTATGCCTGTGCTGAGCAGCACTATCAGTTAGAGTTGAAAATCAGTTTATCAGTCAGAGTCAAGTGTACAACATAAGAGACAAGGTGATAAAGTGCAGCAAAGTAAAAAGTAAAGTGGGTAAAGTGAGTTGTACTTGTGGTGGTGCTTTCTTGTCAAGGTCACGTTCTTCTTTACAGCATGGCTTGTTTTCAATTCCACACATATAAGCAGTAACACAATAACTAATAATGATCACAACAAGAGCAATTAAATACTAAATATCATTACATTAATAAGTCATTATAATATAGCATTGTATTTTTTTAGCACTGTTACAAACTTTGCAATAAATAACAAAGTGAGCAATACATTAGCTCCTGTAAATTATACTGAACATCAGATTATTTTTTATTAAATTAAACAGTATATAATTAATTGCAATGTGTTTACCTCCTCAATGCACATTTTGTAAACTGTGTATGTAGGTTTAATAATAATAATAATAATAATAATAATAATAATAATAATAATAATAGTTTTACCCTCTTTCTCACTGTGATCTATTAATTTAACCTGATCCTTCTTCTAGCCTAATATTCTATCTATCTATCTATCTATCTATCTATCTATCTATCTATCTATCTATCTATCTATCTATCTATCTATCTATTATTATTATTATTATTATTATTATTATTATTATTATTAAATGTTTCCCTTCGCGGACCGGATTTTCCGGTCACGTGAATCACCGCATCTCCTTTATCCTGACTGAGGGGGAGGAGTCTGGAGAGCTGTCACTGAACTTCTCGTGTTTGTTAGCAGTTTGTTATTATTGTATGGAGGTCAGTCCCAATGGCGTCCCACTTTAGCGGAGTTTTACAACTAACTGACTTGGATGATTTTATTACACCGTCACAGGTAAATATACAACAGTGATTAAATTTCATTAGACTCTGACCGTGCCTTTGTATTCAGCTAACGAGTTAGCTAAGCTACAAGTAGCCTAGCACTGCAGTGAGCTGTTCATATAATAGCTCACAGGTCTGGTGTCTGTTTTGGTGAAGTGGACAGATCAGGGAGAAAACATGTTGGAAGAGAGAAAAGCAGACACAGAAAGACAGCTCCAGCTTCTAAAACACACACACACACACACACACACACACACGCACACACGTAAAACTGTAGATCTGAACTCTATAGTAGTGCTATAGTAGCTTAAACAAACAAAATGACTGCTGTTTTATAGTCTTGCTGTATATCATGTGTTTATTGTACTTCCATTTAGAATAAAATTTAAAATAGCCTTTATTTGTCACATTTATTTTTACATTACAGCACAGTGCAATTCTTTTCTTTGCATATCCCAGCTTGTTCGAAAGCTGTGGTCAGAACACAGGGTCAGCCATGATACAGTGCCCCTGGAGCACAGAGGGTTAAAAGCCTTGCTCAAGAGCCCAAGAGTGGCATCTTGGTGACCTAGCATTTACAAGGAATAAAGTTGTTAGTCTTTGGATTACTGTGTATGATGATGTGTTTACTGTTACCACTTTCTTAAAGATTATTTGCCCTTCAAATGATTTCCTCAGGAATGTGTGAAGCCAGTCAAAGTGGACAAGAAGCAGGGGCGATCCGTGGCCAAAATACAAATTGAAGACGATGGCACTTACTTTCAGGTTAATGAGGTCTGGGAAGTTTCTTTTATACTTGGATTTCCCTCTATTTTCTTGACAGTTCCCACTCAATGGTTAACTCCTCTATCACAAACCTCTGACATCATGATGCCAGCCTCATGTAGCTTCATAGGGCATATGCTATATACACTGTTCTTCATGCAGTAACTCATAAAAGCCTGCAATTTTCTTGTCACTCTGATTGACAGAGAAGAGAGTAATCCTTGCCTAAAGCCTTGTGAGCACAGCAGTTTTACTCTCTTGGTTCCCAGGTGCAGATTAACCGATTAGATCAACAGATTATTTTCCTCCTCAGGACCAGAGGGAGTACAATTTCTTGATCTCTATCAGCATTTAACATGTCTACAACTTACCACACTGTATACCTGGCAGCATTGTGTTTGGAACTGGAAAAGAGCTGCATTACGTTGCACACTCAGTGTTCAGCATGTTGTGAAGCATATGGCATACAGTTAATGCAATGACTTTTTGATTATAGAGTCGATATTTCTGTGTATGCTTTGGCCCAATATGAAATAGGTTTTGATTTAGACCTGTGTTTTTTTCTTTCTAGGATGGCCATATGCAAAAGCTGGAGAAAGCCAAGATCACTCTGAATGACTGTCTGGCCTGCAGCGGATGCATCACATCAGCCGAGAGCATCCTAATCACACAGCAGAGTCACGAGGAACTGTATCGAGTACTACGCCTCAATAAGGTATGGATGTAAAATGTCTGAGAATATCGAGCACTTCATATGAATAGGTTACAGATTTATAATGTATATGAGAATATCGAGCACTCTGCCTCAATAAGTTATGGATTTATAATGTTTTTTAACATTATTAAATGTTAAATTTAATAATGTTGAATTTCTCCTTAATATAGTCTAAGAATGAATAAATGTGCATTACTTTCAAGTTACAAATATGCATTTGTGGGGGATTTCCAGATAGATCATCTATTGATGGGCTGTTTGAAGTTCCAAAAGTTCACAATTTTTTTTATGCAGGTGATTACTTGCACATTTGCAATCTCAGTCACAATTCTAAAATAATAAGTGTTTGTAATACTACCATTTGATGCCAAGAATAAAGATCAATACTAAGAATTTAAAAAATACTACCATTTCATCTGATTCAGGTGGTTCCGTCTGTAAATAATATAACATAATTACTTCAAAACACTATGGATTTTGTTTCCCGAATGACAATTACGATGAGCACCTTTCCTTACTTTGCACAATATTAACATTATCCGAGAGGACCACCTTGAAACTGTTCTGGAGTTGATTGTTTGGAAATGCTTTTTTTTATGCTGTATGAGATATGTGGAGATCATTTTCCATGTGCCTAAACAGTTACCTGTCAACCATTGCTGTGTTTAGTGATGCTGGAATTCTGTATTATCACAAATACGCTTGTTGTTCTGCTGTTTTCAAAGTTTAGGAAAAGCAAGTGATTTGTGTTTTACTATGCAGCAAAGTAGCAGCAGTGAGCAGAAGCTGGTTGTAGTCTCGGTTTCACCGCAGTCCAGAGCTTCCCTAGCTGCACGATACTCTCTCAGCAGCAGCGAGGTGGCCAGGAGACTTACAAGGTTCTTCAAAAATTTGGGTGAGTGATTTATTATTATTTTTTAATTATATAATGATATGCTTCTTAGCAGCATCACCTTTTCCATGGATTAGTATCTTCTAATAAAGTTTGTTGTATTTGCTGTATTTTAGGTGTACATTATGTGTTTGACACTGGCTTTAGTCGCACCTTCAGTCTGCTAGAGAGCCAGAGAGAGTTCCTCAAGAGGTTTTCACGGAAAGAGGAGGACAAGAAAGCTTTGCCAATGCTGGCATCTGCCTGCCCTGGTAACAAACAGACTTTCTTTATTGCTAAAAGTAGGTTAAGACCACAGATTTGAATTATGTCCGAGATCATTTTGTCAGATGAGGGAAACTGATACATAGATTCTGGTAGTTTTTAATCACCTAATAGTCGCCTAGAGTCCATATGATTTAATAATGTGAAAGTGGAAAACAGTTGAAGATTTAAAATGATTTTCTAATCCAGTGAGTGTATTTTGCTATTTAATGCTGATGTTGCAGTGTTGAGTGATGAAAATCAATGCACAAATGTGTGTGCACACAATACACAGTAGATGGTCTGTGGGCTAGAAAGCCTGCTACCCTAGCTAGTCATTAAGGCAATTATATTGTATAGACTGAAACTCTGTAAGAGTGCAGACCCAGGTTTAAATCCGTTATTAGATAACGCAACAACTGTGTGATGGAATTCAATTATAATCATAGAGGGCAGGTGGTAGCTTAGTGGTTAATGGCACTGGGTTGCCACTCCTGGGCACCTAAGCAAAAGGATTTAACCCCATAGCTGCTCAGTTGTATAAATGAGATCATTTAGTTAGTTGCTCAAGTTAGTTGCTCTATGTAAGGGCATCTGTCAAATAAATTTTACATTGAAACGTAATTTTATTTAGCATCTTTCCCTTGGGAATAGGTTGGATCTGCTATGCTGAGAAAACTCATGGAGACTTCATCCTGCCTTATATCAGCACAACTCGTTCTCCACAACAGATGATGGGTTCACTGGTCAAGAGATTCTTTGCTAGTCAGCAAGTAACACAAATATTATTTATTTCTCTCAAATATAGGGAAAATTCTTTTGGATTCAGAAGTGTTCTGCATTCTTTGATTTTTCCTAAATCTTAAAACATAACAGATTATTTTGATTCTATTGTTGCACAGGGTGTTGAGCCACAAAAAATTTACCATGTGACCGTGATGCCTTGTTATGACAAAAAACTGGAAGCTTCCCGACCTGATTTCTACCTTAGTGAGGCGGAGACCAGAGAAGTGGACTGTGTTATTACATCAGGTGAGGAACACTGTAATAGATGAGATGCTGGTGCTCTTTGTAAACTCTGTAGATATGATATTTTGTGAATCTGATTCATTTCCAGGAGAAGTTCTTAAGATGTTGGAAGAGGAGGGGGTGTCTCTGAGTGATATAGAGCCAGCACCTTTAGACACTATGTAAGATTACATCTGTATAAGTAAAACCATAGGAAAGTAAAAAAAAATGATAGTGCTGCAACAAGCCCTTAACACTAGTTAAGACACCTTTAATGGACACTTTTTTTGTGTGTCTTTTATGTGTAATTACTGTAATTCCTGTGTGGTTGTAACTATAGGTTCAGTAATGTGTGTGGTGAGGAGTTGTTGTGTCATGCTGGAAGTAGTTCCGGAGGATATCTTCATCATGTCTACACTTATGCTGCCAAACAGCTGTTTGGAGTGGAAGTGGAGGAACTCACATACAAGACTCTAAAGTAAGTGCTCATAAACCAAATCAAACAGCAGCCTCAAATAAACAAGTATATATTTGTATATATATATGTCATGTTTTACTTCTTAAAGTACTTTTTATTATATATTTTTGTACTCATTTATATTTAATTTAACAGGAACAAAGACTTCCAAGAAGTCATTCTAGAGAAGGATGGTGAGGTTCTTTTGCGCTTTGCTGCTACTTATGGCTTCAGGAATATTCAGAACCTCATGCAGAAGTTGAAAAGGGGAAAGTCACCATACCATTTTGTAGAAGTCATGGCATGTCCATCAGGTGAGTGTAATATGACTAATTTTGGAAACTGACACATCACTGATGTTTTAACTCTTCTAAGCCCTCAGCTAAAAAAAATAAATATATACAGTGGAACCTTGATACTCGCGACCTTAATAGTTCGCGACTTGTCATTTGGAACCGGACTAAGAGAAATTCGCAAAAAATCTGATAGTTCCAGAGAAGCCGCAAGTGGCTCGAAAGTTCGGAGTAACATTTCAAAACAGAGTTTGTACTAATAAATTAAATAAAAATGTTTGAAAAACTATTTTTGATTGTATTATTCATTTAAAGTAGAAAAATTAAACATTTAACAAGTAATTCACAATTTTTGTTGAGTTTACAGTTACAGTACATGTACAATTCCACTTGAAAAAGGACCCATCGAAAGGAGAGTCAAAAACCCGAGATTTATTGTCAGTCGATTCAAATATTTAGTCGCGATTAATCGCACGATTGTCACGAGTTAACTCGTAATTAACCGCACATTTCCTTTCCTAAATGTACCTTAAATTAATACTTTTTAAGGTTTTAATACTCTAATCAACATGGACAACATGAAAATTAGACGTGTTTCAAAGTTCATAGATGTTTTTCCAAAGAGCTTGTTCATGTCTCTTAGACACATGAAAAAAGAACATAGAAATACCAGGTTCCCGTTACTCCTCTTTATTTGCGCTGAGCAATTTACTTACACAAGCCTGTTTACATTTTTAGATGACAGGGCGGTTCGTAAATATACTCTTGTAAATGTTTTAAATGATGGTGTTTTAAATGACACAAATAATCAGAACACCAAACGGAACTATCGCTGTGTTTCCACACGGATGCTTTTAATTGCCGGATGTGTGCAGCATGGCGGATTTTGGTGTTGAGTTGAGACTTGGCGCATCAGTAAAACAAATGTTTATTGATTTTTAAAAAAATGTAATCAATGGAGTGAGCTATAAAATGATGTCGTGAATATTTGTGTTGCTCTTTTATATTTTTGTTTATTTATTTCAATAAAAACCGCCAAACAGAAATGCACGCTGCATTAATCGCTTAATAATAAAATTAGTGCCGTTAAAATGAATTTGCGTTGTTAATTTTGACATCCCTACATACAATTGCCTTTCGTTAGGACTCTTGCAAATGATCTAAAGATACACAATTGAGTGTAACTGAATCAACTTCTCAATAGAGAAAACTGCATTGATTTTAATCATTGACTCTGGGTTACAAAAGCACAAACACACGTTTGTGCCACAGTGCTATTTTACGTATAGACAGCATGTTTTGTACGTGTGCACAGGATGCCTGAATGGAGGAGGCCAGCTGAAGCCTGTAGCAGATCAGTCCAACAAGGATTTACTGCAGCAGGTGGAGGCAGCATACCGAGCAGAGCAGCCTTCTATACCTGAGGAGGATCAGCGCATCGCTGAGCTTTACCACACATGGCTAAAAAGTACAGGAGAAGAGACAGCACGAGAGCCACTTCACACACAGTACCACGCAGTGGAGAAAAGCACCAACGGACTCGCCATCAAGTGGTGAACATCCGATAGCCTCTTGTTTGAAATCACATGAACTCTATTAAGCAGGAAAACGGTGCATGTAATTTATGGCAGAACAATTAGACTAATGAGCACCAACTGAAGAACCTTCTTGTATAATTAAGTACAATCGTTGTTTTTTGTGTGGTGAACTTTAGGACACATTTACCTAAAAAAAAAAAAGTCATAACCACTTTTCAGCTTACACATTCATTCCTTCCTGCGGCTTTGCACTTACTGCAGTGCTCCAGTTTTTCATACCAATTTATTATTTCACAAAGGTTTCCATAATAATGGAGTTTTTGTTTGTCTTTAAATGACAGTAAAAGAAGCTACAGCCTTGTGACATGCCAAACCAACAGGGCATTGGATCATTTACATTAATCAGAATGATGAAACGTTTCTTTCTCTAGTCTGAAGAAATTTTCCCCACACTGGATATTATAGCGAGCAGTAAGAAGAGTTCTCTATTCCTCTGGGTAAAGAATTTCCACGAGGACAGAGCTCATCATTCTCTACACTTTCTCAGGGTCCATTTGCCATGACTGAATTTGAAACACCTGCTTTTGAAATGCTTTGAAATATTCCATTTACATATGAAAATTATTTGTCTAGAACATTCAAATGAAATGGTTTTAAATCAACAAACGTATATATGAGGTTTTCTCACTATATTTATTTAGGAAATAATTACTGATTGGATTTCTCAATAAAAATGTTCTTTGTTATATATTTAGTTGTAGCTTTATTGAATTCAATAAAATTAGGCATCCATTTAGTAGTTGAGATGACAAATGATGTAAACAAGTAACATGCTTCATAAATGCAGTTCATAATTGATTTTTGTAAATAATTTATTTAATTATTCTTTTACAGTATCATTCAGGTCATTAGTGCAAATATGTGTAAACAAGCATAACTCGGGATTATTGAAATCAAAACCTCATTGAGAGAATTTGCAAATGAATAATTGAGGTTTAACGTCAGCAGTGTCAGCAATAATTTCTTAACTTCATATTAGCATTATCTGAGTAAACATGAGCACCATCCATGAGACGCTTCAGTGTGCGCGTTAGTGTGCACTGCAGCAGGCCAGTATGTTGTTTAAGTGAGTTTTGGTTTAAACAGACCCAACTGCAGAGCGAGCATGGCATGTGCAGGAATGCGCTCTTTAGGCTTCTTAAAGTTGTCCTTCTCTTTTCGTAGCACACGCAGAACCTCGATAGGGTCTGACTTTCCTGTGAACTTCTGCACACCCTCCTCGCTGTCATGTTATACAGATAAACACAGGACAAGAACATGACATATAAAAGTGTACACAAGCCTTATTTTAACTTGCAGAAAAGCATTGTAGATTATTTACAGAAAATTACCATGGGTAAGGGTCACACTCCAACGTTTATGCAATCTTCACTATTATATACTGCATTACTTTTCACTCATCAAACCCTAAACTACAAGTTAAACCCCAAACACTTTCAGATTAGACAGAAAGAAAAAGAAAAATCCATGACAACTAGTCATAATTGAGTCACACAAAAACTGGGTAAAATCTGCAATAAAGATGAAAAAAAGTATATTTTACAAAAACAACATGAAAAGGTTTTATTTTAGTTTTGTACAGGCTAACCTTGCCTAGGCCATCTGCCTGCAATGATTAAGACTGATAAAGGAGTCGGTTTAACAAACACAGCTGTAAATGCTGCCAATATGCCCAAATATAACTCCTCGTGTATAACTGTATCATCATAGTCAACGTATAACCTAAAATATATTTTTATTTACACATACATATATATACACACACACATATTTACACATACATATACACACACACACACACATACACATTATATATATATATATATATATATATATATATATATATATATATATATATATATATATATATAATGTGTGTGGATATATGTATGTGT
Organism: Silurus meridionalis; assembly: GCF_014805685.1. Lineage (NCBI taxonomy): Eukaryota > Metazoa > Chordata > Actinopteri > Siluriformes > Siluridae > Silurus > Silurus meridionalis. The sequence continues at coordinate 12,110,435 of NC_060897.1, forward strand.
AAATAAAAATATATTTTAGGTTATACGTATGTATGTATATACACATACATACATATATAAAGGTTTAAATAATCTTATACCAAACTGCCTTAGTTATTCTGAGATTATTTCTATACCTATGTAGAGCTCAAAGATCTGCCAAGTAAGGACATAACAGTGAGGCTCATGTTTAAGGGTTTTATGCCAGGTTATGACAATGATGTGGACAATGCTGTCTATAAAAAAGTGATAACTATGTTCACACTATTATAATTCATATGTTTAACACTAATCTCACAAGTAGATTATTAATAGTTGGAATAGTCTTTCAGTGGAGTTGGACTGTAACTGTTGAACTTTTAATGGTGTTTTTACCCTCATATATGTATTGTGGTGTCCAAATTGTAAAATGTTACAACTTTAATTCTGGTACTTTTAGTAGAAATGTCAGTTTCACCATGTGAAGGACTTTCACAAAATCACCACTTAATTATATCCGAAAGTGATTGAAAACTACAGCTTTATTCAAGAATTCAGTGAAATCTTTGCTTCTTGCATGTATTCACTTGACCTCTTGATGATACTGTTACCTCTAAGGATGAATGAAAACGCACTTACGAGAGACGGAGGAACGGATTGTATTCAAATTCCTCCATCAAAGTTGATGGCACTGTTGGCTTGTCGTCGTCATCTCTTGCCTAACAATTAACTAACCACGTGTTAAAAAAACGTATGCAACAATCTGCAGAGAAATACTATTAATGTTAAATGAACTAAAATACTGTATTTCAGTAAATTGAGCACTGTTAGGGAAAAGGCTGACTGTACCCGAGCCCAGCTGAGCTTCTCCTTCACCCTCTCGTTATCTGGTTCCACCAGCATTGCAAACTTCAGGTTCTTTATTGTATATTCGTGACCACAGAAGAGCTTCTAAAAAAACACAAGGCTTCGTGTGAATACAAACAGAAGTGTCGTAAATCCCAATTCAGACAGTCTCTTTTTGCTTTATAACAAACTTTAGGGCAGCAATGACATACTGTGTCCTGAGGCAGAGCTCCCAGCACCTGGGTCAGGTTGTGGTACATCTGCTCGGCTGTTCCCTCAAAGAATTTCCCACAACCACCCACGAACAATGTGTCCCCTGTCAATCAGAGCATACAGGACAACCAGTCAGACTTCAGCAAATACATTTATTTATAACAATAACCACTTTATAATTGTGAGTATCATGGTAATACATGCAGGATGGGACATCAAATCTATTTTAAATATCGGCTGTTTTTTGCACTTTAACTGGAAGTGAACTGAAATTCTTACTCAAATGCATCCTTAAAGGAAAACATCATGCACATGACCATTGCAAAACAGGAACTCATGTATGAGCTAATGACAGGAATCATCTTATTAACTTACCAGTGAACAATGCAGGGGAATCGGGACAATCGTCTTCCCACAGGAAGTAGCACATGTGTCCAGATGTGTGGCAAGGTGTGAACAGGCACCTCACATTTATAGCATTAAACTAGAAAGATAACACACAAATCTATTTACTGTTATAACTTTTATCTTTGTGTTTAGTGGTACTGCTTAACCATATAAAGCATATTAAACATTATGCAATATGAGCTCTGTATTAAATGTAACTCTGTTGACTTGCATTAGTTTTATAGGTTTGTTTTGAATAAGTTAAATTTAATTTTCCCCTTCACTTGAACTAGGAGACCCAAACCTACCGTATTCCAGCAAGACAACACCCCTGTGTACATAGTGAGCTCAATGAAGATGGTTTACATGGGTTGGGGTGGAAGATTTTTAAATGGCCAATAGAACTCTGACTTTAACCCTACTGAACTCCAAAATGTAGTGGAACAGCTTCCCAGACGAGTGAAAGTTAACAGCAAATGGGGACTAAAGGTGAAGTGGGATGTTTAATATGCACATACAAAGCTTTTGTTCATATAGTATATTTGTGATGTGTTTAGATATTCTGGTGCTAATTCGTTGGTTTTTGTTTTCATTACACCCAAGTGATGTAGTAGAATAATTTAACATAAGCGAGAAAGCACAGATTTGAAGGTTAACTTAAAAAGCTATTACTTCTTTTTACTCTCAATTTTCCGGTAACATGCAACATCTTTTAGCTCAATCGGTGAGATGAGGTTCAGCATGATGGTGCTAAACGTTTGGACCCCTTTGTTTGTGTGTACAGATGTGGAGGTGTGAGAACTGGACAGACTAAAGAAATAAAGAGCTGCTGCACACAGTTTCTTCAAGAAGAGATGAATTGTCATTGGAGCAGTCAAAAATGCAATGTGTGTAATGTAGGAAACTGGTAACGGAAGTTAGAGTATAGAAACCTGCTAACAGACGAAGTTTCAACCAAAACCTATAATCACTGATATTAATGTCACACCGATATCTCTAAAATACATGGAGTCCTTCATATCTCCATAAATAGAAAAAGAATAAGTTTACATGATATATAAAATCATTCTATATCATTCTCATGGCTGTATCGGGAAGCTGTAAACATGGCAAGCATGTTACACACGTGACACTGTTGTCAAACTTGTGTTGCAGACCAACTATGTGCTGTGGGTATTCTGTACTTAGTGACCTGTGCATGGAGAGGTATTGGACACGGTATTCCACTCAAGAAATCTAGAAATGCTCGTTTTTACATGCTAATAATCAGCATGCTTATTGTGTCTGATTGTCACAGATACCTTGAGCTCCTGGCCATGAGTAACTTTCTGGGTCAGTCCTGTGATGCGCTCGTCTCCTCCATACACTTGTAAATCAGGCAGGTCCTTCAGCAGAGCCTCATTGCCACGTGCATGATCCCTGTACAATTTATATCACACAACTAAACACAAGGTGACACCTCCAGGATGATGTGTTCAGAAACAAACAAACAAACAAACACACACACACACACACACACACACACACACACACACACACACACACACCTACCAGTGATGGTGTGTAGTTAACACTGCTCTGAGTCTCACTCCCTCTCTCTTTACTATCTCAAGCAGCTGTCACACATGCAACACAACACGTGGTTAAAACAGGAAGCAGTGATTTATAAAAACACATCTCAAATTGCTCTCTTACCCGGTGAGCTACAGCTACATCAACAGCCAGGGCTTCTTTACTCTGTTCATCTATAACCAAGTACATGTAGTTGTCCTCCAAAATGGAAATAACCTTCACCCTCATAGCTCAAGGCACTCACAAGCTCTAAATATAATCTTATAATCTTTAGCATGGATTTACCTTTATTTATTTATTTTTTTTTTATCGAGCATTAAACTACTCAATATTACAGTTAACATTCAGCCAAATAACATTCACTTGCAGGTTCACCAATATTGGCCCAAACTTAAACGCCTGTATTCTCCCTATATAGGTGCACTTCATACTAAGGGATAAACTCATGGCTTATGCACTTGTGCACTTCATATTCGATAGGAAGTCGTTTGGAATTTAGAGCCGAGTGACGTCACGTTTCCGGGATTGTGCCGCAACAGAAAATGTTTTACCTGATTTCTTGTCTACAGTGAAATGGTTCACAGAAATTGTGTGATGAAATGATTCAATCATGCAAAATAAAGAAGACATTTCTAGATGGAAATAGAAAATCGTCCATTATTTTATTTTTTTAAGTATGTAAAGTTGTCTAGAAAACAAAGAGCTTCAAGCTATATTCAACTTCCAGGTTCTGAGCCCTAAAGGGTCACGATGAGTTAATAATAAAAAATAAAAATAAAAACGATAATTTTTTTGTGTGTGTCCCCTTGTTACCTTTATAGAACCCCCTTTTGGATCCATTCAATTAAAAAAAGCAAACAAAAAAAAGCTTACATTCTCTCACACCATATTCTATGATCTCCAGGTTTTTCACACATAACAGTCTCTAGAGAACAGAATGGTGTAAAAAGCAAGAAATAAACATTGTGTGCAGAGTGGTTTTAGGCTCAAACGCCTTGCTGATAAAAGAGATAATCAGAAGTCTGTCTTCTTCTTTTGGCTTCTCTCATTAGGGGTCACCACAGCGAATCAACCGTCTCCATACCCCCCTGTCCTCTACATCTGCCTCTTTCACACCAACTATTCATAAACCTCCTGCTTGGCCTTCCTCTTTTCCTCCCTCCTGGTGGCTCCATCCTCATCATTCTCCTACTGATATACCCCATGTCCCTCCTCTGCACATGTCCAAACCATCTCAATCGAGCCTCCCTCACCTTGTCTTCAAAATGTCCTACATGCGCTGACCCTCTAATAAACTCATTTCTAAACCTGTAAATCCTCGTCACTCCCAACAAAAACCTTAACATCTTCAGCTCTGCTACCTCCAGCTCCACCTCCTGTCTTTTACTCAATGCCACTGTCTCTAAACCATACAACATCGCAGGTCTCACCACAGTCCTATAAACTTTCCCTTTCACTTTTGCAGACACTCTTCTATCCCAAATCACTCCTGCCACTCTTCTCCACCCACTCCACCCTGCCTGCACACTTTTCCTCACAGATGATCAGAAGTTTCTAGTAACTAAAATAATTACTTTTTACAACAGAGTTAAGAAAAACATCTTAACATGCAGAAAACATTAAATCTTGAGGTGGATGGGCTATAACAGCAGAAGTTCCACTCCTATAATAACAAGAGTCTGTGGCAATCATGGGCACTGACTCACTCTAACTAGACAGTTGAAGTTGACTGATCTTTGACTGGACAGGACTATAGCCCAATTAGTTTTTTCTACTCCTGAAATATGCTGTGCATATAATTAAATCCCAAACAAACAAAAAGGCTTTTGGCCAAGAATCTGGAAAAAAACATGAGTTCCTGCTATTACACATACGATGAGAGCGCAGCCTAAATTTTGACAAAGTTGAATTTGGGTAAACTAAGTGCATCACCCAGAGCATCTGTACATGAAGGAGCATGCAGCAGCAGCTTCACCCTACAATACAATAGTTAATCGACAATAGTTTTACACACACAATGTGGTTATGAAGCTAATCATCAGAATAGATGGCAACAGTGTATTTATTCACCAAAATATAGTATACATGTGAAACAGATCTATGATTAGAAATAAAGCTAAAAGGTTAGGAATCTAAAGATGTTTGTTCTCCCAGGCTTTTTAAATTTTTTTATTGATCACACATTTATATACTCATTCTTCTGAGAACAGAAATTGAAAGGCAGGATACAATAATAATTAAGGCATGGCAACTGTTGCATCTATATGGAAAATTAAAAAGATCTGAACGTTCCATATTTGGTCATGCATACTCCAAGCCTGTAAATGCATTTTCTCTCTTAACGCAAAGATAATAACCACCTGCCATCTTAAAATAGCGTTGAATTAACAAAAATTAAACATTGCACATTAAGACGTCTGTATGCTAATTAAGAATCACAAAGAATGTAAATATTTTTTAAAGCAGAAACATCTGATTCTGTAAGTGCCACTTAAAGAGTACCTTTACTTTAGAAACTGGATAGGTGCTTGCTGCAATTGATTTTTGCACTCTCTATAGTATAAACCTTAATCCGAACTGAGCTCTTAAAGTGCAACTTCAACTCTAACACAATTAAAGAAATCTTAAAATACTTATATATTATATATAAAAAGCAGCAGATGTGCCAAGCCAGCAAAATACTTCAGTGCAGCTCTGAGGCCAACCCAGGCATGATAATTCTTTGAACAACATGCTGGTCAGAGAAACATAGAACATTTGAAATCAATTCTACCCCTAAATGAGCTTTCAAATTTTGGATTAACATGAAAGTTCTTTTTCTTGTGTATAGCCCAGTTTGTGTTAGCGAAAATATGATGTGCCATAAAACAATGCATTGTAATGAAGAATTTCCTAAATGCATTAAAGGCTGCACACAAGCTCAGTCCTTGGGCACTTTGAAGCCGTCCTTCTCTTTCCGGATACTCCTCATCGTGTCTATGGGGTCATGTGTCCCAGCGTGAGTCTGTACTGATTTCTCTCTAGAGCAAAAAGCAAAATAGTTGTACTTTAAAAACAAACACTGGACAATTTGCTGAAAATGCCCTGAAAATATGCCTTACGAGTTAAATTGTAGACTAACATGTAAAGAGCGAACTGAGAAGCTCAGTTTCATTTCTAGGTTAGAAACAGAATATTAGGGGTGTAACGGTACACATATTTGTACCGAAACATTCCGGCACAGGGATTTCGGTAAGGTTAACATGTGATTGCTATCCTTTTTACATGCAGAACATAGTAAAAATCTTTGTTCCATCACAAACATTAAGTGGCGGGCCGCAAACTTGGAACACTCGGGAACACGATTTGTTTTGCGCATGTGTGAAATCGCTGCCACTTCCTGTTATCACCAATGTTTTTACGACAATTTAGCGATACAGATTATTTTGCATTTTATGTACAGCTTCGAAGAATTTCTCTTAAAAGCAGAAAATCCTGACAATTCTGCATACTGAGGGAGTGAATTAATGGAGGATGAAAGGTTTGTATGCTGAAATGAGTAGAACAGTAAAGTAAAACATATCTTTAGAAAATTAAATGCACAGACAAACACTTCATTACACTTATGTATTACCTAAATGGGGTTTAACAAATGTAAACTATTTCCATTTACTTAATTTTATATCATCAATTTCATTTGTGCCAATTTTAGTGATTACTCAATTTAATCAACGTAATAAAGTGTTTGCATACTATTTTATTGCGTTCTATTTTATTTTTATCCTTTTTTTAATTTTTTTTTTATTTTTATTTTTTAAACGAAGCAGGCTTTTTTTTTTAGTTTTAAAATGTAAACTAAATTTTCACAAATGTTAATAATAATAATAATAAACTGCATTAATAAATAATAATAATAATAATAATAAAAAAAGTAATTTAGTGTTTTGCATTTCTTCCCCCTATCGGTAAAGAAGTTGGATTGAACCGTCATTTAAAAACCGAGGTACATACCGAACCATGAATTTTGAGTACAGTCACACCCCTACAGGGTACTGAAATAAAGTATCCCAAAATGACCCAAACTAATTTCAGTTTATTTTGTAAATTGCAGTTCTTCTTGAGTATATTTCATATGATACTTTAAATATAACTGTGAATGGATGATTTTCTACCTGACTCTCATGAATGGGTTGAATGTGAACTCGTCTGCCATTGTGGAAGGAATGGTTGGCTCTCCGTTACTGTATTTCTCCTAATTAAAACAACACGAGAGGTGAGTTAAAGTCAAATCAGATATAAAAGGGTTTATATCATAAGTTTAATTTAACTGAAATAACATGATATAGTACCTTAGCCCATGCCAGTTTTCTCCTGATGGCCTCGTTATCTGGTTCGACATGGCGTGCAAATTTTAAATTGTTGATCGTGTACTCGTGACCACAGTAAACACGCTGGAGCACAACCAAAGCATGTGACTACATAGCTTACAAAGAGTATTCTATTATGTATGGATGTTTCATATTATTTCAAGTTGTGAGCAGAATACATAAACAAGGCAATTGTAGTGGGTCAGTTGTACGCTGTGGAAACATGTCATGAAATAAACTTTACCGTCTCGGGAGGAAGTCGGCCCAGGACGTCTACCAGAGCCTTGTACATTTCCTCAGCTGTACCCTCAAAGAACTTTCCACAGCCTGCCACAAACAGGGTGTCTCCTGTACATGATCAGAAAATATAACGCTGCAGTGTAAATGCCAAATGCTTAAGTACTGTTCAAATAATGCAGAACATACCAAGGAAATTAAATTATATTGACTGCATTGAACTTTAATACATACGATCCATCATGTATTTTAGTCATGAGTAAGTAATTAAATAAAAATGGCGCTGTAATCGGAAATTAATAAATAACAAACGGGTGAGATTTTCCAATAAGTGTATGTCCTGGATACGTGCATGTCTTCTAAACCCACAGCATTTTTCCAACAAAAACGTCCTTTTGATGAACTCACATTATAAACCATTTCAAAAGCCATTCTTTCACTTAAGGAAGTGGCGTCTTTGGTCCTTGCACATTTGCAGTTAGCGAACACACACATTCAAAACATTGGTGGGAGACGGCTTATGCTCAGTGATATTGCGCCAGTTTATTTATTCATAAATATTTTCAAATTAAAACTGGGAACATGTTGTTCATGCTCTTTCATACAACTAACTTGCTGTCGGAAAATTGGGTAAATGTACAAACACCCTGCTTAAATATTACTCTAGTAAACGTAACATGTTACATTTCTAGTTGAGTAAAAATTGACTTTACTTTATATAGTATCAAAACTATTTTCATTGTTTTTACAATTTAAGTTTATAAGGACATGTATGAGGACAGTGTGACAGCAGTGAAGTGTTAATGTTAACAGTCTCCTCACAGAAAACTTTTGTTTAAAAAATAAAAATTTTTATTATTATTTTTATCCCTAAAAGTACCTGTATTATGGCAGTTACTATAGAATATAGTTACTATAGTTACTATCCTATAGGACATGTTGGAAAGAGTTTGTTGATACAAGCCTGTAATATGATGGTGCTATGGTTTTACATATGTCATATCTGTATCATACCTGTAAACACCACTGGGGGTTCAGAGCTATTTTCTGATGTCACAAAGTAGCAGATGTGTCCACTCGTATGACATGGTGTAAACAAACACTTTACATTGAGCGAGCCCACCTACACAAACAGCAAACAGGTAAAAAAGTCAGTGGTTATAAGTGATATGCTGGTCTGCTCTAAATAGGGTACAACCATAGTAAAAAGAAAACCTGGCAGGCAACAGTCACTGAATCACACGTACACCTAGTAAAATTCTGATACGCTCCAGTATACTGAATATATTTTAAAGCTTCATGACCTACTAAATTGAAAAGGAAGAACTAGAAGTAGGATAGGATTTAAATCTTTCATTTCAACTTCAGAACTTGAACATTGCCAATATTTTGACATAGTTTAAGAGTACAAAATGAACTGATTAAGCTCAAGTCCATTTCACAAGGACATGTGGCTGTTTAACTCTTAGCTTGCAAGCTTTTATCTTTATGTGGACTGTGTATTTTAGTTTGTTAAACTGTGTATGTTTGTTAAAATGTTGATTTTCCTAATCTGATTTTTGAAGAAAAGTTAAAAACTAGTAACACCAGATCCAACTTTTTATAATTAAATATATATAATATTTTGTATTTTACGCTAAAGAATGTTATAGGTTAAAAGAAATTCTCTTTACTCTGAAATTCTCTATCTCTGTACATCTCCCTCTCCCTCTCTCTCTCTCCAGTTTAAGAAGATGGTCCTCACACTCAATCAAGGATCATAATGAATAATTAACTGCTTTAATGCTAACTGATCATATCATTTAAATGCATCAGGCATGAATTTATATTTTAAAACAATTTTAATTTTTTTTTTTTTATAAACAATTTTTTATGTAAACATGCTAATCCAGAAATTATTTTTGTTTACACGACCCCAAATGCAAATTATCAATCTTTTTAATTAATGAAGCCCAGAACATTGAAATTCCAGATTCATATCTTATAATTACAATAGCACTACTATATACTATATTTTAAATGCTGAAATATGTTTGTGCAGCAATCCTATTATATAACCTCTATTAAAATGGATCTTGTCAAAATGTGACTGCCAATAGCATTTTTTCAAAGTTTTAGTGCAGAAAATCTGCTTTTAATATAAAAACAAAAAACAAAAAAAGAACTAAAAATAAAAAAAACCTAATGAAAAAATAAAGAAAACATTATCTTGCAACCCTATTTGCATATTCAAATCAGCTGATTTGGGAACTCCTGTGCTAATACTTTGTAAGCAAGTGCAGATATTGGAAAAATGATCTGACTAGGAAACAAGCAGGAAAGAAATATCCATTACTAGCATAATAACTTACTTTGAAAGTGTTGTAATGTGTTACTTTTTTGGTCAAGGCTCCTATTCTGTCATCGCCTCCATATACAGTTAGCCCTGGGACCAACTTCACCATCTTCTCATTTCCACCAGCATGGTCCCTGTCAGCATAACACCCCAAAACACACCAAATAAACAAGAGGATGTAAAGGTCATATCATGCATAAACGATTAAAGATGGTCTTACCAGTGATGATGAGTAGTTAGAATGGATTTGAGCCTCACACCGTGCTTCTTAACAGCATCAACAACCTAACCAGAATGAATATCTGCTATCCAATCAGGATGCATAACGTTCTTAACTACAGCAGTTAAAAAATATATATAATTAAAAAAATAAAATAATTTAAAAAAATGTCTTGCCTTCCCAGGCTCCACTGGGTCCACAATGGCTGCTTCTTTGGTGTCCTCATCAATGAGGAGGTACATGTAGTTATCAGTGAGTGCAGGCAGTAGCTCTATCTTCATGTTTGATTGCTCCACAAGAGCTGATTTCCTTAAAGCAGGATGAAAAAATGCTGCTGGGATCTGGGTTGAGGCTTCAGAAAACACAAATATATTTTTTAAATGCTAATTTGGCATCAGAGTCATTTTAAATGATCTAGACACTGCCATAGCGATTTGTTTTACTGACCCTCAAAGTGGGAAACAGCAAACTGAACATTATCTAGGCCTTATCAGGTCAAATTGGAACATGTTTACATTAATAACCTGCTAGCTGGTGAGAAATTTCTGGGCTAAAGAGTCATTCTGGGACATCCTTAAGGTGAAAATAGATCAATGTTACACTGCTCAAAATATCAGCCCAATTCATCTAGTCTCCAGCTAGTTCTTAAAGTGAGGCCAGTGACATCATTATACATATATAAACATATACATTTACTTCTTCACAAAATTTTCTGATTATACTGAATTTTGGGTTTCCATTAGCTGTAAGCCATAATTAAATCTAAAAGAAATAAACAATTAAAATATATTAGTCTGTGTGTGATGAATCTATATAAAAGACAAGTGTCATTTTGTATTGAATTACTACAATAAATCAACTTTTTAATGATATTCTAATTTATTGACAGGCACACACAGTGTACATGTATGTATGTATGTATGTATGTATGTATGTATATGTATGTATGTATATATATATATATATATATATATATATATATATATATATATATATATATATATATATACACACACATACATACATACATATACATACACACACACACACACACATACATACTGTATATCTACACACATACACACACATACACACACATACACACACATACACACACAGAAATAGTATGTAGAGATAAACATATGTTATATGGCTGAAAGTTTGTGGACCCCTGACCATACCACCCAAATGTTCTTGATTAACATCCCATTCCACATTTTGTCCCTTTGCTGTTATAATAATAAAAAATACTTTCCACTAGATTTGGAGTATAACTGTTAGGATTTGTGCTCATTCAGACACGAGTATTAGTGATTTCAGGCACTGGTCTAAGTTCAGGTGTTCAACACCCAAAGGTGGTGAACTTCCAAACCGCGCCTTCACGTACGTCACTTGTGTCTGCTTATGTCATAGTGAAACAGGTGCGATTTCCAGTGAATGGAACAATCTATATGCCTATGACAATGTGGAAACAGTCTGGGAAAGGCTCACAGATGAATGTGAAGGAAGTGTGCACATATTTTCCCATATAAATCAACGAAAAAAAACAAAAAAAAAAGCCCCACCCTCAGAGGTCATGAATAATATAATCGCAACTATTCTCAGTTTACTACAGAGAATGGAGAATCAGTTAATATGTAATGTGTGTTAAGACACGTGGGAAGGGAAGTTGTGTGTTTATTTATGGCACAATTTTAGGATCCGAATCACGAATCGCATCAAGATCTCATGAGATCAGTGTCATGACTTTTTAGTTTTTGAAGCATTTTTTAAAGCATTATTTGTGAATATCTCTGAGTCATGACACTTAAGAATAGTTGACGAAGATAAATATAATATATTTAAGTTAATATTAGTTGACTGTGTTGGGCGACATCTAAAAAAAAAAGCATAGGATTTTACATCGCACACAAAAAATGTGGTCTCAGTCTAGAAATGCATACTATTGTCCTTAATAGTGCGTCCACGTAGTACACAAATGTTACGGTGGAGTGTACTACGAAGTACACAAGTGTGCAGTTTTGGTCGCAATGTTGATGGGACACAGCCCATCTGTTCACCGCGACCAAAACACAGGCTACATTTTCCTCAAAAGGAAGTCGTGTCAGTAGGACTGGTGGGGAAAATAAACACCGTGTGCACGTCAAGGCACATCTATTCAAATAATATTGCTCGTAAAGACATACCAAAGGTATACGCCGCAGCTCCGAGTGCGCCGAGACCGCAGGCACGGACCAGCCAAGACTTAAATAACATGGTAATATCGTGATTACGACAGCACGCACAGAGGAAGTTGAAAGTTAGGTTTGAAGTACAATCCCGCCCCCCTTTACCTTTGAACTCTATTTAACCAATCGGGTACGGGGGTGTGTCCACGTTAAACACTGCCGTCACTTCGTACCTTGTGTGACATGCGCCCAAAACGTTGTCTATTGGATAAGAAGTGCACTTGATAGCGCTATCTGAGGAGTCTGAGTAGTGAACAAGTTTAGGGAGGATAAAGGGGATTGCACTACAGCTCTAGATCGATGGTCTCGTGTTAAATCAGTAGGCTTAATTAAAAATTTAATGTCTACATTTATAATATAATTATACATTTTATAAACAAGTTAGGTATTGTGTATTTTTTTAAACTATACTACTACAATAACACATACTTTTTTTTTGCTTTTGTTCGGTGCTTTTGACATTCCGTGACAGTCATGATTAAAGGTCATTGAACACTTGTGATTCGTTTCTTCCAGGTTGAGAAGATTGAGCAGGGAGCATGGGCACGCGCAGTGTGACTCGTTTTTGGGAATGGGGTAGAAAGATCATCTGCGTGGGGCGTAATTTCGCGGAGCACGCCAAAGAGCTGAAGAACGAGCTGCCCACGGAGCCCGTGCTGTTCCTGAAGCCGCCGACGGCGTACGTGAAGGAGGGCTCCGAGATCCTCGTGCCTCACTACTCCTCCGATCTGCACCATGAAGTGGAGCTCGGCGTGGTGCTGGGGAAAGCGGGCAGAGAGATCCCCCTGAGCTCCGCCATGGAGCATGTCGCCGGATACGCGCTGTGCTTGGACATGACCGCGCGAGATGTTCAGGACAAGTGCAAAGCCAAAGGGCTTCCCTGGACCCTCGCCAAAGCCTTCGACACGTCCTGTCCCGTGAGCGACTTTATCCCCAAAGAGAGAATCCCAGATCCGGCACGGGTCGAGCTGTGGCTCAAGGTGAACGGCGTGACTCGACAGAGAGGCAGCACGGCGCACATGATCTTCTCCGTGCCTTACCTGATCAGCTATATCAGTGGGGTCATGGCGTTAGAGGAAGGAGACCTCATACTCACCGGGACCCCCAAAGGGGTTGGAGCCGTGCACGAGCACGACGAGATTCAGGCCGGTATCGATGACGTCATCAGCATGACGTTTAAAGTCAGCAGACGGGCTTCGATAACCCAATGAGACCAGTCCAGTCGATTTATCGATGCTGCTTTTAGTTTTAATCTCACAAGTCATGTGGTCGAAATATATGCAATCACACAATATATGGCAACAAAGTTTGTGGACACCTGACCATCACACTCATGTTTACCTTCCTCAAACTGTAGCACACAATTGTACAGAATGTTTTCATATGTACCAGTATTACATTTGCTCTTCACTGGGGATTACCACCAGACCTGTTCCAGCATGACTATACCCCTTTTACACAAAGTGAGCTCCACGGTTGGACTGGAAGAACTCCTGTCTTGACCTCAACAACACTGAACATCTTTGTGGTGAACTGGAATGCTGACTGAACCCCATGCCTTCTTACTTAACATCAGCTCCTGACCTCATTAAGCACAAATCCCCAAAGCCATGCTCCAAAATCTCATGCAAAGTTTTCCCAGAAGCGTGGATCTTATTATAACAGCAAAATCTGGAGCAAAATGTTTCAACAAGCACATGAGTGTTGTGGTCAGGTGTCCATATACTTCTGGCCATAAAGTGTACCAGTAAAAATGCAATCAAAATAAAAACATTTTATTTGCAATACATATATAATACAATAACAATTATGATAATGCAGCAGAACACTGTAGATTACTGTAATTATATTTTGATTAACACAATACCTCTTATAGCGCCACACTAAGGAATTGATTACATAAATAGTAGGAGGAAAATAATCGGTAAGAAATTTATTTATAATTTAATGAAAAAATGTTTTACAGCTTTCTGAAAAGCTCAAGATTTTAAATAAAACAGCAAAAATGTAACCCAAACATGAATTAAGGGGATAAAACAATATGTCATAGTCTTGTCCTGGATGGTCTGTGGACAACCTTTGGATCCACCACCATACTGGCCACTATAAAGTGATAACTGAAAATGTTTAAATGAAATGAAATAAAGTATCTTAGCAAGGATATTGACACGCTGATTGATTTCATTTGTGTGATTAGCTTAAAATAACGAATGTGCCATTATAATGTATGCTGTAGTTGCAAACTCATAATGAGTGGACATTGTATTAGCATGAAAAGACCATACATTAAATTTGATACATTTAATCTCCAATAATTAATTTTATTAATAGCTGTTTTTTGCAAGTTCAGTTGACCATAATATTCAAGCAAAATGTTGTAAACAAGGTGAAAGCTTAGGGAGCGGGTTAATGAAGATCTAGCCTCAGGAATACCTTATACACAATTGCAAAAGTGAGGTTTACGGTTATACATAAAATGCACACGTTTACATACACCATGCAATAGTAAATAATGAATAAAATCTGAAGTAAAAAATAGGATTAGCAGGTTTTTAAGAAAGTGTCATGTTGTTAATCACAGTGGTTGGCTGTGCATTTTACACCTATGCCTTCAGTGGTGCTAAACTTCTTAATACCATCATGATGATACCATGGCTGTAGAATCCATTAAAATTACACAGAAACGCAGTAGAGCAGAGCGCTACATCGCAGACATCTAGATACTAGGTAGAGACATCTCATGAATTGAGAATGAATGGCATTACTAAAGCATGAACCCCAATTCAACAAGTCTCTAGCAGAAGCATCAGTATTAACTGCATAAAATGATCGTGGGTTTTCTGTACACAGATATTTGTGCTTGTTCACTTTGCAACAGATGCAGGATGAGAGTCTGACTAGCACGTAGCCTGACCTCTAATCTAGTATGTGAAAAGGCTGACGTGTTTGGAGGGCTGAAAAGGGGCCTCAGAGTGGTCTGATTGGTTAAACCAACAACATCAAGTCACATAGAGTTTGTATTTAAAAAAAAGCCTACAGTGCTCACAGTGCTGGCTGTACGGGCAATACAAGATGTGATGGCTGAAATCTGATTGGATAGAAACTCCAACATATACTTACACTGGGTGGTGCAGCAGCACTGCACTCAAGAGAAAAGCAAGGAAATGAAGAGACCGGACTGTTACAATAATGGCAAATTACTAGAAATAATTTAATACATAGACGAGTATATATTAAAACGTAAATCAGCGATTCTGATATAGTGTAGGCCAGTAGAGAAGGCCCACTACTGCCTCCTACAACATAGATATAGATTTGGATGTCATCAGTTGTTTACACCAACTATATACAGTACAGATATTTGAATACACTGAAAATACATCAGTGTTGGCGCACCAGGTGTAGGTTTCTGGCTTTCAAATAAACATGCTAAAAGGACACAAATAATAGAATTGCAATGCATCAGAAAACATTACCAGGCCCTAAATGGCTTCCACTTACACATTTCCTATTAACATGTCAGTAAGTGTACATTACAGCAGGTGTTTAGCATTCTCAAACTTTGTACTGGTATGTGGCATCAGTGGCGGTGGAACTCCTGGCTTGAATTCTTGTCCCCGTCTGGCTCTGCTCAGAAACACTGCTTTTTACAGATTAAAGAGATGCAGTGTACCCCATTAGAGAGATGTGCTAGAAGAACCTGACAGAGAAATGCTGTTACTCATCTATTATCCAAGGATATAGTGTACATAAATATTCTGTGTAGGGAAAAATGCAGCTGTGGAACATTATAAATAGAGCTTGAGATAAGGTATAAACTGCATTGTTTGTTCACGTTGTAGTTTCACCGATGTAATATGAATGTAATAAGATCAGTGGTGGACAGTGAAGAAGTACATGTGCAGTAATTGTCATTCGTCACTGAATTCTGAATACTGAAGTATTTCCATTTGAGGAGACTTTTACTTTAACTTCACTACATTTCGAAGTCAAATATCGTAATTTGTACTTAACTCAATTTTGTGAAATCCGTCCTTCCTTTTTATTTATGAGCGGATAAAAATATAACTCTCTCTTTTGAACTTGTTTTGATTGGCACTTGGTGGTATCTTCTTATCACCAACATACAGTTATAAATAAATGATGGAAGAAGACTCCTGACTAACTTGCCACAACGTTATGGCCTTTTTGTGGTTTCGAGGTTTTGTGCTCATTTTGACTAACTTTGACTAATTAAATCAATTCTATTAATAGATCTGTGTGCTAAGAGTAACATTAGTCTTTTCACATAAACTGAGTTGATTAAGCAAAGAGTCTTGTGACAAAAATTATAATAGAAACATTATAGACATAATCATTCATAGTATTTTGGATACTTAAGTACATTTAAAGGCAAATACTTTTGTACTTTTACTCAAGTGAAAGTTTATAGGAGCACTTTTTACTTTTACTGGAGTAATATTTTACCCAGTGTATCTCTAGTTTAACTCTAGTATATGGTTTGTGTACTTCGTCCACCACTGGTTAAGATTTAGCTTTAAAACCAATGCTGGGATATCGGTAATGAAATATGCATGACCATTAGAGGGCAGTGCAGTCAACATTTGCATGGTTGGTTGAGTGCAATAGTGGAAGATGGACACAGTTCTTGTACCTCAGTAAATGTAGAAATGTCCTGCAAAAGCCTTAAACTACTTGCTTTTTAGTGTACTTAAGTTTCAAAAGTAAAAGTACTGATCTGTGAGCAGTATATTTTAAATAATTTATTCAATGAAATGTTCGATTCTCAAGCACATCATATCTTGAAATAGATAGTTATCATTATTATTATTATTATTATTATTATTATTATTATTATTATTATTATTATTATTATTATTATTATAATAATTATTATTATTATTTTTGTTATTATTATTGTTTTTGTTGTCTTTGTTGTTCTTGTTTTTTTTAATTGTTCCTCCCTCCAAACAAACACTTGCAAGAACTGTTGGGTTACTGATGTAATCTCATCGCAGGTATTCATTTTTAAGCAGTTTATATTTACTTCAAATTAGCAAGGAACATTGTATTTCCTAAATTGCAGTGTAGTGAAGAAGTTAGATATTACACATTAAAATCTAGTAAATTAAAAGTAAAAGATTCTCAAAGTAAAAATTCTGTGAAGTACAGATTCTTACAAAACGTATTTAACTGCAGTAACAATACTTTAATATTGTCCACCACTGGGTTGATTGAATCCTAAAACCACTGACAACCTCCTCCGGATGTCTGACTCTTTAGCAACATTGGCAATCATTAAGATACTGGTTATTCATTGTTTCCCCAAGCATTTTAAATTAAAAACAGCTTTTTAAAATTCATATTGAGTCCATTCATCAATTTAATATTTAAAAGTATTTAGAGCTTTTGGCTCTGCTGGTTTTATTTCAAACATTTTTTCATCTCAATATTTCATTTCGACCAAGGGCGTTATCTGTGGGAATTGTTTCTTATTACTTCAGGAGTCCAATTGTTATTTGGTTTAAGCTATAGACTACATAATGTTTTTGAAATGCCATTTGGAATAAAAAATCTAATTCTAATGTAATTTCACTGTACAAGTCCATGTATTACTTTGTATCCTACTAATCTGTATTGCCTTCTAAATCATTTCCTCCTTCTCTAACTCCAAGCATTTCCATTGACTAAACGATCAGTGAAACCTAACATTTATGCCTGATATTATTTAGAGAGTTTCAGGAGACACTGAATATTTTATCATGGAAAAGGCTGTTTGTAATTTTAGAGATATATTTCTATAAAATATTTTTTTTTAAAGTGCATGTTTTGTCTTATTCTTTTAGCCCAGTTGGGTCTATAATTTGGTTCATTGCATTCCTTATTATGTTTATCACATGTAAAGTTTAATATTAGATGAACACTGTAATTTGTTTCATGAAATCTAGACCAAAGCATTTTCAGACTGAAGTCTGGATCGTTATTTGTTTGACACTTGGCAAGTGTGTTGACTGTACTCATGGTATATCTTTATGTTACTGTTTCATATCATTGTGTTTATCTGACAGGTGCTGTTTCCTACTGTTACTATGATACGGGTAGATCTGGGGTACATTTACAGTTCAGTGATCATGATGGCAGGGTTGTCATTACAACATGAATACCAAGAGGCCTTTACTTTCTCAGGGGTTGGATTACCTATTGTGGGATAGAAGTACAATTTTAGTGATGGTCTGGAATATCTCATGATCTCATTTCTACTGCTAATCATGTAAGTGAAGGCATTTAATGTGGCTTACTTACATTTTCATTCTTATTTCCCACATGTAGTCTTACAGCCTTGAACGTGAATGGCAATGTATGTCATGAAATGAGATAATATTAAAGTGAAAGGGGCAAAATGTATTTTGTTCTCCCATAAGTTTAACTTTCAGCATGATAAAAGTTACCATGCTTTACTTTGGGATTTCTGTCCTTGAGGTGATGAGTAGTGTTGGGTTTCCACCAAACACAGCGATTTGTTACAAGGCCAAATTGTATAAAAAGGAAAACTTCAAATGGGATTTCACAGGGCTTGTCAGTCTTTCAATATGATTATGGTTGTCCTATGAGCAGCTTCGCTCATCTGAGTTTTGGCTCTCTCTAGTTCTTTCAGAGTTACCATTGCTGTCTTATTTTTCTGAATAATACCCTTCCAACCCATCACTGACATTTTGCTGGATGGTCTCCCCGTCACTGCTGGACCATATTTGTTCCATTTTTTAATGCTCCACAAGATGTTTGCAATATTTTTCAAGAACCAAACCCTGATTGTTTCTTTTTCAGAACTGTGTCTCAAAATTATTTTGATAGATCTTTGGTCTTCATCTGTACTCCATTTAAGAAACTATATGACTTGGCAAATGTTTGTGCCAAAACAAATTTAGGGGTTTTCCTCTATTTGAATATTACTGCATGCTCATGCCATAAAAATAATTTAATTATTATTTATTTGCAGTTTCAGTTTGTAACACTATAAAATGTTCAAAAAGTTTATAGCCAGTGAATGTTAATGTAATGTACTCTAAATATCTGGATTATTGAAAAGTACACACAACTTGTTCTTGAGAAAACAATAACAAAGGGGAAAATAAATAAATAAATATATAAAACACAGCGGGTAAAATAAGTATTGAACACGTCACCATTTTTCTCAGTAAATAAATGTCCTAAGGTGCTATTGACATTACATTTTACCAGATGTTGGTAACAACCCATGATATCCACACATGCAAAGAAATCAAACCATAAATGTCTTCTATGGTCTTCTATAAACTTTAAACTTTAGTTCTTTCCATAGATTTTCCATTGAATTCAAGTCAGGTGATTGGCTGGACCACTCTAGCAGCTTTATTTTCTCTCTCTGAAACTAATTGAGAGTTTCCTTGGCTGTGTGTTTGGGATCATTGTCTTGCTGAAATGTCCACCCTCGTTTCATCTTCATCATCCTGGTAGATGGCAGCAGATTTTTATCAAGAATGTCTCGGTAAATTTTTCCATTTACTCTTCCTTCAGTTATATGAAGTTTGCCAGTACCGTATGGTGAAAAACAGCCCCAAACCATGAGGTCCCACCTCTAAACTTCACTGTTGTCATGGTGATTTTGGGTTATGTGCAGTGCCATTTTAGGACTCATCTGACCAGACTATATTCTCCCAGTATTTCACAGGCTTGTTCAAATGTTGTGTAACAAACTTTAAGCAAGCTTTAACATGCTTTTTCTTTAGAAATGGAGTTGAGTTGCGTTACTTATTGTTTTCTTTGAAACAATTGTATCTGCTAATTCCAGGTCTTTCTGAAGCTCTCCACAAGTGGTCCTTGGCTCTTGGACAACACTTCTGATATACTCCTGTGTAAGTAATCTTGTAAAGAGCACCTGGTCATGGCCGGTTTATGGTGAAATGTTCTTTCTACTTCTGGATTATAACCCCAACAGTGCTCACTGGAACATTCAGAAGTTTTAAAATCCTTCTGTAACCAATCCCATCAGTATGTTTTGCAACAATAAGGTTGCGAGGGTCTTGAGGGAGCTCTTTGCTTTTTACCCATCATGAGTTTCTGCTGTGACACCTTATGTGTCTTATGTTTCTGCTGTGACAACTTATTCAGGCAATTAGTTGGGACTGAACCAGCTGATATTAATTTGCACTGACGAAGGCAGGATTGCTTTCTAATTACTGATTGATTTCAGCTGGTGTCTTGGCTTTTCATGCCTTTTTTCACATCTCTTCCTTCATGTGTTCAATCCTTGTGTCATTTCACATTATTACACATAACTTCATTTATGGACATGTATGGTTTGATTCATTTGTATGTGTGGATTGCATGGGTTGTTACCAACATCTGGTAAAGATTTCACATTAATAACACCTTTAGAAATATATTTACTGAGAAAAATTGTGACGCATTCAATACTTATTTTACCCGCTGTATATATATAAATTTGTTTTTTCCCATTTCGAATACTGCATAGTAAATATACTTACTGCAAGCTGTAAAGACTCCACTCAGTGCCAACTCTTCAAAAGCATGTTGGTCATAATGAAAGCACATATCAAGGCATAGTATGAATTCCATCTGTCAAAACTGTTGAACAATGACAGGAAAGAATTCCAGAAATGTATTTAATTACATTTATTGTTTGTTACAATAATTCTAATTTAGAATTTAAGTGGTCTGTGGTGAATAAGAAATCTGATGGCAAACACACACAATAGAGCGTTCACTGATCATTCTTGGTTTACAGAAAAAGCATTCTTTTCTTTGTTTGTGCCAAATATTTTGAAAAGTTTGGATTTCACAGCTTTATTCTTCTACAATAGTGATCACAAATTAAGACGTCATTAGAGTAAGTCCACGTTTGTCTAAATAAACATGCTGAGAGGCTATCTATCATATAATGTTTTTTTATTTACTTACTGATGTAATATAAAATGGCATTATTGGGGTGGACTCTACCAAACCTATTTATTCTGATATTAATTTGTTAGACTAAAATACCCTAAAAAATGTTATTTCAAACAGAAGAGAAGGTATTGTAAAAAAATATATTTTAGATATTTTAACCTGCTGTAGTATGATTCTGAGTGGGCCAGTTCTAAAATCTTATTAGTACCCTGTTACATTCCATATAAAAACGTTAAACATCTGACCACTCTTGAGATATCTTGCTGATGAAAATCTCTGAAAGATTTATGGATGAACAAACAAGCTGAAAACATAATACTGCTTCACAGCTACTTGTTCTTCATATGTTTTTTTTTTTAGGTTCTCCAGTTTATTTCCACTGCATCTCATTCAGAGTGTATTAATATTAAGTAGTATTTCACACCCAGTGTTTCCAGTGTAGTCCCTGACCAGGATCATTTATTTCAAGAAATGTATTATTACCATAGTACATTATCTTAAAAAAGATTTTCTCGGAAATCCCCTCATAATCTCTGGAAATTAGTATGGTTAGTCATATTAGTCTGTAATTAGAACTGCTGAATTATTAGCAGAAAGTTAGCGTTTATAAAAGTTATTAATTTACTCCCACAATAGCCATACCTCAAGTTTAAGTGGATGTTAGCAGGCAGGGAAAGCTTTTCCATTCACACTATTTATTGGCTTGGTAAGAAGGAACCATTTTAACACAGCCATCCCACAAATCAGTATTCCTTCAGATCCTCCTACCACCCTGTCTGTTCACCCCCAGGGCCTGATTAGCCTTCCATATGCCTACCAAACTAGCATGCCTAATCCTTGGTCTTCCATCTGGAACTGAACACATATTTGGGTCATTTTTATACGGCCAAGAATCCCACTGTGGGAGGATGTTATGGCATGACTTCAATTGTGGGTAGCAGTACATTGCGTCTGATGATTTATCTAATCAAAGGTTAAGTGCATCTACAATTAAACTTATTGTTTTGGTATTGTTTATAGTAACCAGAACATGTAAACAAGAAATAAATACCCAATGCTCAATAACACCTAGCAGTATTCATTTGGGTGTAACTCCTTGAGATTTGCAGTTTAACTTGCAACTGCTAATGGTTCTTGCAGAGTTACAGACCATTTGTTGCATGGTTCTACACAGAACATTTACTTAAAACAACAACAAGGATTACAATTACATTCACCCTCTGGGAGGTTTATATAGTGTTAAAATGTTCTTTTGAAACACAATTCTAAGATATTATGTTGAATGTTTTTATTTTTCTCTCTGGCTTTTTAATTGCAGTAGCAACATCCCCCTGTGATGTAAGAGAGGCAGTCCAAGGCAAACCTAATGTTCACAATATGGCATCAACTAACAAATTGGCACCAGAATCACCAAGCACATCACGAACATTTTAATATAAATTTATTTTATGATATTATCTATAGCAACGGTCAAAGGTTTTTCTGTAACTTTGTACATTGTGTTGTTATTTGCTCTGTAGTGATTGAAGGTCTTCTTACAGCATAAGCAAACATCATGTAAGATGAATGTGCTGGAATAATTTTCCACAGGGGTTGTACATTTAAGAAATGGTCCCCTGTCCTCCTCCTCTTTCCCCTCCATTCTAACTCAATCCATATTTATATTTTACCTCCCTGTTATTGATTTAATCATCTCTCACTGACTGATACATTGATAAAAAAGACACACAACCCACCATGTTTTACAAGTGGCTAAGTAACACTATGAATTCTGTCATTAAAGTCCCATGTGGGCAATAAGGCGTTACCGCAGGCAATGTGGTGATTTCAAAGCATTCATAATGAATAACTGGAAATGTTAAAAACACGAAGTGTAGGATATGCAAACCACTCATCTGTACCTGACATATCCTGTCTCTTATTTAATTCTTTTTGGTGCCTTTAATATTTTCTCTTGCCTATCAACTTTCATTTGTTTTGGACTGCCTATTGTATAATGAAGACTTTTTCACTCAGATATTACAGCTGCTATACTGCCTTGTATGTTACATGGTGTATCTACATCCTTAATCAACATTTCTGTTTTTACTTTGCCACAATCTTCTTCCTCAGTTCCCCTCTAACAACAATAACATCCAAATATCATTTATAAACAGGATACATACTGATTGTGAATAGACCAGATTCTGCTAAATTAAGGAGCTTTGCACACTTCAAAAGTAGATTTCTTTTTAAACAACAGTTTAAATCTACCAAATTCTTTCAATGTGCTTATATATAAAGGAAAAAGAGAAAGAAAGAAAAATATTATATATATATATATATATATATATATATATATATATATATATATATATATATATATATATATATATATATTTTTTTTTTTTTTTTTTACAATATTTAATCATTTCCTTGCCAGCCTTTTTTTTTTTTTACCTTACAGATAATAATACAAGTTATTTCACCCCAACCCTCATTCCTGCAGACACTCCTCTGTTGGAAAATATTAAGTGACAGCTTTACATTAGATTGTTAAAATAAAGTAAAAATAATTCAACAAACATTGCACAAATTTGTAATTTTTTTGTATTGAAACCTGTGAACTGCAGCCAGACTCTTAGACCTGCTGTTATTAAAAATGAAACTTCTGGCCAATCACAATAAAAAATTCAGCAGCACTGGGTTAAAAATATGTTAAATTCTTAGGTCGTAGTAGGCCTTTGCAATTTATGTCAGCTTTGGAGTCAAATACAGAATCCATTATGTGAAAGCTGTCTGTGTTTCCCCTACTATAACTATTATTGGGTTTTTGTGAAGACTGAGTAGACTTTTTGATTCTGACTGTAATATCTTCTATGTAACTGTATATAATTATGATATTGTTTAAAGTCTTCAGATTTATTTTGTGCCACACAAACTCAAAACTTCATTAGCAAGATGTGGCAGCCAAAAAAATAATAGATAATTAATATCCTAACAACTGAAATAACATCTTTCCAAAGAAAAAAAAAAAAAGCTTTAGCAGAGACTTCGGTTAACATTTTCCACTTTCCACAATCAGCTGCTGTAAACTGAAACGAACTGACAGACAGAATTTCATACCAAGTAAATACTCTGTACTTCAGAAATAAATAAATAAAACCATTTTTATTAATAGATTCACTACGAGGGAAAAATAAAACACACAAATAAATATACGTTATGTATAATTCTATAATTGCTGAAATAGTTATATTTACTCATGGTCTCATTATTAATTATTCTTTTATTTGTTTTTCAATTAGACAGACTCGTGTACACCACATGCATATGACATTACATAAACATTGGGAATGTACAGTATGTCCATTCACAGCCACATGAAGCATAACTGAACAGGGAAATGTTACCTTGGCTAAAGCATATTTTACACATAAAGAAACAGAACAGAAATTGAGAAAATTAAGAAGATAAAATTGCTGTATGCAAAGTTTACCACAGTTCAGACATATTCTGTGAACCATCATCTACAAACAAAATGGACCTGTTTGGTTCTGTACACATATACAAGCAAAAAGAGGGGGGAAATTTGGGAAAACAAATGGGCAGTTATTTTACCAATGCTTTTCTGACATATTTTATAATTAAAAGCCTAAGCGCAGAATACATTAGAAACATGAGAGGAATAAGGGGACGAAGATGCCAAGCATCATCTATAGAAATGACATACCTTACTGGAGGTATTATGTAGCCATGACGGTGTACATTTGTATAGAGTATTTAAAAGAATGTTTTGTTGGGTCTAAATACATTTGTATTTCACATTTGATTTAAACTATATACCAAATACCCTGAATTTATACTCTACTTTTTCACTGCATTATAAATACCAAACATGGATACATGCACAGTTCCTATGTAAGCCAACTCAGATAGTACTTTGTAGAAGATTTTAATAAACAATTTATTAATTAATTAAGCCATTCATTCATTAATTCATTCATCCATCCATTAATTCATTCATTTATTTACTTACTCATCTTCAGTAATTGCTTTGTCCTTGTCAGGGTGGTGATGGATCTGAAACCTATCACAGTTGCACTGGAAGTGAGGCTGGATATGTTCTGTGTGACATGCATAATACCTTGTCTATGCATATTCACCACCATTTTCTAAGTAGCTAAGCCACCTATATGCTTTTTTTTGAAGGCGGAACAAAACTGGAGAACCTGGAGGGAACCCAGACAAGATTCAAAGTTTGAAACTCCACACAGACATACCCTAAGTTCAGAATGAACCCTGGAACTGTAACATAGCAGTGTTATTTGATACACCAACATGATGCTCTTTATTACAAACATTAGCTTTTAATAGTCAACTTTCTTAAAAGATTATTATTATTATTATTATTATTATTATTATTATTATTATTATTATTATTATTATTACAGAATTATGTTAAGTTTATAACAGTGGTCAAAGAATGCTTATGCAGTACAATTGCAAAATATAAATATATTTACATTTTAAAATACTTAAATATACAGTACATGATAACCTTTTCAGAGAACATTCCCGAAAACAATGTCTTCTAAAAAAAACCTTAAGTCATACACTATGTTTGAAAGGACTAAATTATACTGTGCCTGGCATAACACTCTGGCTACTGAGCTATTTTAAGCCACAAGTCTTTCCAGGATTAATATTTCAGTGTTTGCATATTACTATATGCAGTCTATCATTGGTGAGCTACTTTTCCATTTTAAAAACTGGTTAATACAAAGAAAGACCTTGCATTTAGCAACATATACAGTATGCTGTGCATTGCACAATATCAGGATCCAGTAGACCTAATTAACCTTATTAGAACCTGTTGAATACTTATTAGGACTGCATCTGGTTATATTCAGTTACATCCCCTCCATTTTAGAGTGTGTAAATAAAGTAAATATACTGACATGTGCAAATGGCTTTTGTTAAGTTGCCTTTTAAATCCAACTCTACTTGCAAAGCTTCAGTCCCAGCCAAAATCAAGGCCACTCATCTGGTAGAACTTGTGGTTGAAGGGTCTGTAAAACTCCCTGAGTTTCTGAAGCACATCTGTTGGAATATGAGGGTGAGTCCTACCCTTGGATTTGCCCAAGCAACGTGGCCTACTGCTGCCCTCTGGCTTCTTTAGACATGGAAAACCCTTGGTCTGGTTAAAGTAGAAGTGCTTGTCACTAACAATGCGCTTGAGACCCAGAAAGTCTTGCACACGACCCACCTCACCGGCTGGGTCACTCACTAATTTCTCACCACTTACAAACAAGAAGCTGGATAGTGGGAAGTGCTGAAGCCAGTTCTCCAGGTGCTGGGCATACATGCCAATGCGCACAGCACTCCATGAAGAGTCAATGACGCCAGAGCTGAAGTTCTTAAACACCAGTGTCTGAAAAGACTGAAGTCCAGGGCTTTTGGTCAGAGTCTGTGTATAATCAGACACAGCTCTGGTCACTGGATCCCGCACTACCACAATAAGTTTGGTGTCGCAGTTCATAGCACACAGACGGGAAGGGGCTTCTTTGGTCACAAAGTAACTGGGGGTCTTTTCCATTGTAATTTGGCCATCAAGGGTCCTTGGCATCAAGTTTCTGCAAAATTAAAAAATTCAGAGTAAAAGTTATAATAGGAAATAGAGACTTGTATACTGTATGTGATTTGTACATCCTAGTATTGTGCATAAGTTCTTTTCAAGATCTGGTTTAATTAACATGTTCATGCCAGATGTACACAGATGTAACCTGGGGGCTCAAGGAGAATGTGTAAAACTAGATTTAGAAACCCTGGAGAAGTGAGGCAGCCATGCTAGGTCACTACAACAGCTTGCTTCCTGATTAAAATAAAGAAATCAATTCAGTGTCCAGTCCAATCTTTTTTGTACTCGTTGCTGTACAGTTCTCCCAGAGAGACAATTCAAAACATTTAGATTAAACTCATTACTTATTACTTACTTATTACAACCTGGAGTCAGTCCCACTCCAGGTTGTAATAATCCCTTGTTTGATTCAATGTCAATATGAACATGATCAACTCTGAATTACACAGAGTAAAGAACACAAACTAAACATGTAGTATATTATGGGTTTTGGGCAGTATGTTTGAGACACGAGCTGCTAAACTGAGAAGCAAGGCAAGAACTGACAGCCAGATAGCAGAGATTTAATGACATGCCAGAATAGAATAAAATACGATGTATTCTGAATATTAAAGCTGAAAGATTCAAGAACAAGAAAAACATGAGAATGAAAATGCAGCAGTTATAGAAACAGTGCTTTTTTTTTGCATCAGCTGTGTTCCTGATTGATTTTTGGGACTTTATAAGGGATTGCTAATAAATGAAAAACACTTCTACTTAAGTTTCCAGATTCACCCCTTCACCACACCATTTATTTTTTCCTTATCCAGTCAAATTTGTGTGAAATTATATAATGATACTGATCTGAACCACTGATACAAGATCTTTTGACCGTTTTTCATCATAAATACTAATATAATAAAGGGTTTAACAAATAAACAACTCATGCCTTGATATACTGCAATATTTACTACATTTTCTGCAAATCTTTTCTTGTAAGTGTTGGTTAATATTTTTGCAATTATATAAGACTATATAAATAAGTGTTGTGAAACGATTTATGAAACAAAAATATGTTGGAAAATATGAAAATATGTTAGAAAATATGAAAATATGTTAGACAGTACATAAAAGCCTTCCAACTGGTTTAACGCCAAATAATGTCTAGGCCCTGCAAAGAAATGGTGCTTATATTGTATGTAAAATCATAATCAATCAAACTATAGCCAGGAAAGTGAAACACAAATTTATAAAGCATAAACTGCTCACCTAAACACATTACTACTATCCCCAAAGTTTGAGAAAGGTACTCCACTTAGAATCAAATGTTAGGAATTTTACATATAAGCAATTTTCATTTACTTGTAAGTGTAAAACCTGGTTTCTCCTACCAGCAGATTCCAGAAAAGTGTGTGCCAATGCTCCACATTCAAGCCAAACCACCATGACTTTCAGCCTTTGTTTGCTAACTTGTGAGGTAAATCTCATGGTGGAGGATGCCCTTCTGAGACCCGCTTATGTTTTCTTTCTAAAGCGGCAGGATTAAAGGGACATTATGAACATCATGTGAAACAGTACTCCACTCAATAAGGATCTGATCAGCAAAAGCCACAAAGCCACAAGAACCACTTAACAGCAATTTCCTGAGACTTCCTGCCCCTTGTCCTTGCTGTCTGAGGCCCTTACTCTGCGTGTGTGTGCGTGTGCGTGTAAGTGTGTGTATGTGGGTGTGTGTGTGTGTGTGTGTGTGTGTGTGTGTGTGTGTGTGTGTGTGTGTGTCTGTTTAAAATAAATGTGATGCCTCCATGTCTTGGAAGATACCAAGCTAAAAAAATGTAGGGCATAGTTTCCCAGACACGTCACAAAGTTAAGATCAGCTTAACTGGAAAAATGTTCAGTGTTACTGTATCCTCACTCTACCGTTTAACAATGATCTTTGTTGTGCAATCTTTTTGAGATACTTAGATTCTTATTATAGCATTAATGTTTTGTGTGCAGTTAATTGTTTGCATAGGTGGAGCATAGTCATCATACCAGTTCTACCACTGACAACATTATCATTAGAAACTGTCAGTTGGCACAAAAAACAAATACAATCATGATGAAATAACAGTAAATGTCTAAGTTAACATTTTAGGTAATTTATACGTTTTAGTCTAATTTTTGCTTTTCTTCTACCACTTTTCATTACCTCTTTGATTTACATCAAGAGGGGCAAGAAACTAGCCACATATAAAAAGCTAAACTAAAATAGTCAAACAATGTCAAAATTACTATTGTGAATAGACCCCAAAGTACTTTAAAACCAACTTTATCATTTGGTTAATTAATTTTTGTATTTTGATTTACTTAATTTACTTCTTATGCCAGTGTTTTAATCAATTACTTTTACTCTTTATATACATTTTTAAAAAATTAAAGAAAGTAAAATGGATGTTTTTTTTATCTGATAATTTTTCACAAACCAAACATTTTACTACTTGCAATATGTTTACAAATTCAAATTGTATTTGTCACATTCATACAAAGTACTACATGTAGTAAAATGCTTTTTATGACTGTCCAACATTTAAACATGCAAATAGAAATAGAATATATAAAAAATAAAACTTGACATTCAGTCAAAAACTTTGACCCTCATGAAGGTCAAGGCGAAAAAAAAATTGTGTATTTTATGTCATATAAAAAAATGTAAAAATAGGTACAAAGCATACAATTTACAAACTAAGGAACCAGGTTTTATTTAATGGCATATTTTGATCATATTAAATTCTAAGCAGATACAATGCCATAGCAAAAACTGCAGTACTGAAATTTTCCCATTCTCAGCATTCTAGTCTCAGTTTGAATGTGTTCATGATTGACATTGATGCAAACTGTGTTCAGAATGTGGAAATGAAAAGAATTCTATTATTCAATTTTCTTCCATCACTTACAATATAAAAACTCTATCCAAAGTGACCACACAGAGTTCATTACAAGCTGTTTCTTAAAGAATATCTAGAACTGTATGTTTGATTTTTAGTATGGTTTTATTACTGATATTTAGAATGAGTTTGACAGTAATCATGATGAGATGTCACTGGTGGTGAACATGAACAGAAATTTACATTGTGTGCACACTGTAGAAAGAACATACACAGATGCCTTGTTTATATAAATATTGGTTTGCAGACTGACCACAGGAAACATTTATCATTCTTTATCTAGAGTGAGTGCTTTTGGACATTAACATGCGTTGTCAGCAGTGGTGGAAGTTTAATAGGTCTAATAGACAAAAATTCCTGAAACATATTGAAATAGGCAATTTGTTTAGATGCTTATTTGCAAAAAAAGTGAGTTAAGATCCCACCTTAATGTAGGATCATATAGCTGGATTTCTGTGTCTCTGTGTCTAAATTGCTGCAGATCAATGTGTCTGTCTCCAAGGTTTGAAAAGGAAGGCAAGCGAAGAGAAGTACCAGAAGAGATCAGGGTTATGTGACTGCATGTCTGTGCATGTCTGTGTCCCTGATCACCTCTTCAGTGACTCTAAAAAGTCCTCTGATAAGTCATCAGGGATTGACTGAAAGCTGTCTAGGTGAATTCATTCATAATTAATGTGGCCATGGCACCAAGAAAAATCATTAATTGTTGTCTCACAGGATTAAAAATAACCGTTTAAATTTTACACTTTAGGAAAATAGATTAGTAAGGAATGTGTGCATCCACTAACTTGTCTGAAGGACACAGTTGAACTACAAACCACAACTTCAGTGCACCTGTTTCTAACAAACTACAATCTAAAAGACCTGTGTGTATGTAACATGAAAATACAAAAAAAACAAGCAAAAGCATAGCTTTTCACTTTATATTAATGACAATGCACTCAATTTGCTATTGGTTAATGAGTAATCAAATCCTTGTAATGAAATAAATGTCACCAAAATGGTGGTGAAGTGTGTACACTAAGTTTTTTGATTAAAAAATTTTATTTTTAACAAATGTAATAGAATTAATCTGTGATACCAGAACCATTTCAGTATAGGACTGAGCTGAGAGCAAGAGGAGAAAATATATTGCATGACTACATTTCTCCAAGAAGAGAAACCTTATTGCATGACATTTTCCAACAGTGTGTTACTTAACTTCTTCAATCGTTTTAAGTAATTGTAAGTTTTAGAAAAAAGTTCAAGTTAAAGGAAAATTGTCCAGCTGGTAACAAATTAAATTGAAAAATGTTTGTGAAATGTTTAGCAAATACCTTTGGCACTAATCTCTTGTTGGTTTGATATTCCAATTAGTGGTTGTCTGCTATGCTGAAATCAAAGGTGGACACTTCAATTTAATTACAGTAGTATTTAATAAAGAAATAATGTAAAAAAAAATTTAAAAAAATTTAATCAGCAATGTCAAGCATATTAGTTCTTGCTTTTTGCTTGCAAAAGCAAGATATAGAAAGGTAGGATCTGTTGATAATGTAAGAAACTGTTCCATGGATTGAAAATTGTTCAATGTATTGATGAAAGATGTTCAACAAACCAAATCAGAATTACATCATAGAATTTGCTACATTTTTGCACAAATTTATAAAAACGTACTTATTAATTATACATATTAATACGCAAGTCATTCAGAGTGGATTTCCTATTTATTCTGGATAACACTTTTCCTTTATCATATGGAATGTACATTAGATTACTGAGAAATTGCTGATTTGGTAGTGTTAGGCAGACAATTTCCTGCTGTTTGAGAATAGAGAGTCTATGTCCCAGTATGAGCAATTTGCTTCTGATTACAGAGTTTCGTTCCATCAAGTACATAAAAGCTCACCACCACTTATTCCCTAGCATTGAGCCATTTAGCCCACTTAAATCACCTCCATCTCAAGGGCCAACTGCCATCGTCACTACTTCTTATTCAGCTCAACTTGGTGTGTTGGAAAACTTGAGAAAAAAAAGGAAATTTTCAAAAAGACGAAATAATAGAATATGACTTTTTTCAGCAACTACCAGATATTTTGTTCTTAAACTGTATTAAACTATAGTACTGTATATTAAAATAGAAGCACATTTCTGAATAACATCTTCCAAATTGTGGCATGATGTCACTTTTACCAAGTGCAAGAATGTTTATCGACTGCTGCAGATATTAAATACATTAATGTGTGTAAATGTATATAAGACCCATCCATAAATCATGTAATGACATTTCATTTGGCAGATTATGATGTTGCAAATGTAGCACAGAAGCAAATTATTGTTTTTGGAGTGTTGACATTAAAGACATAGCAGTTATAAGGGCTTCTGGGTATACTTTATTTGGCAAAAAATCATTTACAAAACGTTGTCAGTGTCGACATGATAATCACCTTTAAGACAAGTTAAAGTGTGAACAATGGGTACAGGCAGCACTGCTGACACTACTGTTATTACAGACGATGAAGTGCTCCCAGCAAAATGTTACCCTCACTGAGGGTGCTAAAAGCAATGGGAATTTGAGGAAAATGTCTATATGTCTATTACAACAAAGGGTTAATAATTTGTGATTAGCTTTTAAAAACAGTACAATTAAAAAAAATAAATGTAGTATATACAGTGAGATAAGTAGAGTGTGCTGTATACTTTCAGAAACAAGGTTCCTATTGATAGATCACTTCTTAATGAGGTGCTACTTGGAACAATGTTTGTAGAAAATTTGGTTGTAAGATTTGACAGAAAACTGAGGGCTCCCTTGAAAGACAAGCTCAGATACATCAAAGTTGTTACAGATTTATTTCTAAAAGTATAAAGTCTTAAACTGGATCTTAACTAGAATGTGCGTACGGATTTCCATGTTAGCAGCTTGTCTCAGAGGTTTACTCTTCAGAAAATAAATAGTGAAGTGTTGGACAGCCAGCCATGATGAGGCGCCAGACATGCAAGTAAAGTGATGGACAAGGACAAACATGGCCTAAGGATGGAAGATGATGACGATAAAGAGGTACTGTGAGAATATTTAAAACGTCATTCCAGATCTAGCTAAAAATGTCCTGAGGCTCCTGGGTCAAAACAGAATAAAGTTACAAACTCATAAAGTATAACTAAAAACTTGATTTGAGGGCCACAGTGTAACCTCTTATTGGGTGCTAAACATTTGCTCTGATACTGTGGTTCCAATCCAGAATAAGGCTTATGACTTAATATTTTGTGTTCTAAGTTCCAGTACCACAGAGGACCACACAGAGGCAAGAAAAAGGAAATTTATATTTATGCCATTGTGGTAAGGAACATCTTTGGCTTAAAGAAGGCTGGCAAGGAATTTCTATCCCACTGCATTTTTAATATGTCAAGAAGTAACTCAGACATTTTACAGTGATTACACTTAAATACTGTTTAAAGTAAATATAAATCTAGATTTCTTTGTATATTTTGGAACTGCAAATTGCATTGTATTCTAACATCAATCAATACAATACAATAAATACAATAAAACTAATGGATGTTAGATGCCTGGATTTTGCATTTGAAGTGTATGATCATTTTTAGTACTGTTGCACTTTGCCATTGCCTGTTGATTTTGTTGAATGCTTTCCACAAGTCTAACCTAATGTTATTCTTTGTGGGCATGGCAAACCAACCAAGCATGACAACAGAGCATCAGTGAGATTTGACATTTTGTGTTGGCTAGGGAAATTCTTTTCTCGTCAATAACCATCTCTTCCTGTGTGATTTATTGCCATTGGATTAGTGGAGAGCTTTTGACTGAGATCGCTTAAAAATTCTAAAACACGAACCACAATACACCTCATATAATGGTAATTCTGACCATATGGGTTTAAAAATTATTGGCTCCTGTGGTGTTTCCCTCTATAAAGCTGACACTTTTCAAATGATGTGCAAGCAGACTCCACACAAAACCACTTCCTTTACTGTTAAACCTTTTTAATGTCTACTGACGTTGGAGAACGTGTGCTTTTTGGAATCATTTTGGAAGTTTATTAAAACATGTCGATATCAGATGTTCATGTCAACCAGTTTTTCCTGGACATCAGTTAAACAGATTTTTAAGGAAAATAGTCATCAACAATCACAGTATTATAGGAAAAATCCACACTGAAAGACTTGCACATTAATCCTTATTAATTGTCAGTGGTGTCCATTGTTTATTTGGTAATGAAATTCTGAGTTAATATTTTCTGTGGCTTAAATGTCTATTTTCACTTTGCTTAATTGTTTCTATCTTACCACAATGCCATTTGACCACCTGATAGTGGTCAAGTTGTTTCATGACTACCTAAAAGGAGCGATGCAGATTTAGTCATTTAGTCTTTCCAGCCTTCTCACCTCCTCACCTGCATACTCAAACAGATTCAAATTTTAATTTGTATAGCACTTTTAACAATGGATTTTGTCTTAAAGACGCTTATAAAGACAATAAATAAATAGATTAAAAATAGAAATTTCAGTATCACAAATCAATTTCTAGAAGTTTAGCCCTAATGAGAAAGCCAATTGCATCAGTGGTAAAGAAAAACTCCCTGAGATGGTATGGGAAAAACCTTGAGAGGAACCAGATTCAGAAAGAAACCCATACTCGTCTGGGTGACATCAAATGCTATTTATTATGGTTCCATCACTGTTGAGATTATCATCTGTTCATGGAAGATCACTTGTAAAAATGTTTATGGCAATTGCAGCCCTAAGTAATTTAAACAATTTTTTTGTTGATTCTGTTAAAATGCATTGCAGTCTTTGTTCCTGAGTTTAACCTTCCACAGTAACCTTGTGGATCATTAGACTGTTAATGTGGAACCATCCTCAGCTGCACCAACTGTTCTCCAATTGTAGAGAACACCATCCAAAGGTAGGGCTTCAGGATGAATCAGGCAGGTTTACAAAGAAGAAAGGGACAGGATCACTGGTGATCCTCCAAATCTTTTCCACTTTTGTCTTTATACCACTATACCAATGTCATTATTCTCACCATGTTGAAGAATAAATGCTCTGTATGGCTGCATTGCAATAAAAAAATCTGAGTTAAATGTTTGCTGCTTTCATTAATTTTTTCTATGAATTGATATGCAATATGACTGCACTAGCAACAATCTCTCTGTGATGGCAGAATGTCAGTCAGCCTTTACCTTCTTAAAGGGAAGGAATATAGCCCCAACCCACATGCTAGTACCAAAATCACTAAGCATATAACAAATATTTCATTGTAAGCATAGTTTATTTGTCCCAGAGTGGAGGTTTTGTGTTTAATATATTTGTTCAGCAAATACATATATTGGTAAACATGTATGTCAGCACTACATATATTTAAATATTAGGTTTGTAAAGTTTTAAAAACCTGCAAGGATGTTTGTATTTTCTACCTGAGCATAACAAAATTCAATGACAGGACTGAATTACTTAATTCATTCATTCATTCATTCATTCATTCATTCATTCATTCATTCATTCATTCGTCAAGAGTAGAACTCATCATCAGTCAAAGAATTCAATTAAGTTTTTATTAGGATGAAAAAGATAAATGAATCTGGTCTGATCAATACTCAAGTTATGCATGATCAATGTATGTGCTTTTTAAATGTCTGAGATGATTCCCTGCTGACACCCAGTGCGAGAATAAATGTCTTTTTAATGTCCCTTTTTCATGAACAGGATTTTCCTCTAGTAGCTATGCATATTTCTATTAGAAATGTGTTGTCATCGCTGAGAATTAGAAAGACACCTACTGACATCAGATCCAACACATATGATTCATTATAGTAACTATACAGGCTATAAAGTGAGTCTGGTGGTTCCAGACTAGTTGAATACAGTATGACCAGAGCAAAATGTTAATAGAATATCATGCATGCATTTCATGTCATGCTATGATCGATATCATGCCATACATATTATCATATTTTAGTCACGTTCCTGTTCCAGGGTCAAAGATAAGCCTATAGGAGTTTAACTCCAAATGAAATACCATGCTGATTTTCTGACCTTTTCTGACATTACTCTGGTTGTTTTTCTATCCTTCATTCAATATCTTCTTAAGTGCAATCCAGGTTTGCAACAGCACAACTACTGTAATTGCTGCAGTCCCCTTTCCAAATAGTCTAAACAAGCAAAACATATAGACACAGGAAACAGGAAAAACAGATTGTAGTGGAACCAATACTCTATCCCACTATGGTGTGCCAATTATCTTTTTGGAAAGTCCAAAATCTGGATTACAGCTGCCATTTCACTGCCCAGTCTTTGGTCAAAAGATTCCATCCCTGTTGGAGTAAATTTCCTACTTCATCTGTGATGCCAGCTATTAGTTTTCAGTCCATCATATAGTATTTCAGCTATGTCTAAATGCTTGCTCCTCTGTACTGGTGATATGTGTATAGAGTGTAAAGCATCCTTGTTTTTCATTGCCTTGTAATGGTCTTTAAAAAGAAAGAACAAATTGCTTAATAAGCCATTCTACACAGAAACGCCTGTGTTCTGAATGAGGTAAAGTTTGTTAAGCCGTCAGCTGCAGGGCTGTGCCATGAAAGACAGCGGTTTTCCTGTTTGCATGTGTGCTGTTTTCCATGGCCTATGAAAAGCATTGTTCCAAAACCATCTAAAACCAAATGAACCATCACTGAAAACACATTAAGGTCTTTTGTTTAGGTTTCTCTTGGCTCTTGCTTAGGTTTATGTGGCTCTGTTTTATAAGTAAAAAAAAAATAATATATATATATATATATATATATATATATATATATATATATATATATATATATATATATATAATTTTTTTTTTTTATGCACACAGACATATTTTAGCATTTTTTACTTCTTTCATGGCATGGCATGATACATGTTTTTGATTAATTGCTTTCTGTATTCTGGCAGCATTATAATATAATGTAAACTAATCCACAGTTGTGTTGACTGAAAAAGTGATATTTTGATATTTGTAATTTCTTTGGCATTATTTAAGTTAAGTGAGTTAAGTTAAATTAATTCCATAGTTTTCTGCAACATCATGATGGTGACAATCTCCAAACACATATGCAAACTTAAGGATGTAAAAAATCTCTCAATAGTTATCAGAGTAAACCTATTAACCATTCTATATACAGGTAAACCAAACTGTAAAATCTGCATGGAGACATCTTTCATTAATCCTCTTACTCAGAACAGTAGCAGACAATCTGCTCAGGCTACGACAGACTGCATTTAAACTGGTATTTTTTTGACAAGGATGCAGACATGTTACATCACACTGTTGTGGCAATAAGCTACTTCTAGCTGGGTGAACTTCCAACACAGGTGATCAGAGAAGTGTCTGATGCTTTAGTCTGAAGAAGCTATTTTGAGCTTATAGCATTGTGTATTTTGTGTGCATTCAAACATGACCACAAGTCAGGACCCTCTCAAGCTGGTAAAGGAAGCACAGAATGCAGTGGTGCGCTGCAGCCTGAGGGTCACTCGATGCCATTTATCCATGTTGCTTTGGTGACAGCGAAGGGAAAAACAAAAAAACCCAAAACAAAACAAAAAAAACAGACATATGTTTAGAAGGAAGTGGGTTGAACTTTTCAGTCTAGGTACAATCACTTCTCTTGGAGTCTATTCTTCAGTTTGCTTCATTCTTTAGGTCATACTTATGTCTAACCAGTAGAGGTGCTTTCGTCATAGTTGTGCATGTAGTTGTTTCTATCAGAAACCACACTGATCTACTATGGCCCACCATTTTGCACCTTTCACACGTCTACTTTTTGATGTTTCCAACAAAAAGAAAGCTGTAGCCAGTTTCTGAAACACTCTTTCAGACAGCAGCACCATGAAATGTATGGTTTGTATGGTTGCCTTCACCACATCTGTATGCAATAAAGTTGCCATGCAGAGAAGGGGAGTCTGGTGGCTTTTTAAGGCAAATGCTCCCAGTCAGTGACGTTCCCACTACATCAGCTCAGCTCTATCCAAGCAATTAAAACACACACAGTGTTGTGCTCTGGCTTCTGGATGCAAGGCCTGCCACAGGAATTTGCCCACAAACACTTCCTCTCCTCCTACATCTAGCGGGATGAGAACTGCCCCATGTGGGGGAGAGGTGTGGGAGATGGGAATGTATGGTGCACTAAAATTATCAGTGGCAAAATGCTACCATGTGTTCTTATTTTCATGAGTGTAAGTTGACAGACGCTTTAACTAAATTAATGCTCTGGACATTAGAATTTGTAGTTATCTTCTCTTTGCTTTCTCACTTTCTTTTCTTATCCTCTCACTACATGCATCCACAGCCAAGAGAGACAGTCATGCTATTAGCCAAACAAGAAGTATCTCTTTAGCCAAAAGGTTCTGTACGATTGTACTGACATCTGGAGACCATTACCAGTGTTTCTATCCATTGCTCTTAGCAGCCTGGAAGAACTACGATAAAATTACAGCTTTGGTCATTCAGGTCATCTTTTCCATTAGGATTTATCACTTACACAGTAGTTAAAATTAATTTTTTCCATGTTTTTTTTTCCAGTGTAGAGGTTACTCTCCTATCAACACACACACATTGCAACATATAATCTTATTTATTTATATCAGCAGTTGAGCTTGTGTTCAGCAGCCTACATTATCCATGTAGTAGCAAGTCTGAGTGGCATCAAATGTTTAGTGAGGGACAGCTTTAAGTCCAGCTGTCAAGCTTGTGTATTGCCTTCCTTTTAAACTGTATATGACTTGCTATGCCATTTTAAACCTGACACATGATGCCATAATACCAGTTAAAGCAAAATCAGATACATAAATGTGTGATTATAATAGTTATATGTATGTATGCAGTATATTTTTTAAATCTTGGCTAAGGAATGTGATATAAAAGAGGTAAAAGTTGGACAATAATAGCATCACTGTACATCTTAATACCTATGTACAACAAGCAGTACTGCAAATGCCATTGTCTCTGATTCATTAGCGTGTGCAATTCATGTGCTCTCCATATAACCAGTCAGGTTAAAAGAAAACTATGACTATGTGAGTTAACAGTGAGCTAGTATTTTTTTGTCAATCAAAAATTCTGGCAACAGTTTTAATATAAGCGTTTACAAGCTATAATATATTTTTATGCTCTCAAAATTGTTTGGATATTGGCCCATTTGTTAATAAAGAACAGTTGCAGTTTTAAAATTGCTTTAGCTGCTATAAACCCCCTGCACTTTTCAAATGATAAATCGTGGTTAAATTCATGCATGGATATAAAGGAGCCTCTGATATGAT
Source organism: Silurus meridionalis (assembly GCF_014805685.1). NCBI lineage: Eukaryota > Metazoa > Chordata > Actinopteri > Siluriformes > Siluridae > Silurus > Silurus meridionalis. The sequence goes on from NC_060897.1 coordinate 12,149,528, forward strand.
TTTTGGTCAAATTTTATTACAATAAAAACTGAATCAAACTGAATCAGCACTTGTTTATTAAATACAACAAAGAACTACTGTACCTGTGTACTGGGGTGAGTATATATTAGTAATATATATTGTATCCTCAGCATGATGTTATGAAAGTAGTGTACCTTGAAAACTAATTTTAAGGAGCACATTTTTTACTTTTCATTTCAGATTTTGCGATTATTAAAATGTACACCTAACGTGCGAATAGATTTGCTGGCTTATGTTCACTTGAACAGTGTACTCTTAAGCCTACCACACTCTTCAAGTGAGCATAAGCCAGCAAATCTATTCGCACTTCCACTTCAGTGTAGCTACAGTAAAAATCAGGAAAGATGTCCCTGAAGGAGCTATACTCGTGCAATAAAAATTCAAAAGAACGAGACATTTAAAAAAAAAAAAGTTGGAAGGGATAAGCACGTGCATGTGAATTATAACGAGTTGTAATAGTTTGCCAATTCAAAGCCATCACACAACCAGACTAGATGTGGGCAACACGAATCTAAATGCAAATGCTTTTATAGTGTTAAAGGTTTCAGTCTTGTTTTTAACAAGATCTGCCATGTGGTGTAACTAACACACTCATAGCACACAATAGAATGTTGTGTTACCTGTACCACTCCAGACCCCTGTTGTAGAATCTGTCGAAGAAGTGCGGCTCGGAACCCACAGCGCGCACATCTGGATGAACGCGCAGAAACTCCAGCAGCGCCCTGGTGCCCCCTTTCTTCACGCCAATTATAATGGCCTGGGGAAACTTCTTATTTCCGTACGTGTTGGAAACAGGGATTCCACTTTCCCCGCCGTTGTTTTCCGACTTGATGGGCTCCGGGAGCGCGCTGACGTGCGCGTACACCGTCTCGTTGCGTCGGAGCTCCTCGCGCGCTGGATGCACTCCACCCGGGATCGTCTGCCTCACCAGATATGGACGATCAGTGATTTTGGGCGCAGAGTCGCAAAATGCACTCAGGCAGTGAAAAAGGTAGATGAAAAGCAAAAGCATGGTGAAAGGCAGCGGCACTCTGGACAGCGCTCTGCCTGAGTTCAGCCGAGTCCTGCAAACACTGCATCCCATGTGGTGCGATAATAAGCACCTGACAACATGCTTACATATCAGTGCAATGATTCATGCACTAGGTGAGTTTTTTTTTCTTGCCTACTGTATGAGCTTTCAAAGAGTCCTGAGTTCTTATCCAAACATTTCTCGAACACGCAGCATCAGTTAGATTGTTTGCCAGACTTATATGTCAATCAACCACTGACAGATCCCAGATTTCACTTTCGTGGCATGTGTCTTAGCGCTCCTTTCTTTTCAGGAATAAGTTTAAACCCTTCTCACCGTTTGAGTCTCGCTTTCCACGCCTTGAGTGGAGTCTCCACCCTTTACGCACTCGGCATTATAAAGGCAAGAAGATCAAAAGACCACTTTTTGCTTCTGAGAACGCTTTTCCAAATTCGTGTTAGTTAAACGCACTCGATGCATAACATCATAATCATATCATAGTCAACAGGTTGCATAACAAAAACCACAACCATTAGGTTTTAATTTGTATTTAAAATCCTCATTGCGCATTTGAATTTTTAGTCATTTTTATATTCTTCTTTCTATAGTGCCACTTTCCAAACTGTAACCACAGACAGGTATGCGCAGCCTGAGTTTATAAGGTATCATCACTGTACAATGCATATCGCGTTACACATACGCATCGCCTCTCAGATACTCTGTGGTCCTTTGAAGTTGCTGAATGTCTTAGTCTAGAGCTGGAATATGAAACGTGTGTAATAGTGAACACAGTTTGGTTGCAGAATGACATAAAGCTGCGCCGGAGGCACGCGGCGCGCTCTAAAAGAACTCCTGCATTGGCACTGAATAGTTTTATTGGCCAAAATATATGATTGAATCTAAACAGGGTTGAAATTGCCCTGATTAGTCAATATTACACTTTGCAGAATAAAGGCTTCTCCCTACAGGTTTGTACAATCTGCAGATAGTGCGCAGAATAACTTGGTGGCGTTCAGAAGCCTGAGAAGCCATATCAATCTGGGATTCTTTATCATCATCATCATCATCATCGTCGTCATCATCATCAAGATTTGCACAAGAGCAACAGGGAGGACTAAGACAAAACGCACCAGTTCACAAGACTTCCCCAATAAACCCACAATAGATTAAAAATCAAATCAAATTCAAACTTTATTTGTCACATATATATTCATACAGAGTATGACATATAGTGAAATGCTTTTTATGACTGTCCCAACTTGTAAACATAAAAGAAATACAATTTAAGATAAAAAAAAGAGTAAAGTAACGTAGAAATAAATAAAATAAGTATAGAAGTATATTACAATATAATCTGACAAGAAGTATAAGTATTAATTTTATATATATATATATATATATATATATATATATATATATATATATATATATATATATATATATATATATATACACACTAGCAAAAAAGTATATAGATGTATGTCCATACATGAATTAACAAAAGGGATGGATTGATTTGAATGACATATGTAAGACAAAAGTACAGATTAAAGAAAGTGACTCAGTGTGATGTAATTGTCATTAGGGTGTCCATGTGCTTGTGTAAAAAAAAAATAAGTAAAGAGTAAAGAGTGAAAGTGAAGCTGTGCTAGACCAGTTCAAATTGAGTTCAAGTAATGTGAATATATCACAATTATGTAAGAATAAAAATATGCATACTGCATAAACAGCACTTTAAGTTATACACAGCCTAAAATATCTGTACAGAAAGTCGGTTTACTAACTATAATAATGGGTTTTTCCAATAGGGTAATAAGAATGTATGCTATACATGCATGATGATCAGCTGTGGTTGTGTGGGCAGGAGAGTACAGCAGTCCTATGTAAATATTCTTAGGCTTCTACTTTTTATTTTAAAGAATGTTATTTGTAATAATCACTAGAGAACAAAGCAAAAGAACCATTTTTTTTGTTGTTGAACCCTAAAGTAGATTTAAGAGCATTAGCAATTGTTTTTATTTACTAATTATCTACTCCAAAAAAATGTATAATTTTTTGTTTAACTATATTGAATATACTATAACCAGTTTAGTATTCAAAAACTGGCTGCAAACTATGCAGAGTAAAATAAAGTTTAATTAATGTTTAATTAATGTTTAATAAAAAGTTGTACAAAATAAACACACACAGTAATCAGCAAATTGTTAATCACCAATGACCGATAACAAAATCTGTATACTCTTTTCTTCATTAAAGCAACTACATTTTCTGCTACTCTCCCATTGCTATATGTAATTATGCATCTAGAAATATATGCAAAATTTTATAAGGAGACAGAAACTTTTTGGTGCTGATTAAAGCACATGAACCATGGATGTGTGATTCATCTGAGAGGCCCATCAACAAATTTTCTCCTCTCAAGGCTTACAGATGGTGAGTCCATGTGTCTGCCATTATGGCAAATTACAAGTCCTCTCCACCAAAAAGAGAATGTTCCATTCGCAGTTTGTCATTTCCGGAACCAAAAAGAAGATCGCATTCATTGCAAATACCACAATATCCCCACTAGCTAAAATCAGTTACCATGGAATGAAAAAGACTGCCACCCCTGAGAGGGCATGAAAAGGGGTTGTGTGTATTCCCAAGGCTTTTCCTAGCCACTATTAGCTGCTGTGTTGAGTGTTCAGATGACTCCTCAAAATGAGCCGCAGATTAAAAATGCATCATATTTGCATGATTTTGCATGTGTGTTGCTGTAATGATCAATGGCTTTTATATTCATGCATGTATAAATGAAGATATACTACATGGCAGGTGTAATTTTATTGCTTTACTTCATTGCTTAGGGTTCAGAAATAATTTCAGAATCCGTATTTTTTTTTATTCTGGTCTAAAATTACAATTCGGTGAAGACAGACACTAAAAAAACAATTCTAGACAAATAGTAGCTTCTGGTCACACCTGTAGCCTTTCTGTCAGAGAAGATGAAAAACAGAGGAACAAAGAAGACAGAAAGCAGGTCAGCAAAGCTTTTGTCTCCCCCCTAGGTCAGGATACCTTTCATCCTGAAACCGTATGTAAAACGCACTTCACCCTGAATGAAAGAGAGAAGGAATCACTGGTGAACATATATGACCTGCATGTCATTGATAAAATCCTTAATACCTGACAGGTCAGGTGCTGTAAATTCAAAGTTCAAAAGGTTGGAGATGATAAAATGCACTTAAAACATGCACAAAGCAGATGCCATGACACGGCATTATTAGGTACACGCCAAAAAGATACCTCTGTGTAGCTAACTTCTCTATAAATGAATCAGCTTTTAAGAAGAAAGTATTGATTGAGCAGCATATGGGCAGGACTGCTGACCTGAAAAGACTTGATAAATAAAGCAAAAGTCCAACTGAATCAGTGCCATGTTTGCTGAGCGCCAATACAAATATGAAATATGAGTCAGAGCGCATTAATATCTGTACTTTTTAATGTATCGTGCCATTGACCATCCAGTGGTGAAGCTGTTTTATCAGCTGGCAGTCCAAAACAAAAGAAGTCTAGATGCTTTTGGTGCAGAAAAACCTGCAGAGGCAAGTCTTATGTACCTGAGCAAATGATACAGAACGCAATATGGATAAAAGGATTTGATTGACTGGCATCTGAGTCAACACACGAGACAGAAGTAAAAGCTGCACATTTTTAATTGATGTATGATGTACAAAGTCATGCTGAAACAGAATTGTACAGCACTCCAGTGAGTGTTTTAGAGTGACTGAGAGAACGGATGTGTTCGTTAAAACAAAGTGAGTGAGGTCAAGAAATGCACAAAAGATTATAAAGCAGTTGTAATAGGTTCAAGTTAAAGTTTCATGCTTGGCAGCTCACCTCTGGATTAATGCACATTTGTAGCTACTAAGCTGACAGCAGTAGAAACTGAGCGGTGTAGTTGTGTGCTTATATGTACATAAGGGTGTGTGAAAATATTGGCACACTGATATTCTAAGATAATACTGTACAAGTGAAATGTTTTTTTTTTAAAAAAGCACTGCTTACTTCTTACTTAGGATTTTCAGGGGGAAAAAAAGATGATTTAAAATCAAAATCATTAATTGTAATTAAACTGCTTTTAGGACCACCTATACACCTGCACATTCATGCAATTCTCCAGTCATGTGATACAGAAAAAACACATTAAATATGCAGATCCAGGTCAAGAGCTACAGATAATACTCAAAATGAACGTCAGAATGGGAAGAAATTTTTATTTTACTGACTTTTATGGTGGTATATCCGTTGGTGCCAGACAGGATGGTTTGAAATATTTCAGGAACTGCTGACTTGTTATTTGATCAACAGTCTTTAGAGTTTACACAAAATGGTGCAAAAACATGACACATTGAGTGTTTGATAGCTCTGTGGGCAGAAACACATTGTTCCTGAGAAAGATCTGAAGAGAATGGGCAGACCAGTTCAAGCTGACAGACTGGCTACGGTAACTAAAATAACCACACTTTACAACTCTGGTGAGCAGAAAAGCAGAAAAGAACTCGTGAGTGGTCTAATCATCTGGTGGACCAAGCAGAAGGCAACATTCACTCCTGTCAGCCAAAAACAAGAATCTGAGGCTACAGTGGGCACAATCATAGGCATGAATGGATGATTAATTAAATATGGAGACGTTCTTAATGAAGTGATTAGTCAGAGTATGTTTCAACTCATAGAAAATATACTGCATACTAATTAGGTAAGTCAAACAGTGTTAACAAGATGAATCCTTGCGTTGTATAATCCCCATCAGAACTGCAAACAAGAGTCATTGCATCAGTTTTATTGTCCATGCTTCTGGAAGAAGATTTGTCACTTACACTGATGACCTACGTTTCTAAAACATCTCTCTTCATACATCTTCAACAACAGCAGTGCAACAGCTCCTCCCTGTCATGTTAACTAATAATTATGCAGTCCAGCTACATTTTGAGGCAACTGAGAAGGTTAGAATTAGCAAAAGACAACTGATCTTGAATTACCAGTCAGATAAGTTTTTTTTCCCCACTCTTGGTAAAGCATGTTGCATGCAAAGCTGGTATACTTCTGTGCTCTTAAATTGGTAAAGTACTATTTACTCTCTTTCAAAGTACAATGAGATATTGCCAGTGTTTACCTGGTGTTATCTTCATTATATCACAAAACCAAATTTGTTTTCCTACAAATGGCAACCGCCTGAGAGAAATCATGTGACAAAAATGCTACGATAGAATTCTTTACTTGCTAGTGTTAGCAGTTAATGTTATAAGAAACAATAAGAAAATAATGCTAATACACTATAAGAAATAGATTATAATAAATTATGATAAGTCAAAGAAAAAGTGGTGCAACCAGACTAGTAGATCAGAGATGGCAAATGTACACACATCCTTCCCTTAAGTAAAAGTACAGAGTCATGTTTTAAAAGTACTGACTACACCTTTATTAGCAACTCTCTGTACAATCATTTTAGCAGGCTAAAACTCACTTTGCTAATAACATCACCTTTCTGAGTACCCAGCATATCCCATTAAGGTAAACACTGTGGGGTTTGCATATTTGTATAACCTTTTTAATATAATTGCCATGACATCAGTACAAAACCACAGCCAGAGATGTTTTACTTTTTAAATGCTCACTAAACAAAGAATCGAGGATTTAAAGTTAACATTTGTGGTTATGACTATACAGTGAATATACAGAATTACAGTAAATCTTATTGTTTAAGAGCACACACATAACATTGCATGGAGTTCAGAACACTAAATTAGACTGCAGTGTTCTGCAACTTTGAACTTTGTGTTTAATTCATTGCATCTAAAAACAAAGGCACAGGAAGCATCTCAGTGGCCTTGAATATAGTTTACATTGAAAAGAAAGTCATCTGGGCAATTAAAAATACCTGCAGAACAGAGTTTATTTAGTATTTCATAAGATAACATAACCTATAAACACAATTATTAAACCCGTTAATAGACATTTTACTTATTTCAAGATGTCAATTTTTCTTATTCATTAGTGGGCGATAATTTAATTTGTATTTAGAAATAATTGCAAAAAAATAATCTTAATGATAAAAATCTTAATTTAGTTCACTGCAATCTATAGGAATGTATTGGTCAATAGTTTTAGAACTAGATACTACTTTTTTATACTACTAGGTCAATTTTACTACATTCATGCAATGATCAGTATTTTTCTTTCTCACAATGTCATTACAGTAGCGCTGGAGAGAGTTTGCATATACTTCATCCATGCTGAAAAGAGATGAATGAAGCTGTAACCCAGTAGTGCATTAGACCTATATATATGTCCACTGTAAAACCATGTGACAATCCTTCATACTATGTCATAAATGTATGTACCTTAGTACCTTACGCACTGACAACTGAGCATATGTAACCCTGCTTCTTCACTAAATCCGTAACCTTTTATATACTGAACACTACAGTTTGAACAAAGATCCCATTGTTAGAGCAAAAGAAGGGACATTATACTGTGGTCCGTCAGTCCATAGAACTTTGAGTGCTTCAGATGATATGCTAAGAAACAGCATATGTGTCTTGCTCTCTCTCTCTCTCTCTCTCTCTCTCTCTCTCTCTCTCTCACTCTTTCTCTGTCTCTCTCTCTCTCTCTGGGTAGCCTTATGATCAGATGACAAAAAGATCTGAAGAGGGTCACATAAGGGCCTGGGATTGGCAACGCACACTCACACTGTGAGAATGTGCCTATGCATGGTGACCCTATCATCCTTCACCTAATCCCTACTGCCCCCCAGCAAGCATCTGGAATCTGTTTTAAAGCTTTTGTCTTATTGCTAAGGAGGTGACTAAAAATTGTGGGATTGCTTTTATCAATATGAAATTCCAAAACTGGTTTTAATTGAAAATGTCTTTGTGGATAATAAATGTTCAGAGAGCTATTGTATTCAAACAATGCATTAAACATATTCACCACATGTTTTATTAATTTCTTCCTTTGTATTTACTTTGAACTCCTCATTGCAGAAAGCTCAATGTCCAAAGTCACTGTGCAGGAAAGGGCCAATGCAAGTGCAGCCTGTCAGCACATCTTAAATCACCAAAAATATACAACATCTCTGGGCACTTACACAAGCTTTATAGAGGACAGAAGACTTCAGGACTTGTATTCTGGAATAATAATACACATTGCACACCCATAGGTTTGTACAGCTCATTGCTATACACTGAGCTAGTGAAATTTCTAAAGATTTGACATTCTGGGAAAAACACATGAAACGTATCAGAAAGCCATGTAAATGCTGTGGGGCATAAACCTGTGAAGGATGAAAAGGTGGAATTCCCCCTTTCTCAGGTGATGAAAGAGTGCAGGGAGAATATGGAGACTTCTCATCTCACCTAGCTCCAGGCCATGTCAACTGTGCAGGCTGCTGCCAGAAGCACCCATTTGCTGATCTGACATCAGCTTTGTAGCTACTCATGTACCATATAAATCTTACTGCCATATAAGCTGTAGAATGTAGGGAAGACTGGTATCCTTGTCATTCTGCCATCTCATACACTGCCCATATGTACTGGATTTGAATTTATGCCCTCTGAACATTATGGCAGCCCTATTTTAATATACTGGTTGAAAAATGTAAAATGTTCTTAAATAACATTCTATCTGAACAAAACACTCAATATTTTTGGCTGAGAGTAAACCAGAGAACCCAGGAAAAAAAACAATCAAACCCAGGGCAAAAATACGAAAACACTACAAAGCCAGCAACTTGAGCTCAGGAACAAAACCGAAGACCCTGGAGCTGTGAAGGGCATTGCAATCCAGTGAATCACAGGGTTGCCCAACAATGTGATGCCGCATTCAATCCTATTTATTTTGCAGGCTTGTTGACCCCTAAATGCTATCATCTTTTGCAAATCCTCAAGCATAATCCTAGACATTGCCTTTCTAGCCATCCTGTTCACTGTCTGTGGCCAACATACATTTGTGCCTACATGGTTGATATAAACTTCATGTATATGAGTGTTTTCAATCATGTTTTTATTTTTATTTTTATAAAACTTTCATAGCCATGCTCAGTAAAAGAAATAGAGTAATATTCTGTAAAAAAAAACTCCCCAGGTATGCAATGCCTGCTTTATATATAAGTACTCTGACATCACAGCACTTGGCCTTTATTTCAAATACCAGTGTACGTGAGCACAAACCAAAACACCTGCTAATGAAATACATTTAAAATACTGCACACTTCTCTTTTTACATTGTAAATCTGGATTTTTTAGCAAAAGTCATTTCAAGAAAAATAATTCATTGAATTAAATGTCTACTCTTTTTAATTGTGCCTCGTTTCCCCTCAAAATCTTATAAGCTCGATAAATGATTTCAAGAATGTAAAAACAATCATAACAGATAAAAGGGTTGATGACATAACATAATTGTGCATAAATGCAGCTAATTAACAAATGGCAAAGAAGAGGTAAGCATGGAGATAGTTCAAGAACTTGTTATTTATTACTAAAGTCAACTAGGATACATACACTAGAGCATATAAATTACAATATTTATTTTACAGTTATATATTATTATTATAACTGGAAGCAATATAAGTAATATAAGTAATATAAGTAAAGTAAATAATGTTGCTTTACTGTATATTCTCTTGTCTGTGTATTTATTTGGATTTCAAACATAGTATCCATCATAACCCATAGCCAATATTTAGTTAAATACAGTATCTTTCACATAATTAAATTATGTTATATGTATACATATTTATACTCATCTGCAAAAAAGGGCAAAAATAGCAAAATATCAAACAACCAATCTAAGTAGTAAAAATTTTACAAATGATGTAACTTTATATGGGATTGCGTTACCATTTAATATTTATGAATGTTTAAGCCCCGTTGGTAAACTTGTTGAAAGCTTTTTCCATGAAGGGTCAACTCTGTTCCTATCAATGTTGATGGCTTTAAACAGTTAAGTTGAAAATAGTTGTAGTAGTAGTTGAAAACACCCACATGTATTGAATTTTCCATCAAACATTTTAATCATTATCACTATTTTATTTATTTGTTTAATTTTTAAAATATTTTATTAAGCGCAAAGGAAAATTGTTATTTCTTCACATATCCCAGCGATGTAGGAAGCTGGGGTCAGAGTGCAGGGTCAGCTTATTGCACCTCTGGACTAAATTTTAAGGGTCTTGCTCAAGGCCCCAAGAGTGGCATTTTGTCAATTCCGGGGCTTGAACCTCAGAGCCTTAACCACTGAGCTGCCACTTTCCCAATTTATAATAGTGTACAATAGTGTATACAATATTTTTACACTTTGTCTACAAGAAGACTACATAAGTGAATTTCCCCGTTTCTGTCTTTTCCCCATGCACTTGAAGGTAAGGAAAAATGAATGAGCAATTAGTTGTACAGGTTTCAAGAATGCATTTGTTTAATTTTTGCAAATCTTTTGACTAATGATTTGTTGTTAAGGCCATTAAGAGCTTAATATTTTGCCAGTTGGGGTTTGGGCTATTAAATGTATTAAAATAAACTGTGTTTACTGATTACCTCGAACATGTAATGCATTGTACAAATACATGACCAACACATTAAACAATTTTTGATTTAGCCTAAACTTGGTGGCACAATGAAAACAAAGAAACACCTTGTCCGATTACGGTTGCCCTACCAGCACAACTCCTCTTTTGTGAACACAATGCTGAGTGGCTTTGAGTGCTCCATCACTGCAGTCCTGTTGGTGCTAAGTCAAAGGAATACAAGGGGGGGAGAAACAGGAACCCACGCCTGTGTGAAGCAGTCATCTTCAAAAACCTGAAACCTCCATTCAAGTGAACAAAGCTACTGGAATGGGAACTAACAGATGTGACATTGTCTCTTATGTCATGTGTCAGAACGAGTTAAGTTGCACCATGTCACCAAAAAGCATCTTCAAATTGTGTTTTATTATATTTGTTTACTTTATTGATGTCATGACATTGTTGCTGGTTTAAGCCTGCAAGGTGTTTGAAAATCCATTCAGCTCACAGACAGGGCTTGGGAATTCTATAGAAAAGAAGTCCTCTTTAACAATCAAAACACTGACTCACATCCTGTACTATGTACTGTGTGTGACATGCCACTTCATAACCTTTATTTTTTCATCTTTTGAGCACTATCACAAGGGGACGCTTTACAACTATTCTAATTGCAAGATTGTTATATAGCAATTTGGCTGGTGGCTTGTCATTACCTTTTATTTTAGTGTAAACAATACAAGATTATAATGTTCCATATACATACACATATAAATAATTGCAAATACCTCTAAAAGAAATTCAGCACAATGATTATTAAAACCATATCAGTGTTGTCGTCTGGAAAAGCTTTAAGCCCCAGGCATTACAAACAATTAACTTCAAGTCCCACCAGAATGGTTATCCTTACTATATCCTGTGTTTTCCTGTCTTCATTTTTTTGTAACTTTTGAATGTACTTGCCTTGTCATGTCTTCTATTAGTTCTGCTCGGAAAATAATTGTTAGATTCTTAACTGATCGAGGTACTGTAATTATGTAAAGGTTCAGTTCTGCTTCATAGAGTTTGCCTGTTCAAACAAAGCAAATGCAGTAAAATATGTATGAGCAATGTTCTCAAACAGTTATTGCAAGGTCAGTCGTAGACTCAATGTAGTGCGGTTACACAAAATTCGGATCCAGAAAATCCAGAAATGCTCAAGTGATTATGTTTTTGAGAAATGTGACAAGACTTATTAATGTTAAAAGAGTTCATATGTATATACAGTGCATCAAGAAACTATTTACAGCACTTCATATTTCAAATTCAAAATTCTATAAACAACAATACCCCATAATGACAACAGTTTGTTAGAAATCTTTGCAAATATATAAAAATAATATATATATATATATATATATATATATATATATATATATATATATATATATATATATATGTATATATATATATATATATATATATATATATATATATATATATATATATATATATATATATATATATATATATATATATATATATATATATATATATATATATATATATATATATATATATATATATATGTGTGTGTGTGTGTGTGTGTGTGTGTGTGTGTGTGTGTGTGTGTGTGCACACCTATTTTTGAGCAGTTTCTCCCATTCTTCTTTGCAGAACCTCTCAAGCTCCATCAGGTTGGATGGGAAGTGTCAGTGCACAGTCTTTTTTTACAGATATCTCCAGAGATGTTCAGTTAGGTTGAAGTCTGGGCTCTGGCTGGGCCACTCAGAGACATTCACACAGTTGTTCCATGGCTGCTACTTTGTTATCTTGGCTGTGAGCTTAGGGTTATTGTCCTGTTGGAAGATGAACCATCTCCCCAGTCTGAGGTCTAAGGTCTCTGGAGCAGGTTTTCATTAAGGAGGTCTCTGTACATTGCTGCATTTATCTTTCTCTTGATCCTGACTAGTCTCCCAGTTTTTGCCACTGAAAAACATCCCCAAAGCATTATGCTGCAATCATCATGATTCACTGTAGGGATGGTATTGGCCAGGTGATGAGTGGTGCCTGGTGACATTAAAGCCAAGAGTTACATTTTAGCTTCTCATGGTTCAAGAGTCCTTCAGGTGCCTTTTGGCTAAATTTAGGCAGGCTGTATGTGCCTTCAACTGAGGGGTGCCTTCCATCTGGCCACTCTAACATAAAGGTCTGATTGGTAGAGTGCTGCAGAGATGGTTGTTCTTCTGGAAGGTTCTCTCCAAAGAGAAATGCTGGAGCTCTTTCAGAGTGACCATCGGGTTCTTAGTCACCGACCTCACTATGGCCCTTCTCGCAGATCTCTTAGGTTTGCTTTCCTTGTGGTTCCAAACTTCTTCCATTTGTGGAGGATGAAGGCCACTGTGCTCACTGGGACCTTCTATGCTGCAGAAATTTCTGTATCCTTCCCCAGATCTGTGCCTCAATACAATCCTGCCATGGAGGTCTACAGACAATTTTGTGGACTTCATAGTTTGGTTTGTGCTCTAAAAGTCACTAATTGTATGACCTTATATAGACAGGTGTGTGCCTTTCCAAATCATGTCCAATCAACAGAATTTATCAGAGGTGGACTCCAGTCAAGTTGTAGAAGCATCTGACGGATGATCAGTAAAAACAGGATACATTTTTAGTGTCTTGGCTGTGAATATTAATGTAGATGTGATTTTTTTTTGTGGTTTTTATTTGTAATAAATTTGCCAAAATTTTAAACACACTTCTTTCATGTTGTCATTATGGGTTATTGTTTGTAGAATTTTGAGGAAAATAATTAATTTAATCGATTTTGGAATAAGGCTGTAACATAGCAAAATGTGGAAAACGTGAATCCATGTAAATACTTTCCGGATGCACTGTAAAGTCAAATTAAAATGCGTAGACTAAATTTATACTGCAACACTAGTGAGAATAACAGCATTTTGGTCTGTTCAATTTAGAATAAAAATATCCACAAGAACTTAAATGTGTAATGTGTAATGTGTAATTGTAGATATGAAGTTTTTGTCTGTGAAAAGATTTTTTTAAAGATGTTTTTATTGTCAGCACTTTGTAATAGCCAGAGGCAAAGTTGTAACTTGAAGTTTTCTGACATGGGAAAGTCTTCAAGACAGATGTCTTGGTAACATGACAAGCTGATTTTTTTGGTCTTATTAACCTTAATGAGAGAGAGAGAGCGAGAGAAAGAGAGCAAGAAAAAGAGACTCAAAAGGTAACAATTGTGTAAATGTAAGAACTAACTTGTCTCACATATAGGTATTCACTAAAATATTTTTTTCCTTATGTAGAAGGGGGGTTACCATTGAAAATGATATCCTTAAATGTTTTCCAAAATGTACATACTTAATTAAAATAAAAATAAAAAACTACATGGTGCCAGGTAAAGAATTTAAAACATTATCAATAATAATGTGTGTGGCCATTCAAATGTCTAAATACATACAATAAAGTGCTCAGCTGAAATTAACCTCAAAACATTTACATTAAAATGCATTCAGTGGAACAATATATTTAACATGTCCTAAAAGTGTATTACTGCTGTATCATGCTTGTATTAAAAACTTTCCAAGGAATTGTTGTTAATACTATCAAATTATCATGTATTAGTGTATTAGATTAGCTATATATAGTATAATATAATTATTGAATTCCACTTTAAAATGCACAATATCATTGTTTTAAAACACCCTCATGTAAAACATTCCAAATGTATTTACTTTTGTTTGTACGTATGTTTTTCTAAAAAAAAATATACTGATCTTGTGTATATGACAGTTTTTGTACATTTTTCATGGATGATTGACAGTGTAAACGAGCTGGATGTGTAATATTGCCTGTAAGCGGTTGGTTGGTGATGGTGTCATTCAAATGTCAAAAATGTGTATTACTATTTTCAAACCTAATAGGCGTTATTAGCTAGGCTTCTATGACAGAGGGAATTTTGTCAGCAGTTCATTTTCATCTCTCAGTCAATCTAGATGTGACTTGTAATAAATTGTGAGAAACTGATCTACTGGGAAATGTTACTAAAGGTTTCACAGCAGCATACCTAATTTACTAAGCTTACAAATGTCTATGCAGATATATAAAAAACATTTCTAATATACTTGCAACACCACTTTTAGATTAGGATATCTTTCTTTTTTACTTTCAAAAAAGTGACATGCAAACTTAAATCCATAGCTAACCTGGAGCAATATCCGCTCTGGGCTTAAATTGTAATACATTCCTTTGTCGGTTAGGGATATATCCCCCAAATTAAATTATCATAATTATTCTTGTTGCAAATAGTGGCAAAAATTTTCACAGCTTTCTTTTACAATCACTACAGATTCTTAATAACCTTATTTTTAGTGTTTTGTGTTGTTCGTAACTGTCTTTGATAATGTACAAATTGTGTATTTAATTTCACACCCAATTTACTACATAGTGCACTCTTGCTATTAGCAGTATGTACTGAAGAAAATTTGGAATATCTGTTGTGCTTATGAAATTCTGCAGGGCACTACTTATGGTTTATGTCCACCTTATGTGGTACAGAACACCCGTAATGCATACTTAAACCTGTAATGTTACGTGAACTGTAACTTTTTTTTATTTATTTTTTTTAATGTATTTTTCTTATTCAATTTTCTAATGCAAACTCTATTTCTGATCATATTGTACTTCATTTAAAAAAAATATTGTTTAAATGTATTGTTATTTAAAGTCATAAAATAGTATTAATTTGTGATTGTTTTATTCAGGGTGTATCTGTGCATTGGTCAAAGATTTACCACAGTCCTGACCAAAATAAAGCCACTACTGAAGAAGAATGAATGAATGAAAGTTATTCATTTAAAAGTAAAAGAGAAGCACCATAAGCACCAACCACAAAGAGTGGTAACTTTGACCATCAGTCATCTGCCTCTTTGATTGGTGAAGGAACCCATACTTTAATACTGTTACAATAGGCTGCTTATATATTCATCCATCAGAAAGCTCAGTAACATGAAAGAGTCCTAAATAAGTATAGAACATGTTGAGAAATACATATGATATGTAACATATCCTAAATGCCTGAAAGTATGGGCAGATTTGTCATTTATTTGATGTAGGAAGTAAACACTCAAAACCACTCATCATTGTGTACACAAAAGAGAAGCTGTGCTGGTAGAGCAACCTTGATCTGGTGAGGTGTCGCTTTGTGCTCTTTGTGCTGTTGAGGCTAACTGGGTTAACAACATAGAAAATCTGAATTTGTTGAATGTGTTTGCTGTAAATAGTTATTGAGACAGTAAGTACAAAATTTAAGAAATAATACAGGCCAAGCCCAAAAGAGCAAAACATATTAGCTTTAAATGGTATTGATTTTAATTAATTTATCAGAAAATTATCAGAACAAGAATAAAACAAATGCATTTTTGATTTCTCCTGTATCACCATTACAAAGTGTTTGGGGGGGGAAACAGAAGCAGGTAAATTTAATCAGTCTTCTCGTAGGCAAGAAAAATTCATGATAAAGATTAAAATGTCTGAAGTAAACTTCTAAACTATTTTAATCAAAGTGAAACACTAATATTATATTATATTATGTTTCTTTATCCATTTGTTCAATTCTTGCTAATTTCCTGACTAAAGATTTGCTCCTCATACAATTAAAAGCTTCATATGTTGCCATTTTTCCAATGAATGTTCCTAGAGAAACAATGAATGGTTCAGTTTGAAATTGTTGTGTGCACATGTGTACAATCAATGTTTCCATCAACTTGTAATGACAAATACAAGTGTTCCCATAGTTTCAGTAATAGATCATATTTATGCATTTGTTTTAAGCACTATGCAATCACACTCTTAGTTAAATGAACCTCTGCAATAAAGAACACCATCTTATAGTACTTTCTATACCCCATATACTGGACGTTTAACCACAGGAAGGAGATGGGAAAGCAAACAAGAACCATTTAGATCTTAAGTGGTTGTGACTGGTCAATTTCCTAAGCATGGTTTTGTGGTTTTACTCCTAGCAGTTATGGTTTGAGTTTGTGCAGTACAAACCGACCTTAGACCCAAGGCCCAGCATTAAAAAGGTAACTTGTGTCTTGATAGCGATCCTCTAAGACAGGGGTCTTCATCCACCTGGCTGTGGACTAACAAAGGGCCGCACAGAGATAATGCAAACTTTTTGCTATGCATCAATAAATAAAGAGCCCACATAATGATTCGCCATTATAGTTACTTGAGTTACATTTTCATTGCATTTGTTATAATTAAATTAATAATTACATAATTTAAGATGCATGAAACTGGTTTGGGGTGCAAAAAGGTTTTGGGACCACTGCCCTAAGACTATTGCTAATTAGAAAGGAAAACACCACTAGATTAGATTACACATTACACTTTCTTCTACACCTTATTGTATATTTTATTACATTAAGCAATTCAGGCTTACTGTTACATTTACCATTTCGAATTAATAAATAACCGATCTATTTGCAGTCTTCTCTATCTCTTGTGTTCCACGCAAGATCTGTGAAGTTTAATATTAAACTCATCAGCAAGGACGATTTAAATTATGCTACTGCTTGTATAATATTAGCCTGGTTCATAAGGTTTACCAGCCCAGTGCCTCGGTTTAGATATAACTTCTACAAAAGCACATTGCTGTCCTGTCTAATATACCCTATTATAGTTCAAGCAGTTGTTCTTGATGTTTTTGTACAGCAGCACGAGGTGTAAACCTGTGTAACTTTTGGCTGTCTTTGGTTTGTAGAACACCCCTACTGTGCACTGAGGATTCCCCGCTCCTTGTAGCTCATTTTTTGGGCGTATGAATTTCACACAACTTTGTTACAACAGCACCCTCCATTGGTGACGTCAGAGATTGCACTCTGCAGAAATACATCATAGAGACATTTTATGTATTTGGATACACTATGTCAGGGCCATACAGGCAAAAAACATGGAATTCAAAAGTGTTTCAACTCACCAGCACTTTTTGTGTCTGACAGAATTATTATGACATGAGATTTAGATTTACATCTTAGTACTTAATAATGTACACTATTTTAAATGTTCTCACATTACAGTATTACAGTAAGTCTATTATGATTTGTGTATGGGTTTTGTGGGAGAATGGATGGGATGAACACCATTTAAGAATTTCACAGTATAGTGTAACATCCAGCACATGATTCATCAAGCTTGAACTGAATCTTGAATCAATGTATAAACCAACCCTGAATCAGACCAATTATTTACAGACATCTTTACAAAGTTCTTTATAAAATGCCAACATCTGAGCTCTTTCCAGAAAGAAAATATTGAACCAACAATTGCAACTAAATATTTCTTATTCTTAAATGAAAACTTTATTCTTAGACCGTTTGGTAAGAAGAACATTTGATTTCTTTGTGCAACACTGTCAAACAATAGCATAACTTATAATCAGAAATTTTCTCCCATTGTACAAAACAATATTTTCTGCTTTGGTGCTACATTTTCATAAAGCTTATTGCAAGGATTTTTTAACAATCGTACAATTGCTTACATTAAACAGCCTAAATAAAATCATTTAAGAAATGCCATATAGCAATCACGATTCATTTTTGGTATGCATGGATACAGACTATCAACAGACTTGAAGAGACACTGACTAGAAGCAGACTTGTCCTTTTGTACCAGTGTGACCTTAAATATCAGTGTTCTGACTTCCACTCAGGGATTTGTGGCACAACACGTCATAAACTGTCCACACCTTCCACAGAACCTCTGTACCTCTGAACATTATGTCTTCTTCACCTCACTCCATCAGCTCACTCTACTGTTCACCCTCTGCAAAAAGGACACATTTGGCAGCATATGAATGGGTGTGTTTCATTATGTTTGCATAAGCAGTGCTATACAAATCAGTAGCTGAGATGCCTGGGACATGTCCAAACAATTTGTTTTTCTTTTGTAGTGGCCAGAACAAGCAACACACTGAGAGCACGACATCAAAAATTAGCCTGCATAAGAGCAAAAAAAAAACTCCCATGGGGTCCCATGGGATCCCAGCCCAAATGCACACCTCCACCACAATCCGTAAGAAGTCAGGCAGAGCAATGAAGCTCAGTTCAGAGTTTTCTTTTTTTCTTAACTGAATAAGTTTATGAATATTTTGATGAGTGAAAGCTTATAACTTATAACTGACTAAACAACATATTCTGCATTATTATTATTATTATTATTATTATTATTAAATTAATTTTAACTGATCGTCTTCCTTAATAAGCTTAAAAACATAAAACTTGGTGTGCAGCTGTCATACTGCAGCCTCATACACAATGAAAGTCAAACACGTCTTGCTTTTAGCACAGATCTTTAAAAACTTTTTCAAATCTGATTTTAGGAAATTACAGAACACTGAAAAGCTTTAACACTGTCTACATTTGCAAAAGCCGCATTTGTTTCATTCTTGCTAACTTTCTAAACATAATTTGTTAAGGCCCATACGTTAGCTAATGAATTGCTTTGCCTTGATCATACTGGTCAAATATGTGAGCACACCATTCCATTCACACAGAAATTATTATCTTGATTATTATGATTATTATAGAGGACATGTAGCACAGACAGCACTAAACATACAAGTTCAATCTTTTGTATAAGAGTTTAAGCATAAGAGTGAATACCTTTAGGGATAAACTTAAGTGAGCTGCTGAATATTCAGAATCGTGAGAGTCCACGCTTGGGTCCGCTATTCAGAAACTCATGACCCAGGCCATTACCACACTTCCCACAGCAAATCTACAACAAACAGTACAGTTCAAATATATAAGTTCACACAGAGCTACATTAAATTATTTTGTAGTAAAAATGTTTTTGTAACTAGAGCTATAAGATCACTGTCACTACCTAGCAATGGAAGTATGTAGATCAGGGGTCACCAACATGGTGGCCGCAGGCACCAGGTCGCCCGCAAGGACCACATGTGTCGCCCGCAGGCCTTTTCTAAAAATAGCTCTTTTTTTAAAATCACACTTGCATTGGTGTGAATTTGAAAATGACAATATTAAAATATAGATGACTATATATTATATATATATATATATATATATATATATATATATATATATATATATATATATATATATATATATATATATATATATATATATATATGAATATCATTAATTATTAATAATAACATAATTAAAGGTAAATTGAGCAAATTTGTTATTTCGACTTGTGTGTATCAAACTGGAAGCCCTTCACATTAATCGGTACCCAAGAAGTAGCTCTCAGTTTCAAAAGGTTGGTGACCCTGATGTAGAGCTAGACCATTGGCAGCACCTGGCCCAAATGTGGTTTGAATGTTCCCAAGATCCTCCCTAATCACTCTAAGTTAACAACTTTCTACTTTACTATTTCTGAGGGCTCCCGCAGACAGTGTAAACAGCAGTAAAAAAAGAGAAAGACAGGAAGAAGAAAAAGAAGAAGAAGAAGAAGAAGCAGCAATAACAATAGGGGGCCTAAGCAATACCTCTAGTGAAACCTTTGCTTTAACAATACTGGATCATTATAAGTAGCACTAAATAAACACGTTTACCTTCAGCGCACCAGGTCTCTCCTCCAATTTGGAGACACTGTCCTTGTGGATAGTTTCAGTGAAGGCAGGCCAGGGAGACGAGTGCTCATATTTCTTTTTGCTAGAAAACAGCTCATATCCACACTTAACACAAACATAGGTACCTACACAAGAGAGAAAATAGCAATGTCACATTACTCCGATCTGAAATCACATTTATCTATAAATAATAGTTTAAGAAAAAACGGTTTGTGGAGCACCAGTACAGCGGGCATTAAATGGTTTTTCAAAAAATTATTTTAATTATAAAAATTATTAATTTACCTTAGTTAATCCCAAACACACTATCTACTTCACAAACCATGTCATGAGGATGTTTAAGAGTGAAAAGGACTCATTCCTACTTTAATCAAATGTCCCATTTACTCAAATTCTAGGTTATTTTTTCTTGTAGCGTTTAAGATGTCCTAGTGATCACCTGGCAAATTACAGCGGGCAAAATAATATCTACATTTTGCTCAGTAAATGTTTAAGGTTCTATTAACATTAGATTTTTACCAGATGTTGGTAACAACCCATGCAATCCACACATGCAAAGAAATCAACATGTACATGTCCATAAATTAAAGTTGTGTGTAATGTAAAACAAAGAAAAACTATAGAACACATGAAAGAGATGTGAAAAAAGGCATGAAAAGCCAAGACACCAGCTGAAATCAATCAGTAATTAGAAAGCAATCCTGCCCTGGTCAGTGCAAATTAATATCAGCTGGTTCAGTCCCAACTAATGGCTTATATAAAGGTGGCCTATTACCAAGGTGAGAAACATCTCATGATAAGTAAAAGCAATGAGCTCCCTCAAGACCTTTGCAATCTTATTGTTGCAAAATATACTGATAGGATTGGTTACAGAAGGATTTCAAAACTTCTGAATGTTCCAGTGAGCACTGTTGGGGTTATAATCCGGAAGTGGAAAGAACAATTTCACCATAAACTGGCCTTGACCAGGTGCTCTTTACAAGATTTCTGACAGAGGAGTGAAAAGAATATCAGAAGAGTTGTCCAAGAGCCAATGACCACTTGTGGAGAGCTTCTGAAAGACCTGGAATAATCAGGTACAATTGTTTCAAAGAAAACAATAAGTAACACACTCAAAATGTAACTTTCTTTGGATGCCATAAGACACCATGTTTGGAGAACAAATAGCACTGCACATCAGCCCAAAATACCATACCAACAGTGAAGTTTGAAGGTGGGAACATCATGGTGTGGGGCTGTTTTTCAGCATATGGTACTGGCAGACTTCATTTAACTTCATTTGACGAATGAAAAAATTTACCCAGACATTCTTGATAAAAAAATCTGATGCCATCTTTCAGGATGATGAAGATGAAATGAGCGTGAACATTCCAGCAAGACAATGATCCCGAACACACAGCCAAGGAAACTCTCAATTGGTTTCAGAGAGCGAAAATAAAGCTGATAGAATGGTCCAGATCAGGGGTTTTCAACCGGTGGTCCGCGGCCCCCTGGTGGTCCGCGGGGGCACTGCATGTGGTCCGTGACAGCCTACATAATTTCACTATTAAAATCTTTTTTTTTTTTTTCATAATTTATTTTTCCAAACATTTCCAGAATATTTGCACATTAGTGGGAAAACTGAATTTAATGAAAATATTTAAAATATTCAAACTGACACAGGATAAACTGACACTGTTTGGCAGTATGTTTTAGTGAACAATACAATTTTTTTTTTAAACCATGGCACTTTGCATCTACATCCCAGAGCTCACAGTAAAAGCAGTGAGGTGTCTTTTACCCTTTCCAACTACATACCTTTGTGAGAGCGTTTTTTCCACACTGGCATATCTAAAGAACAAGTACAGGGCAAGGATAGAACCAGAGAATGATATGAGGCTGTCACTATGTACCACTATATTACCACGAATAGACAGACTGTGTGGAAGTCACCACACCCCGAAATCCCACTAACAGGTAAGGAGTACCACAGAACCAGTTGAAACCCCCTGGTCCAGACGATCACCTGATTCAAATCAAAATTAAAATATATGAAAAGAACTAAAGATCAGAGTTCATGAAAGAGGCCCAAAGAACCTTCAAGATTGGAAGACTGTTTGTGTAGAAGAATGGGCTAAAATCAGACCAGGCATCTTGAAGCTGTTCTTACCATCAAAGGCTTTTGTACGAAGTATTAAATACATTTCAGTAAGTGTGTTTAATACTTTTCCCCTGTCATTTCACATTATTACACACAACATTATTACACACAACATGTGGGAGAATGGATGGGATGAACACCATTTAAGAATTTCACAGTATAGTGTAACATCCAGCACATGATTCATCAAGCTTGAACTGAATCTTGAATCAATGTATAAACCAACCCTGAATCAGACCAATTATTTACAGACATCTTTACAAAGTTCTTTATAAAATGCCAACATCTGAGCTCTTTCCAGAAAGAAAATATTGAACCAACAATTGCAACTAAATATTTCTTATTCTTAAATGAAAACTTTATTCTTAGACCGTTTGGTAAGAAGAACATTTGATTTCTTTGTGCAACACTGTCAAACAATAGCATAACTTATAATCAGACATTTTCTCCCATTGTACAAAACAATATTTTCTGCTTTGGTGCTACATTTTCATAAAGCTTATTGCAAGGATTTTTAACAATCGTACAATTGCTTACATTAAACAGCCTAATTAAAATCATTTAAGAAATGCCATATAGCAATCACGATTCATTTTTGGTATGCATGGATACAGACTATCAACAGACTTGAAGAGACACTGACTAGAAGCAGACTTGTCCTTTTGTACCAGTGTGACCTTAAATATCAGTGTTCTGACTTCCACTCAGGGATTTGTAGCACAACACGTCATAAACTGTCCACACCTTCCACAGAACCTCTGTACCTCTGAACATTATGTCTTCTTCACCTCACTCCATCAGCTCACTCTACTGTTCACCCTCTGCAA
Source organism: Silurus meridionalis (assembly GCF_014805685.1). Lineage (NCBI taxonomy): Eukaryota > Metazoa > Chordata > Actinopteri > Siluriformes > Siluridae > Silurus > Silurus meridionalis. The sequence goes on from NC_060897.1 coordinate 12,172,664, forward strand.
AAAGGACACAATCGGCAGCATATGAATGGGTGTGTTTCATTATGTTTGCATAAGCAGTGCTATACAAATCAGTAGCTGAGATGCCTGGGACATGTCCAAACAATTTGTTTTTCTTTTGTAGTGGCCAGAACAAGCAACACACTGAGAGCACGACATCAAGAATTAGCCTGCATAAGAGCAAAAAAAAACTCCCATGGGATCCCAGCCCAAATGCACACCTCCACCACAATCCGTAAGAAGTCAGGCAGAGCAATGAAGCTCAGTTCAGAGTTTTCTTTTTTTCTTAACTGAATAAGTTTATGAATATTTTGATGAGTGAAAGCTTATAACTTATAACTGACTAAACAACATATTCTGCATTATTATTATTATTATTATTATTATTATTAAATTAATTTTAACTGATCGTCTTCCTTAATAAGCTTAAAAACATAAAACTTGGTGTGCAGCTGTCATACTGCAGCCTCATACACAATGAAAGTCAAACACGTCTTGCTTTTAGCACAGATCTTTAAAAACTTTTTCGAAATCTGATTTTAGGAAATTACAGAACACTGAAAAAGCTTTAACACTGTCTACATTTGCAAAAGCCGCATTTGTTTCATTCTTGCTAACTTTCTAAACATAATTTGTTAAGGCCCATACGTTAGCTAATGAATTGCTTTGCCTTGATCATACTGGTCAAATATGTGAGCACACCATTCCATTCACACAGAAATTATTATCTTGATTATTATGATTATTATAGAGGACATGTAGCACAGACAGCACTAAACATACAAGTTCAATCTTTTGTATAAGAGTTTAAGCATAAGAGTGAATACCTTTAGGGATAAACTTAAGTGAGCTGCTGAATATTCAGAATCGTGAGAGTCCACGCTTGGGTCCGTCATTCAGAAACTCATGACCCAGGCCATTACCACACTTCCCACAGCAAATCTACAACAAACAGTACAGTTCAAATATATAAGTTCACACAGAGCTACATTAAATTATTTTGTAGTTAAAATGTTTTTGTAACTAGAGCTATAAGATCACTGTCACTACCTAGCAATGGAAGTATGTAGATCAGGGGTCACCAACATGGTGGCCGCAGGCACCAGGTCGCCCGCAAGGACCACATGTGTCGCCCGCAGGCCTTTTCTAAAAATAGCTCTTTTTTTAAAATCACACTTGCATTGGTGTGAATTTGAAAATGACAATATTAAAATATAGATGACTAGATATATATATATATATATATATATATATATATATATATATATATATATATATATATATATATATATATGAATATCATTAATTAATAATAATAACATAATTAAAGGTAAATTGAGCAAATTTGTTATTTCGACTTGTGTGTATCAAACTGGAAGCCCTTCACATTAATCGGTACCCAAGAAGTAGCTCTCAGTTTCAAAAGGTTGGTGACCCCTGATGTAGAGCTAGACCATTGGCAGCACCTGGCCCAAATGTGGTTTGAATGTTCCCAAGATCCTCCCTAATCACTCTAAGTTAACAACTTTCTACTTTACTATTTCTGAGGGCTCCCGCAGACAGTGTAAACAGCAGTAAAAAAGAGAAAGACAGGAAGAAGAAAAAGAAGAAGCAGCAATAACAATAGGGGGCCTAAGCAATACCTCTAGTGAAACCTTTGCTTTAACAATACTGGATCATTATAAGTAGCACTAAATAAACACGTTTACCTTCAGCGCACCAGGTCTCTCCTCCATTTTGGAGACACTGTCCTTGTGAATAGTTTCAGTGAAGGCAGGCCAGGGAGACGAGTGCTCATATTTCTTTTTGCTAGAAAACAGCTCATATCCACACTTAACACAAACATAGGTACCTACACAAGAGAGAAAATAGCAATGTCACATTACTCTGATCTTAAAATCACGTTTATCTATAAATAATAGTTTTCAGGAAAAAACGGTTTGTGGAGCACCAGTACAGTGGGCATGAAAGGGTTTTTCAAAAAGAAAGCATTAGTTAATCCCAAACACACTATGTACTTCACAAACAATGTCATGTGGATGTTTAAGAGTGAAATGTCCCATTTACTCAAATTCTAGGTTATTTTTTCTTGTAGCGTTTAAGATGTCCTAGTGATCACCTGGCAAATTACAGCGGGCAAAATAATATCTACATTTTGCTCAGTAAATATGTTTATTAAGGTGCTATTGACATTAGATTTTTACCAGATGTTGGTAACAACCCATGCAATCCACATGCAAAGAAGTCAAACCATACATGTCCATAAATTAAAGTTGTGTGTAATGTGAAATAAAGAAAAACTATAGAACACATGAAGAAAGAGATGTGAAAAAAGGCACGAAAAGCCAAGACACCAGCTGAAATCAATCAGTAATTAGAAAGCAATCCTGCCCTGGTCAGTGCAAATTAATATCAGCTGGTTCAGTCCCAACTAATGGCTTGTATAAAGGTGTCCTATTACCAAGGTGAGAAACATCTCATGATAAGTAAAAGCAATGAGCTCCCTCAAGACCTTTGCAATCTTATTGTTGCAAAATATACTGATAGGATTGGTTACAGAAGGATTTCAAAACTTCTGAATGTTCCAGTGAGCACTGTTGGGGTTATAATCCGGAAGTGGAAAGAACAATTTCACCATAAACTGGCCTTGACCAGGTGCTCTTTACAAGATTTCTGACAGAGGAGTGAAAAGAATATCAGAAGAGTTGTCCAAGAGCCAATGACCACTTGTGGAGAGCTTCTGAAAGACCTGGAATAATCAGGTACAATTGTTTCAAAGAAAACAATAAGTAACACACTCAAAATGTAACTTTCTTTGGATGCCATAAGACACCATGTTTGGAGAACAAATAGCACTGCACATCAGCCCAAAAATACCATACCAACAGTGAAGTTTGAAGGTGGGAACATCATGGTGTGGGGCTGTTTTTCAGCATACGGTACTGGCAGACTTCATTTAACTTCATTTGACGAATGAAAAAATTTACCCAGACATTCTTGATAAAAAAATCTGATGCCATCTTTCAGGATGATGAAGATGAAATGAGGGTGAACATTCCAGCAAGACAATGATCCCGAACACACAGCCAAGGAAACTCTCAATTGGTTTCAGAGAGCGAAAATAAAGCTGATAGAATGGTCCAGATCAGGGGTTTTCAACCGGTGGTCCGCGGCCCCCTGGTGGTCCGCGGCGGCACTGCATGTGGTCCGTGACAGCCTACATAATTTCACTATTAAAATCTTTTTTTTTTTTTCATAATTTATTTTTCCAAACATTTCCAGAATATTTGCACATTAGTGGGAAAACTGAATTTAATGAAAATATTTAAACTGACACTGTTTGGCAGTATGTTTTAGTGAACAATACAATTTTTTTTTTAAACCATGGCACTTTGCATCTACATCCCAGAGCTCACAGTAAAAGCATTGAGGTGTCTTTTACCCTTTCCAACTACATACCTTTGTGAGAGCGTTTTTTCCACACTGGCATATCTAAAGAACAAGTACAGGGCAAGGATAGAACCAGAGAATGAGAAAGGCTTTTGTACGAAGTATTAAATACATTTCAGTAAGTGTGTTTAATACTTTTCCCCATTTCACATTATTACACACAACATAATTTAGGAATTCTTTGGTGCTTACTTTTCACTCTTTTTTTAAACAGATTAACACCATACTATACAGTTTGCATGCTGATATAATTGGAATAATATACACAACTTAAGTTATACACAAGTTATTACATAACTGCAGTTTGAAAGCTGTAAACAGTTTTTCACATTAATGAGACTAAGTTATGCAACATTCTTCATTCAAGTTTTTAATGCTGGTTCTTTCTTTCAGCATAACTGCTGCTGTATGGAGAGAGTCAGCAGAGCCACGACGAAAACTTACCCGCGTCGAAGTGATCTTTAAAGATCTCTCCTCTGGAAAATGAACAAAATGACATGGTCGCAAAACAGTGTTGCGCGGCGCGTTTAAGAAGAAACTTCTCTCTTCCGAAACAGACACGTGACGAGATCGTCGCGCTTTTGACGGAGTGGTCTGTACCACGTGACCACTTTTGCAGCAGAGGCTATTCTCAACTCAACCACACGATGACAGCATTTCTTATTTTTAAATAAATAAATAAATAAATAAATAAATAAATAAATAAATAAATAAATAAATAAATAAATAGCACGATGAGTATAGCTCAGAGATGGGCAAACTACGGCCCGCGGGTTTATTGATCCGGCACGCCGAACGTGACCAAATTCTATTAAAATAGGTACGGGTAAACATTGTTCAATTTAACTTTCCACTGTAATGCCCACGTTTCCCCTAAAGATGTCGCACTTCAGCTCCATTGACGTTGTTCGCGTGCAATACTCTCTTCTTCTATTAAGAGAGCTTAATCTGATACTCTTTAAAAACTGCGACAGTTTCTGACAAACACCTCGTATCTATCCTGAGAATTGCCACAACAAAACTTACTCCAGACTTTGAGATATATATATCCCATCCCTGGTATAGCTAGTTAAATTCTTATATTTTTAGAAGCATTTTGGATTGTACTAAAACGTTTTTAAATTATGCACAATTAATAAAAAGAAAACAAAAATCTAGTATTTTGATGTTAGACTCAATTGTTTATTTTACCGTGAAGATACTCTCAAGAAGAAAAACAATTTATAGAGAAACACTTTTAAAAACTTTATTATATGGAATAAAGTATTGAGACACTTGACTTTTTCAGTCTTATCTGTTTCTTCCCCACCACTGTTACCACAAAGTTGGAGGTGTACTGTACATGACGTCTTTAGATACAATAGCACAAAGTTTTACCTTCATATGAACTAGGAGACCCAAACATGTGCACAAAGCAGGCTCCATGAAAATATGGTTTACATAGGTCTGGAGTAGAAGATCTTGAGTTGCCTGCTATAGAGCTATGACTTCAGCCTTACTGGGATGAAATGGGACTGCTTCCAGGCCTCCTCATATCACCTACATCTGCACTAATTCCTTCATGGCTGAATGAGCACACATCTACACAAGCACACTTCGAAATCTAGTGGAACATACACCCAGAAGAGTGGAAGTTATTATAAAAGCAAAAGCAAAAGGCTAAAGCAGATACAAATCTTAAAGTCAAGTGTCCAAAAATGTTGTAGTGTATAATACTGGAATAATAGAAAGCCCGATTCAAATTCAAGTATCCATAATCCATTTTCACCATTCAAACTCAGACAGCTGCAAACATGCAAATCCAGATGTATTTGGACATGGGTAAAATGTGGATGTGGATGTAACACGTGCAGCTCTTCAGCAGTACAGGCTGACTTTCCTGTGTCGGGATTCACCTGTTCGGGGATTATATAAGAGATTATATAGCATTGCGGTCCTTTGCCAGACGATACCGGACTCGTGTAGTGTACACTGCAGCAGCTGGAGCGCGTGGACTAACCGGAGGGCGCTGCTCATTAACATCACTCCGGATTAGAAAACGCTACTGCTGCTGGTGATGCGAATGATGCTGATGAGTGCGACATGGGACACCTTACACTTGTGTTTGCATGCTGACCAAAACAGAAGGTAAATAAACAGCTTACGTTGATCCGAATAGTTAATAAGTAAAGGCATGTTGGGCAGACGAGGTCTTGTCGAGGAAAACGTGCGATCTGAAAAACGATCCCACTGAAAAAGGAGTGATGTGCATTATCCTGCAGCAGTTTTATCAGTCTAACTAGACTGAACACTGAAAGAAGTGTGTGAGTGTTATTTTATTCTTTTATCTGGATCTTGCGTCTGCACAGAGATGCTGCAGGAAAGGACCAGTGCTCTAGATGACTGTAATCCAGAAATACACTGAATCCTGTCTTCTGCTTCTGCTGACACCTGTGAAAATGATTTAAAAAAAAATAAATGATTTAAACGTAATGAGGTGTTTCTCCACTCCTGAATTTTGTCCGCTGGATGTCGAGATTCAGGTGAGTTAATCAGAAAAGTTGTGATTTTTTTTCAATCATTAGGAAAATGATGTAATTCAAAAGCCTACTTCTAGACAACATTATGTCAGTAAATTTATTTTTAAGCATATATACCAGAAAATTCAGCAGCAATTTAATTTACACAGAAATGTATTAAGATACGGGGCATAGACTGATTTTTCTTTCTTTTCTTTTTTTTTACACAGACTGATTCATGAGCTTGTCAGTGACAGTTGTATCTAAATAGGTTACTTAGCACAAATCAGAGTTGAAAAAGCCAGGGAACCGAAAGACTTGAAACATTTCTTTTATATATTATTAATAATTTATGCCTTCTGTCATTTTTATTATTCCATCAGTAATATATAACATTGTTCAGCCCATATAGTTTCATCATCAAACTATTGATAAATTGATTTCAGCTCTCCCATAGGCTGCTATCACTGCTCCCAGAAGCTTTACACTGACTTAATACTGTTCTCTAGTGACCCTATTTCTGCAATCCAGTGATTTAACCTACACAGATCCTGCTCATCTACTGACAGAAATACAGGTTCATCTCATCACTCTGCCCTCAAACAGTATCTCTCTGTATAACATTACCCAATTTCCTATTATCATGCTATAGTATTAAGAATCTTATGGTGGTAAAGAAGCTGCTGCTATTGATATGCTGAATCAGAACAACCAAGTAGAGCAGTATGCACATGCTTTTATTTTATTTATGTGCCAGCATTTTGTGAAGGACATTCAAACATAGGTTCAAACATAAATATGTACTGACTGGGTAAATCAGAAAGTACTAATATAGCAAAACAATCAGTTCTGACTACCCAGTGGATGTGGAGGTATATCAAAGAAACAAAGCCACATAGGGAAATTTATATGCACGTAAAACCTAGTAAAAAGACATGCTTGTTTGCTTTTATAGCACAGGTGCAATTCATCTAGCAGGGATGCAGTATGGTGTAGTTGTAGTTAGTAACATGACAACATACAGATGCACTTTATTTACACACTTAAGATGCTAAGCACTCAATGTAACCCAATGCTGCCCTTCTTTTGTGCCAGTCAGTCCCCAGGGGGGAATAGGATACGTAAGAAATAATCAATGATGGGGTGCTTTGATGTGGAGTTATTTGTGCCAGCCAGACATTGATTTTTCTTTAATAATGATACAGCTTTGTTTTTTTCTTTTTTTAACAACGCTTCACTTAGAATCTGTTTTTATTCAATAACGAAATGTTGTAATGAAGTGTTGTGTTTATATATATATATATATATATATATATATATATATATATATATATATATATATATAACAAATTTGTCATGACATCATTTAACATTGTACATTATTAACATTATTGAAATGAACAAAAAAAGTATCTATTCGTAAGCATATCAAAGTTATGTTAAAATGTAACAGAAGGGAGAAAAGATTCAAACACAAACAACTTATTTGCTAGTTTATAAAAACCCACTTTTTACAAAAAAAATGAACAAGACAGGAATTACTAATCTATAAATACTATGTTTAGTTCATTTGTTTTTTAATTAATCATATAAACACTATGCTGTGTGGGAAGCTTTATATGCTTTATATAAGGAAGCAGCACCAATTTGTAATAATAATCCACAGAATGATATGGGTGTAGGGCTGATTATTATTATACAAGCCCGGGCTGTAGATTCATACAGCCTATCAGTGACAGTCATGTCTTAAAGTAGGTAGACAAAAACTTGCAATCAGAGTTCATTTTAATTAAAATGACAGACAATAAACATAGTTTAAATGAAAATATTTTTTTTGTTAACCTATTATTAAATATCAGGCTTGAAAATGTTCATATTAACAACATTTCTACTTTGTTGCAGGGAAAATTTTGACAGTTACAACTGTCTACACTAAGGAGCAATTGTGTGTAGGTGGCATAGTCTTTCAATTTTGGGCCATTCCTTGTCATCAAGAGATTGGCTTGGCCATTCAAGCATAATTCTTTTAGACACTAACCTTGAGTTAATTTGACAATGTGTTAGGGGTCAATACTCTGTTTAAATGTTTATTATTTCACCAGATTAAATTTCCTGTCTGAAACACATTTAGTATTTTATTTTATTTATTTGCTGTCGAAAAGATATTCACTTTATTTCAGCATTTTTTAAAACCTGACACTGCACTAACACTGGAGACTCCTTTAATGTTAATTATATGCCAGTTATGAATTGGCTTTGAATTATTTGAATTAGCTCTTATTGTAAAGCAATTGCCTATTAGAATGAGTAAATGATGCACATTTTTAAATAAACCTTTCAGACAGCACTGATTCACTGTTTATAATTCAACAGTGCTGTTGAGTGTTATTACATTCTATCAATTTTGCCTTAAGAAAGCTTAGAAGTCAAGCAGCGTAAGTGTAGTCAGCAGATCTTATACACTGATTGGGTTTAATCAGCAGATTATGTTGCCATATAAATTAATTTATTTAATTTACAGCCTAAAAAAATGTTGCACAGTCAGTAAAGTTAATGCACACTGTTGGGCTTGGGGTTTTAGGGAATATGTTTTGCTTTTATTTTTTACTGTACTGATGTCAGACTAAACACAATGATCTTTCTTTTATCCAAATGAGGTACTATGTCTCATCCTATGAGGTCCTAACATATTCAAATATTTTTTCCCTATGATAATTGCCCATTAGTAGTTTAAAGAAAAGGGTACTGGTACAGAGAATTGATGAAGTGATTTCAAAACATAACATGACATTACATGTATTGAGTGACTGCAATATGTGTTTTCAATTGTTTTTTTAGTCATGCTATTGCCATTGGTGCAGAGGATAACCTTATGTAAAGACTACAGTTCCAGTCCTATGGCCACAAGATCAACATTAGCCCACTAAATGCACCCATACTAAATCATGGAAAACAGTGAGCTCTTCCTGGATGCTGATGAGAAGGGTCCCACTACTCCTTCTCCAATGAGAAACCCTGTGGCCGAGGGAGCAATCGACCAATTCTCCAATCTTCTGCTTTCAAGTTTCCACTCTCCTCTTCTACCCCAAATGCCCTTAGTGAGCCTTCAACCTCAATCCCCGACACCACTGCTGCACCACTTTCTATGAGCTGCAACATAAAATCCTCTTCAGCTTTCACTGATAAAGAGTGTAAAGAGTCTGCCTTGCTAAGGCCCAATCCCAGGATCAGCCTTGTTGACTCTCTCTCCATGGAGATCTCGAGAAGAGACTCTGAATTTTGTCATTCCAACTCTGACTCCAAGCTCCACCTGGAACCATGGAAACAACTGGGTCAACTGCCCAAGGTCCAGGATGCAGAACCCTTGCCCAAAACGGTTCCATCTTCTCCCACAGAGTCCCGTCCGAAACCGATTAGCTCAAGCAGCTTGCTGTTGGCTGGATTTGGGGACAGGCGCCGCAAATTGTCTGAGGCCATGCAGGAGCCACTTAGTAAGCTCAGCAAGATTATTGGAGAGGACAGTGGTAGCCCAAAGTCACAGAAAGGTGACTCACCTGCCTCACAAGGTGGTGTTGCAGGAGGTTTACCAAATCGGAGTGAGAATGGAGCTGCAGGGAGGCACAAAGATTTTGGGAGTCCACTTGGAGTGTGTGAAACCCCACTACGAAAACCTCAGAGAAGGCTGACACCAGGTTTTAATTCTGAGATCTGCTGCAAGCTGGGCATTGAGAGCAGCCGTTATGAGATCTGCACTTATGGTGATGTTATGCAAGTGCTGGAAATTCAGGAGCATTCTGACAGAAAGGAGGTCAATCACCCAGAGCAGAAGGGTGTCAAAACACCACCTGCAATGTGTACCACCTCCTCAAACCCAAGCAGATGGCTGATATGTGTTGGCATGCTGGCTTACAGCTTCTTTGTGCTACCACTATCTTCCTATGTGACAGGACTGTCTCTAGGACTAGCATGTGGATTCATGCTGGGCTTGACAGTGGTAATGATGTTAGCATCACAGCGACCTGCTGCTACTGAGATGCCTATTTCTTCCCCAATGGACAGCCTGCTGTTGAAGTCAATAGGCACAACACTGAGAGAAACAGCAAAGAGAGAAATTCAGGTCAGGTCTACATGCAGGTCAACCCAAAATTAAAAGTTTGCAGTAGGGTTTAGTGACTCTGGAAAACTACTCAATACTCAGCTAGATATTCGTTCGCTCACATATTGCCAGCATAGTCTCAGTAATGCTGATGCTAGCAATATCTACGTTTTAACTTTTTTTTATTTTTATATTTAAGTTTTTCATTTTTTACTTAGGCATCCACACAGAAACACACACAAACTACTGAGACTGATGTTAGCAGTTAAACTGGATTAATACACCAATCTGCAAGGGATTCCTTGAATTAGAAATTAGCAATGAGCACACTTCACCAGTATCAGACTCCCTCAGGATGCTCTTGATTTAATTATGCTGTATTTAGATTTGCAGTGCTAGTAAAACAGCAAAATATAGAAGATGTATTTCAGGATAGATCGCGTGTGCACAGAGAGGTATTGTTTGCCTTTGTTTTTAGGAAATGTTTTCTGAAAGTTATATGGTAGAACATTGAATAAATTAAGCAGACAGTTAAGATTCCAGGAATTAATTAAATCCCCTTTACTGCATAGGAAAAATATAGACATTACAATACTGGTTTTTATCCTAGGAATAAAATGATAGGGTTTGTATTCACAAAGTTCTGTTGTTTCAGTACTAACACAATTCAGCATGCCGACATGAATATGTACAGACAAAAGCAGCTTTGGTAATAAATCCATGTTCTCTGGGATGTGCTGCAGGGTTGGATGAATGAGATGTACAGCTATGACCCAGAGTCATATCATCCCTCTCTGTGCCACTCTGTTTATGTCACTTTGGATGGATGTACCCTACACCTGGCCTACCCACGTGCCAACGTTCCACGGCAAGCCTTCTTCAATGAGCCCACCAATGACACTACATTTGTGCGCTCATGCTGTTTCCAGCTTTTCAATAGCAAGGTCAGGTGAAGCCCAACCATGTGTTTTTACCTTGTTGCATAGTTTTTGGGGTTTTTCTTGGAACCTTCTTACTGTTCTCACACACATACATTTTATATATATGTATATATATATATATATATATATATATATATATATATATATATATATATATATACAGTGGAGGGGAAAAGTGTTTGCTTTCTTATTATTTTGCATGTTTGTCACACTTTAAATGTTTTAGATCATCAAACTAAAGTAAACAAAACATGCAGTTTTAATTATTTAGGGAAAACAAAATCCAAAATCCCTGTGTGAAAAAGTCCACTCATCTATGCAGAATTGTTGTAATTCAGCCACATTGGAGGGTTTTCAAGCATGAACCGCCTTTTTAAGGTCATGTCACAGCATCTCAATAGGATTCAGGTCAGGACTTTGACTAGGCCACTCCAAAGTCTTCATATTGTTTTTCTTCAGCCATTTAAAGGTGGACTTGCTGGTGTGTTTTGAATCAAAACCCAAGTTTGCTTGAGCTTGAGGTTACGAACAGATAGCCGGACATTCTCCTTCAGGAGTTTTTGGTAAACAGCAGAATTCATGGTTCTATTTATCATAGCAAGTCTTCCAGGTCCTGAAGCAGCAAAACAGCCCCAGACCATCACACTACCACCACCATATTTTACTGTTGGTATGACATTCTTTTTCTGAAATGCGGTGTTACTTTACGCTAGACATAATGGCACACACGCCGTCCAAAAAGTTCAACTTCGGTCTCGTCAGTCCACATAGTATTTTCCCAAAAGTCATGGGGATCATCAAGATGTTTTCTGCCAAAACTGAGACGAGCCTTTATGTTCTTTTTGCTCAGCAGCGGTTTTCGTCTTGAAACTCTGTCATGCAGACCATTTTTGCCATCTCTTTCTCATGGTGGAGTCATGAACACTGACCTTAACTGAGGCAAGTGAGGCCTGCAGTTCTTTGGATGTTGTTGTGGGGTCTTTTGTGACCTCTTGGATGAGTCGTTGCTGTGCTCTTGGGGTAATTTTGTTTGGCCGGCCACTCCTGGGAAGGTTTTCCACTGTTCCATGTTTTTGCCATTTGTGAATAATGGCTTTCAGTGTGGTTCGCCTGAGTCCCAAAGCTTTAGAAATGGCTTTAAAACCTTATCCAGACTGATAGATCTCAATTACTTTCTTTCTTATTTGTTTCTGAATTTTTTTGGATCTCAGCATAATGTCTAGCTTATTAAGGTCTTCTAGTCTACTTCACTTTGTCAGGCAGGTCCTATTTAAAAGATTTCTTGATTGCGAACAGGTGTGGCAGTAATCAGGCCTGGGTGTGGCTAAAGAAATTGAACTCAGGTGTGATAAACAACAGTTGTAACACAGTTTGTCACACAGGGCCATGTAGTTTTGGATTTAGTTTTCCCTCAATAATAAAAACCTTCATTTAAAAACTGCATGTTGTGCAGGCTTTTTCACACCTCACACCCTTAATAATGTATATACTCAGTAAACTTAACTTGCCCTTGTTCTCCCTTTGACAGGTATTTTTGCTGCCAGATATCTTAGCAAAAAAGAGAGTCTGGAATAGGAAATATCCCATCTGCATTGCACTTTCTGAAGAAGAGCAGAGTGTAGAAGAGGAGCAGGTCAGTGAGGCAGCAGAGGCAAAGACTGAAACAGCAGAAAAACTCAAACAGGTGGAGAAGGAGGCAGACCGGACCTCCACACTGTACCTTTTTGGGCGTACAGGAAGAGAGAAAGAGGAGTGGTATCAGTACTTCCTGTTAGCTTCAAAAAACAAGATCTGTCAAGAAGAGTTAAAGCCAGGTGCAGAATTAACACAGACATGAACTTGCTTCCAAAAATGCATTAAATAAAAAGGGGTTTAAAAAGGGTAAACAGTATCTTTGACCAATTCTTTTTAACGTATTAAGATTGTTTTGTCCAAATTCACTTTTAGTTATAACTTTTTCTCCACTAGTATGCAGTGGTGGAGGCTCCAGTCCAGGCAGCAATGAAGACCAGGCCCCGATGCTGTGTCTAAAGGAATTGGCTGGCTCAGTGAGAGAGAAGATTCTGCTGGACTACAACTCTTACATGACTCAATTCATCACACCAGAGAGCTGTAGCCTCACTCCCAGGCCCTGTCACAGTGAGCCAGGGAGCCCTGTTGACACAAAGAGGGTAAGCAATCTAAAGTTACTCACATAACCACTGTTTACAACCTTGGTGAACAGAAAAGCAACTCAGAATACAAAAGTCATTGGGCTACAATACACATGTCTATGTCAGGTTTTACTCCTATCTGTCACAAACAATTATCTGAAGCTACAGTGGGTACAGACTCACCAAAACTGGAAAGTTAAAGGTAAGAATAAGACCAGGAGATTTCTGAAGACAAGACAAGTCTTCCACAAAGAATAGGAAACCGGTTTGTAGTTGTAGCACCAGGAGCAAGAATTCTCGAAGAATAATAGTTATTTTTTGTGTTTATATAGTATAATGTGTATGTGTGTTTGAGAACAGTTGTCACTTCACTGCTTGTAGTTCTTGATTAAAAAGTTTCATGCTGTGGATAATTCTGACCAGTGGAATGTATAGTATATGACAGTGATATGACAGTGATATGAGATATGATATGATATATGATATGATATGATATATGATATGATATATGATATGATATATGATATATGATATGATATGATATGATTTTTAGTATATGACAACCGTCTCTCCAGCAATTCTGAATAAAGGCTCAATCTTTAGTCATAAACATCAGTTACATGTTTTTTTTTTTTTCTTTTAAACATAGTTCACTCATTAGATTTTTTTATTATGTGTTTAAGAATTTTTAAGCAGTTTCTCTAACCTTTTAAGCATTTAAATTTCCCTCAGTCTTATCTGTACCAGACCCTTAAATCTAAACTTTGAGCAGTGTATGTCGCTATAGATTATTCCTTGTGGTTGCATGCTTATGTTCTTCTTTTCTCTTTGCTGCAGTTTTCCAGGGATCCAATAACAGGGTGTGGAGATCTGGCCTGGATCAATGCCCTTATTGGGAGGATCTTTTGGGATTTCTTGCAGGAGAAGTACTGGGCTGACCTGGTGGCCCACAAAATCCAGAAGAAGCTGAGCAAGATTAGGGTAAGAATGCAGGATTAAAAGAACCTATCAACATCATTCACTAGTATAGAATCTTCTCCTGTACAAAACAATTGTAAGAACAAACTATTTAAGTTGCCCTGTTCAGATGGAGGCTAATAACAGTTTTCTGTTTGCAGTTGAACTGTAGTAAGCCTGTCTAAGATTAACAAATTCCCCCCTCTTAGATTGGTGGATGTTGTGCAGTTAAAGTGCAGATTTCTAATGTTTGAGAATGGCTGCTGAACAACGTCTCTCTCTCTCTCTCTCTCTCTCTCTCTCTCTCTCTCTCTCTCTCTCTCTCTCTCTCTCTCTCTCTCTCTATAAAACTGCACATGACAGTGCAATCTAGAGCTGAGGCACAAATCATTTTGTAGCGTAGTGCTGATTTAGCTGGAACCATATAGTAAAACATTAAGCTTGAGAATGAGATACTTAAAATATTAGGCATGTATTGTCTAAATACTTTTAATTCATTTTAGGAAAGCACTTTATTCTGGACCAGGTATCCACTGGGACACAATTTATAATCTCTCATTTAGCTGACACTGTTATCTTACAATTGAGAAATGATACGACTAGTAATGTAGTTGAGGTTTAATAATCTTGCACAAGGATCCAATTGTGGTACCTTTTTGGTGCCAAGATTTGAACTCAACAGCAGCCCACAGCTACTGAGCCATGAGGACGTACCATTCATTTACAAACACACATTTTACATAAATTTAAAGTATCCAATTTGGCAGGTGGTAGAAACAACATTGATATATACAGTACATGGTGAGAACACTGTAATTTCACAAGGACAGTAACCCAAAGTCAAGCTTAAAGTTCATGAACTCTGGAACTGTGCCACGGACACCAAGCCGTTTGCCCTGATACTTACTTATTTTAAAGTTTGCACTGTGACATCTATATTTCAGGCTGAATTATGTAAATCTTATCATTGTCATTTTGTAGGGTTCACACTGAAAAGTAATGTAGCCACATGCAAATCCATTATTTGTGAAATTTTGTCATCAAGAATCATAATATAATTTTTTTTTTGCTAGTTGCCATACTTCATGAATGAGCTGACTCTAACTGAACTGGACTTGGGCACATGCATGCCGCAAGTGTTAAGTACCTCCAGACCTTCAGTGAATCACAAAGGTGAGCTAAACACACACACACACACACACACACACACACACACACACACACACACACACACACACACACACACACACACACACAAATAATTTGGCAAACATTGACCCTGTACCTTTAACACTGTTGTGATTATTTGAGTAGGTTAAGCAAGATAGAACACATAAGATACAGCTGACATAATGATGATTTGAATCCCAATGACAATGTCATGTGAAACGCATGTGTGTGTGTGTGTGTGTGTGTGTGTGTTGTGTGTGTGTTTGTATGTGCAGGCCTGTGGCTGGACCTGGAGGTGATGTATACTGGATCTTTGCACATGACCCTGGAGACTAAGATGAACCTGTGCAAGCTCGGCCAAGATAGCTGCTCTGGGGCTTACTGCATCACTGAGCCAAGCACAAGTGTTGGGTAGGAGGATAAATGTGTGCCTGTGTGCGTGCGTGCGTGCGTGCGTGCGTGCGTGCGTGCGTGCGTGCGCATTTGTGTGTATTAAAAGCTGTTCCCTGTGTTTCAAAATTGTACTAACACTGGCCTAGTTCGGAAGTTTTAAAGTCTTTGGAGGTTACATTAACAATGTTGTGCGACCTTCTACACTGTGTTATTCAAAACTCTGCTAAATATTAAGGGTTGGGATCATATTTACCTGAATAGTTATATGTATAGAGACTGCAACTCTCTTAACAGAAATCTGCACATGTATGTTTGTTTGTTATCACAAGGCCCAGGGTGAGTATCATTGCAGACAGTGATGAAGAGTCATCCAGTGCAGACTCATCTGATGAAGAGGAGCTAATGCCATCCGAGCCCCAAGGCCCACTGGGAGATAAGAGTATATACACTGGGACTGAGGGGTAATAATTCTCTTATTACCTTAGAACTTTAAATGATTCTTTCTTTAGGGAACTATTCTAACTGAAAAGGTAAGTACATTTTAATCTCTACATCTCTAGGCATGGTGGAAGCAGCACCAGCAGGAAAATTCTGCGATTTGTGGACAAGATTGCCAAATCCAAATATTTCCAGAAAGCCACAGAAAATGAGTACATCAAAAAGAAAATCACTGAAGTCTCCAACACTCCCCTGCTACTTAGGGTTGAAGTGCAGGAGCTTTCAGGACCTTTAGCTGTTAACATTCCACCACCCCCCACTGACCGAATATGGTACTGCTATTCTTCCACTTCAAATTATTTATTTTAATAAACCAAAAATCGCTAGACTTTAGTAATCATGTGTGTATGTGTGTTAATATGCATGTGTAGGTACAGTTTCCGTGTTCCACCAAGACTAGACCTGAGAGTGAAGCCTATGCTGGGTGAGAGAGAGGTCACATTCACTCATGTAACTGAGTGGATAGAGAGGAAACTGCAGTGTGAATTTCAGGTCAGATCATGTGACATTCATTTACTTTGAAGTGCAAACAATATTTTTATATATGCAATATTGAACACATATTTAAAGTATATTATATTAAGTATATAGATATCTGTGCTAGCCATTATACAGGTCTCTAACCAGCATTATATTTCGGTTGTACACAGGAAATCTTTGTAATGCCCAACATGGATGACTTGTACCTGCCTCTTATGTCTTCTGGGATGGACAATACTGACATGTCTCAGAATTTCTCTGGAGAAAGCCAGGATCAACAGGAGCACAGTTCAGACTAATGCCTGGATACAAAGGACATGATGGAAAGAGTGAAAATTGTGATGTGTGCCATATTTGCAATAGTCCTCATACATTGGAGAGGAAATTGAGGCAAATGTACTTGAGCTACGCACAGTTCTGATGGAAAATGGCAGATTGTGAGTGAAAAAAATATTACCCTTGTTGCAAAAGAATATTTCTTGGTGAACTTAAACTATTATGACATAGAAACTGCTGAATTAAATTTTGAAAATGGTATCTGGCCATAAATTGACAATTTAGACACAAGAGCAGAGAATCAAAATGTGAAATTTGAAAATTTGAATCACTACACAGAACATGAAGCTCTAAAAGAACTAAAAGGCTTGTAGTACACTCAAATTTATTTTAAATTGAATAGTAGAATTCATAAAGTTTAAGTCGAGGTTGTTCATTATAATTCATGTCATAAAACAATTGTTCACTTTATGCTTTTTGCCTGGTTTAATGTTCTTATTTACCATGAAAGCAAACTTCTCCTGGGCGGTCTAAAAGCGGCCATGACCAAACTTGGAGGTGGTGTCTATAAATTTGAGGTCAATTGATTCCTTTGCCTTGCGTGTGGATTGCACGAGAAGGGACTAAAACACACAAAGGTGAATGTAGTATGGCATAAAGAACAAAGCATGACATGATGTACTGTTACATAAGTATACAATTACAAAAAGTCCAAGATGGTGTGGTGGCAGCTGATTACTTTCCAGTAGCAGCATGTATCAAAGTGTTTTCTTCCTCACAGCAATTTGTTGATGCTAAAATCCCTTATTTATTAATGAAATACACATCATACATAGGTCATTAATTCAAATCTTAGCACCACCAATCTGCCACTGCTGGGCCATTAGGCAAGACCCTTAACTTTCAACTGTTCTATAAATTAGATAACTTTAATTGACTCTGGATAAGGGCATCTGCCAAATGCTATAAATGTAAATGTGCAATGTTACAGAGAAACCACACAACCCTTAGTAATTTCAGCTTTATTTCTGTTACAAAGCACTGACACTGGTAACTTTTTCCAAAAATGCTAAATAAACATCTCCTGACAAAAATGTTTTTTTAAGTTTAACATGTTACATGTTTCTTCGAAGTGTCCACCATATCTCTATATTGTTTTTTTACTACAGAAATAATAATCTATTGGAAACAATGTGTTAACCTTGCTGCCTAAACTACTGTCTGAGCCTTTGTGTTGTAAAAAAATACATATTCTGACCAATCAGCATAGATCAGCATAAAACACAAGGTATAAACATCAACACACATATACAGTTTCCTCCAAAAGTACTGGAACAGCAAGGACAAGACATTTGGGTTTGAAATTAGACGATCAAAATGAGATAATATAATTGAATTTCACCTTTAATTTCCTGATATCTACAACATGTTTTTGAGCCCCCTACTTATCAAGGTTTGAAGACTTTAATACAAGAAATAAAGAGTTCTAACCTAACACGATGCAAACCGCTCATCAGCAAGAAGATAAAAGTTCACAAAAGTGCACAAAATTTCAAGAATATATTCATCTTATATTAACCCCAAATGTTTTCAGTTGTCTGTACATAAAAATAATAGTTGTCTAGTAATGCCATTCTATTACTGTCTGAGAGAACTGTATTTCAAAGTCCATACTGATCTAATATGTGCAGTGCATATAATGTAAATATGCTATCCCTTGAAAAGGGGGCACTTTTTATAACTTTCTTTCTTTCGGCTTCTCCCGTTAGGGGTCGCCACAGCGGACCATCCGCATGTTTGATTTGGCACGTTTTTACGCTGGATGCCCTTCCTAACGCAACCCTCCCCATTTATCCGGGCTTGGGACCGGAACTAAGGCTTGTGCAACCCTAATGGCTGGGGTTGGTTCCCTGAACGGGGATCGACCCCCGGCTGCAGCGTTGAGAGCGCCGCATCCTAACCACTAGTCCACCAGGGGACCTTAAAAGGGGGCACTTTTTATAATTTAATGAATTAATTTTACATTATACCTAAAAATCATACCTTTCTGAGAGTAAGCACTCGCTTCTTTGTGCCAACCATGCAACCTTTCACCATCAGAAAGTCATTGTTCACCTCTCCATAACGGAGAAAGCCTCCCTGTTGAAAAGTATAATTTGCATGAGACATTTTGAAATAGTGACTGGCATGTACAACACATGTTCAGAAGATGTATATAATGGAATACAATACATAAAAAAAATATATATATATATA
Organism: Silurus meridionalis; assembly: GCF_014805685.1. Taxonomy (NCBI): domain Eukaryota; kingdom Metazoa; phylum Chordata; class Actinopteri; order Siluriformes; family Siluridae; genus Silurus; species Silurus meridionalis. The sequence goes on from NC_060897.1 coordinate 12,191,829, forward strand.
TATTTGTTTATTTGTAGATTTTATTACCAGTGGAGTGATGCTCTTCTGAGTTGTATCATAACTAGTGGAGGCATTGTTGAACACCACTTTTCCTTCTTGGATATGAACCCCTTTTCCAATACGGTAAATCAAAAAAAATAAAAGCAGTTTGAGTTGATACATAATACTGGGAAATATTTTTTCATTCAGAGACAATAAAAATAGCAGACCTTTTTGTTGAATTCTGTGCGATGGTGGTAGCCTTCCTGACCCGCACGAGCAATAGTGAAGGCCACACGGGCTGGATGCCAAGCTCCAATACAGGCCACTTTCCTGAGACCTTTATGGGTTTTTCTGGGTAGCTTTTTGGTGTGCCAGCGACTCATCACACCTGCAGGTAACAGAAGCAAAACATTTCTAATATAAACCTAGTGAGCCCAACAGCAGTTCTGTGAGGACTTTAAAATGCTCCTTTTGAGTATGTTATATTTGTATATGTTCTTGCTATAGCTATATCTTTCTAAAGCATTATATTTTTATGGTTCTGCATTGTAAGTATTTTTAACCAGGGTACTTGCATACTTTTACTGTGGTCATTAATATTTAGTATATGTTAAAACATTAATTTTACTCTTGCTTTGTTACTAACAGTAAAAACAAGACCAATTTATCTAACTAATAGTAAATGAACTAAAGAAATTACTGTTTAAGAACCAACATTAAATACATACAAATACATAAATAATATAAGGTTATGTATAAAACATGCAAAAATGTAGAGGTTTAAACAGATATTAAAATATAATATTTATTACACTGTAAAAGCTTAATTCTAATTTGTCCCTTTTGAATCATGTAGTATGGATTTAATAGCAAAAAAATAAATATGGTATATTATATATGGTATATAAATAATCAGCATTTCATCTGCTGCATAGCAAGGAGAACTGTCCCATCATACATTTAACCCTTTACACCATGGCCCTTGGTTACCCCGATCACATCGATCATTTCATTCTGGGAGAAGACAGAAGACACAAGCACAGGCTGCTCCAGCTTTTCCCTCACCCAGTCCACCTTCTCAGCTATCCTCCATTCACCTGCACCTTCATGATGTGGGCTTTCTTCTGCCTCAGTGGAGGCAGGCACATCTGTAAAACAGACAGAAAGACTGCTACTTATTTTCATAACAGTAAGATATAAAAGTAATATAATATAAAGATGATATTAAAAGGTAACACACTTTAAAAAACATTTTATACAAAAGCATTCTATATGTCCTTTATTCAATAATAAAATGTCAATATATATCATATATGGTGTCACACCATAATCAGCTCATTAAATTCAAACACAAGGGGTTCCCTGAGCCTTTAAATGGTGTCTTAGTCTGGTTCAGGCTACACAATCATGGGGGACTGACTGCTGACTTTGATCATTGACACCCTGGACATAGAGGGTAAGACACAAAATATTGGTATTCTAATTTATTGAGAATTTATATTGTATTAAAATTACTATATAGGACCTGTGAAATCTATGCAGTTAAAATTTCAGGTATTAGGTAAAAAAAGGTCAAGAAAAAAAAAGAAAAAAAGAGTAATTAAAAAAAAGAGAAATATATATTAAATAAATGATAAAACAATAATAATAATTTATATTAAATATTTTAAAATTTGCTTATGAAAACTTATTTATAACTTATTTATATTTGTTTTCAAGCAGTTATGTCATCCCTAAAAACATTATTCAATCTCTGTAATATGTAAATCTCTGACTCAAATACACATGACCAACACTAACTAACTTGATAACGATAAATAACAGGTTTTTTATTTTTTTTTTAATTTTGCCAGCTAACATTAGCAAATTAGTAAAATTTACTTCAGCATGCTTTTTCACACCATATTTTTTGTCTTTTCCCTCAACATTTTAGGACCATATTTTAGGAGTTAGGACAAGGGAGCTCATCCTGAAGTTTCACACTGTTGTCTTGTGGTTGACTTATATATTCAGAAACACATGTATAGATATAATGTATATTGATAATAATATTGTGTAGCATTAGTCTTAAATCTTTTTTTCTGAATGGATGTTCAAATTAAATTCCACCCATTTCATTGGTGTATAATATGCAGTTATTGGATTGAAAAGAGAGGAAGAGACCTTTGGGATTTGTAATGAATATGCTGTGTATTTAATAAAATTACATTTAAAAACAAAGGAACGTAAAGCAGTAAAACATTTCATAGTTGCAATACATAGTTAAGTAAGTGTGCAATCATTAAATTTCAACAACACTAATATTTTATAAATGCAGCAGAATAATTTATGTACAGTAAAAAAAAAAGTGCAACTACTCAAGTATTTTCCATGGTCCCCAGAACATGGATCATACACACTTATTCAGATCATGACACTGACAGTAACCTGAGTTCAGGATCAAGCACCACTATATAAGCACCAGGCAATTTAACCATTTAAGTGTGCAAAAACATCTGAATGCTTTACTTAACATTTTCTATTGTTATATGTTCATTATGTATTTGTCATTCCCTCTGTTTGGAAAGTAAAAAGTGATATAGAAAAGATAATATGACACTCATCCAAAGAGCATTTTCAATTGCAATTACTGCACATCATATGTGTCAGTTCAATTTATCACCATTTCAGTAAAGTGGTTACTGACATAATTAAACATAAAACACAGCAAATGTCAGTGCAAAAGTGATACCCACTTCTGTTTAAAGCCTTTGTTTATTTTTAAACTGCCATTTGAAACTGCTGCCGCATGCTTAAACTGACATGGCAGAAACATTTATTACAGGGAGGGTAAAAGATTATTTATCCACTGCATTTAATAAATACACTGACTAGAGTGTGGCTTGTGCAGTCTGGAACAAGAAAATCTATTTATTTTGGCCATTTGAAATATAATGTTCAGACCAGCATTAGTCCATGTGATAAATTTGTTTATGACCTAAGAAAGTAAAGTGTGGCATTGGCCAAAGACATGAACTTAAATAGACAAAAGAAACTGTCTCATAATGAACAGTGACTTTATGTGAGTTGACTTGCATAGGAGGGGTCTTAATCTTTTTTCAGCAAGGGACATTTTACTTTTAAAATATATTTTATAAACCTCAGTACTCATCTCAGTGCTGCTGACCTTTAAAATATAAGGTCTACTTAAAAAAATTTATATTGTGAAAAAGTTTAATATTGCAGACTTGTGGTGTCACACTCTAATTAGCTCATTAAAGTTTTCTGAGTTTCCTGAGCCTTTAAATGGTGTCTTAGCCTGGTTCAGGCTACACAATCATGGGGGAAGACTGCTGACTTGACAGTTGTCCAGAAGATGATCATTGACACCCTGCACATGGAGGGTAAGACACAAAGGTCATCGCTAAAGAAGCTGCTGTTCAAAGAGTGTTGTATCCAAGCACATTAATGGAAAGTTGAATGGAAGAAACTAATGTGGTAGAAAAACGTGAACAAAGCCCATTCAAGAATTTGGGGGGATTCACAAAGAGTGGAATGCAGCTGGAGTCAGTGCTTCAAGAGCCACCACACACAGACGTATCCATGGGCTAAATTTTGGGCTGCATTTTTTTCTTGAAACAGAATCCTAGTTGGTCCAGTGTAAAGCTTGCACAGTCCGTGGTGGTTTCGGGAGTCATGTTATTAGAAAATCTATGGGGTATTGTAAAGGGGAAAATAAGAAACAAGAGACCAAAAAAATGCAAATGAGCTATCAAGGTCACTGTCAAAGAAGCCTGGGCTTCCATACCATGTCAGCAGTGCCACAGACAGATGAACTGTAAATTAAACATTTAATAAACAACGACCTCTAGTGGCAAAAGAGTGACAACACACGGCGTCACTCACGACCTTTTACATTTGACCTCTCAATTGCGTAATGAAATCGCTTATTGATGTTGCTTGTTTGTTTTATTTATATATATTTTTTTATTTTATGAATGATACATTTGAGTACTTCAGACTTATATATTTAATACGCCAATTACATTTTGATTTCCAGCAGCGAATCCGGTTTGCCCTTTCCTCCATGTTGGATCAAGCGCGCATGCGCAGTGTAGAAAAAGACCGAGTGTTTGAGGTCGAATATACGAGGTCTTTTTTCTAAATAAAAAATCATCTGAAAATGCCTGATGATTATAATAAAGACGCGTACCCCGAGCCACCGCGGCGGACTCCGGTGGTTGATAAACAGACTGCTCTTCCAAACCCCGTTTTAATTGCATCGAAGATTTTCTATTACTCTGTGGACCTTCCTGTGACCGCATTCAGGAGTGAGTTTACCCTCATCTCTTTCTCCTCCAGCACGTTATTATAACCAGCTCCTGTCCCTGTTAATCACTCTCTAGAGCTGTGTATGTCTCGGGCATGGTTTTAAATGTAATGTAGCCACCTAACTTCTGTTTTTATAGCTAAACGTGAATAATAACAACACCGGCCTCAGTTATATCCTATTGCTAGCAAAAAACCTAGCATGACTTTAGTATCTCCTACAGCTGGAAGATTTGATAACTCACTTTGGTAGCTCACTATTTATGTTTACTATTTATTTTAGATGCTTTAGAAAGCCTACAGCCCAAAAACAAACTCCACTATTACCATCAGAAGTTTCGACGTGTACCCGAGCTAACTGAGTGCCAAGAAGGCGATTATGTCTGCTATTATGAAGCAGAAATGCAGTGGAGAAGAGATCAGTAAGTCTCTCCAGCCAGAAGGACTGGAATATAAAATGCTTTGGATAAGTATACACACACACACACACACACACACACACCTACCTACCTTCCACTTTGTAGTGGTACAAACCTGATCTGAAATGGACATGATTATTGATACATGTCAAGAAGGGAACATCATTTTGAAGTAGAGCGAATAAGCTATACAGTTTGTGTCATTATTCGCAGATCGTAAACCTGTTGTGTAAAATGCAAAGAAATAAGACAGACAAGCAAACGAGATCTGGAGAGATTAGTGGCTCGTGTCGGAGAAGCCAAGACAGCCGCAGTTCGACAAAGCTTTGCATTAATTAAATCCTGATTGGACTTTCTTGATTGACATATCTGAGATGTTTAAGGTACTCTGGTCTGATGAGACCGAAACTGAACTTGGCCCAAAGTGCTGTGTTTGGCAGGAACACATTGTTGCTTACCACCCTGATTTTACTGTCCCCACTGGACTGGAGACATTGGTCAGGGTTGCAGGCAAAATGAATGGAGCCAAATAAGACAGGCCTAGAAGAATACCTGCAATGATGGTCACCTTCCATCAAAATTGCTTCAAGTCAGATTTCCACTGAATTGATTCAAAATCAAGAACCTTAATGTGCTAGGCCTAAGTGGTCAATGTTCAAACCTGGATTTGAGAGAGAATTTGTGGTACATTTTATTTCACCAGCAGTCTCCACCAACAGTGGGCATATTGTGGAAAAAAAAAAAAAAAGTATTAAAAGCTAAAGTTAAGTTCATTTTACTACCAGGTTGTAATATTACAAAATGTGGAGAATTTTAGTAGGCATGAGTATTGTCCAGCCTAGCTTGATGAGTTGGTGATCTATCTTTAATCACACAAGATTCAGAATGCAATCAGAATCATCAGACTGTGCTGGATAATGGTTCTTTAGGACCATACTAGAGCACCAATAGACTTTGCCTTGTCCTGTTGAGATATTTATTATTTTCTGACTTCACTCTGAAAGTTATGATTCTTTTATTTGTAGCAAGGTGGACCAGGAGATTGTGAAAATCTTGGAGCAGCGTGCCCGTGCCTGTCAGCAGCGCGAGGGTCGCAGCTACGAGCAGAACTGTGCCAAGGAGCTACAGAACTTTAATGAAGTCTCCAGGGCTTACCAGTCACGCTGTGAGTGCACATATACACATCTAGCTCTCATTTATGGATTCAGATTTTATGTTTGACAAAAAGACATGAAAGGATAGTAAATTTGCAGCCCATTAAAAATGTGACACTTTGTAACATCTCTTGATGTCAGTCATCAGAAGTAGCTTTTATTACCAAATATGTTTACACACAGAAGGTATTTGACTATTCGACAGGAGGTTCCAGTGCTTTGTTGTCATCAAAGGCACAGACATCACTGTAATGGTTTATTCTGCTATATGAATTAAGATCAGTGAGGATTTTAGAGATTCATAGATTAAAAGCCTTGCAATTTGATTACACATTAGGGTTTTGAAGGTAAAAATGGGTTGCTTAAAAGTTCCCTTTTGTTTCAGATGGTGATCTGGGTGCATATGCCAGTGCAAGAAAATGCTTGATGAAACAAAAAGAGAGGATGATGGAACAGGCACAGAAAGCATAAACTTTGCTCTTATTTCTGCTGTGCTCCTCCAATGTATGTATAGATGTGTAAAATAAATACATTTATTGAAAGTTTTGTGGTCATTGAAAATTTTCCTTGAATGTTTAAACCAACACTAGATCACCACAAAACCTTATTTTACTAGGAAATGATTTTCCTAAAGCACAGAATTGAAGTATAACCTTTTTTTTACTCCTGAATCTGGGAGGCCTGTTATACCCAAGGTTGTGAAGGTTTAAAACAAAAATCCATTCTCCCAGATATTCTTGAATAAACCGCCCCCTATTTGCATAGACTTATACTGGTAAACTTGATTCTATTTCTCAAAATGCTTGGCCAGAATAAACAAGCACAAAAACCCTTAACTCAACATGACCATCCTTAGCATGTAGGATTGCCTACACTTGGAACAGTCACTACTGTAATAGCTGGCTAGTCATATCCTTTTTTTTGTTCCTGGAAATAAGTTAGTGATTACACTGCTACTGCACAGACTTTTTAAACTAAAGAATCACCAAGTTGACTCCTCCACATTATGTATTTCAGTATGCTAGACAGGCTCCAGAAATTACTGAACATAAAGGTGGTACCCGTTTATCATTTGTCATCTTGGCAATATTTTATTTGCTTGGTAATATTACAAAACCAGCTTAAAAATTGTGCACCTTAAAAGTTACAACAAATGAGGCTCAACAGCCAATGATCATATTCTTTGCAAGTTTATAAAATATAACCCACCCCAAAAAGCTTATTTTTGACAAGGCTTTGTGTACTTCAGTATATTACATAAAACTACCCATATTAAGACACTGGCAAGTAGATTTGTTTTTAGGATTTTATTTCAATCCATTGTACAAAATTTAGGAGGCCGGAACAGCTGCCTGGGTCCTCTGTACCGAGACCCTGGTGTGAGTTTTGGCCAGATGATCGGTAAATTCCTGAAAGAAAAGAAATGGTTAGAAATCCAATTTGCAGTTTTCTTAATTTGTAAAATGTAAACATTGGCAGATTTTTACCTGGTAGGGAGACTTTGTGAACACAGTTTCCTTCCAGAGATCAGGGGTCAGATAGCTGTAAGTCTTTGAGATGGCATCAAACGTAGCCTTGGCTAAAGATTGGGGGAGAAAAATAATTCAGAAAGTGCTGAAACGTTTGAGAATGAAAAATTAAGAGCTATTGTGAATAAGCAATACATTTTTCAAGCACATACTCCAGCTGTGCCTTTAGAAAATCAGCGAGAACATCAGTATTTAAGACAATTCTACTTAAAACCCTCCTTACCAAAGTTGCCGAGGGTGGCCGTGCAGCCTCTGGCTGAGGTGTAGCAGTCGTCAATACCAGCCATCATGAGCAGCTTCTTGGGGACAGGAGCAGACACGATGCCAGTACCACGGGGAGCAGGGATCAGACGCACCAACACAGACCCACAGCGTCCAGTCACCTAAAGTCACAAGATCAACAATTAGCACAAACATCTGACTACATAGGATAACTAGGCACTTCTGAATGTGTTCTTGGTTTGAAAAAATAAATAAATAAATAAAATGTTCACCTTGCAGGGAACAGTGTGGGGCTTTCCAATCTTGTTACCCCAGTAACCTCTCCTGACAGGGATAATCGACAGCTTGGCCAGGATGATTGCTCCACGGATGGCAGTGGCCACCTCTTTAGAGCACTTCACTCCCAGACCAACGTGTCCATTGTAGTCACCGATGGCAACAAAGGCCTGATTTAAAAACAAGTCATTAAAATAAAGTATATACACAAAATTTAAAGTGTCATTAGACCAGTTTTACACAAAAACAATCACCTTGAACCTGGTGCGCTGACCGGCCCTAGTCTGCTTCTGGACAGGCATGATCTTCAGCACCTCATCCTTCAAGGCTGAACCCAGGAAAAAATCTATAATCTCAGACTCCTGAAAACAAACAAACAAAAAAAAAAAAAAAAAAAGAGTCACATTCAGAACACTGACATTTGCAGGTCTGTTAGGTGGCATGACTAAATGTATTGTGCTTTGACAAAATAGAGGGGGAAAAAAATAAATACCCCACTTTAGAGTGCTGTCAAAGTAGACTGAATACAAAGTGTGAAACTGTACAGCACTTCATCACAGTGCAGTTCTTATATCTAAATCTTTAGCCATTAGCAGATATAAGTAAGTAAAAGGCAAATATCTGTGGTAAAGATTTAAAACTCTAAAAACATTAACTTCAGGGTCTTCAGCACCTTTTCGCCTATATCCATCCCATGCTTTATTATTTGAAACTCAGATAAATATATGTAAAAGGACCTGGTTCATTTCTCACCTTGATGGGCAGAGAATACAAGTAAATCTCCTCCAGGGACTTGATCTTCATGTCCTTCACCAGACGACCAAGCTTGGTCACGGGCACCCACTATATAGAAAATAATGGAAAATAAATCTTAGTGAAAGTCATAGCTTTTATGATTCGGGGATTTAGATAAGAAAATAATGATGAAGTCTTGGAGAAACCCTTACCTCCTTGTCCTCGGCCTTGCCGCCGCGGGCTCCGCGCCCTCTCCCCCGGCCTCTGCCGCGGCCGCGACCACGACCCCGGCCGCCAGTGCCGAAACCTCCACGGAAACCTCCTCTACCACCGGCGTCGTCCGCCATTTGCTAAGATATAAAAATATAATTAAAACATTTTATTTCCCGTCTCAACCAGTAGGAGACGGTATCACGGTTTATAATCCACACCAAAAGACTTAGCATGCTAGCTATCAGCTAGCAATTTCATTCTGATAGAATGAGCAAAACAAAATTAATAATCTTGTAATTTGGAAATAGTTTTACAATATGTTTTAAATAACGCAGAAATAATACTCGAGTTCGCCATACTTAAAACTCAACTAGATACAGAACACCATTTTCTGAATCACCCCCCCGAAATAAACTAATAAATATCTTTTCTCTAAGTAATTCCTTCGATTTTCACGTTGCAAGAAAGCAAATGAGCCAGATATTTTTAATATAGTAAAATATGTGCGCTATTGGATTGGATTGCAAAGATATGAATGGATATATCAGACTAGTACAATGCCATGCTAACTTACGTGATTTGTATTCAGGAAGAAGAAGAAGGCTTGACGAAAGTTCCGGCAGAATTTATTTCACCCAGTTCTCGCGATAGTTCCGTTCGGCTTCTTTCTACCGAGAATTGCACTTATTTTCCCTTCGATCCGATAGCAATTACTATAAAAACCGGTATTGCCGATATCGATAGCACACTTTAGCATTTTTTAACCTACCATTAATATTAAACGGACTACAATAAACTAGGCTTTTTTGTTCTAAAATTTTTACAAATAGGTAATCAAACAAACATTTAACAAAATATAATTTATCAGACAAACCGTACACACACTGTCACGTCATGTTTCTACACTCTTTCCCCGCTGAAGGTTTTTTTTAAGGAAACAAGTGCATGTTGACGTTTTCCTTTTTACTCTGTTTTTACATTGACTAATTCTCCTGCTTTTGAAAAAAATCTCTCAGGATGTACAATTGATAAATCTAAACTGAGATCCAAAATCACACAGAGAAAACAAGCGATGTGTCCGGTAAACAACAAACAACATACGGCGGGAAAAACAAGTGTGTGAAAGTGAAAATGAAATGAAATCGAAAATAGGGAAATCAGAAAACTTAAACTTAATACACCGCGGAAATACACGGTGGAAAATAATAAATAAAGCACCCAATTAGAGCTATTGTAAATATATTTACTGATAAATTTTATAGTAAAAAGCCCATATGTTTAATTACATTGCTGTAAATAGCAATATTTACACACATTATTTTTGTTGTTGTCTTTGTGTCTTTGTTTGTAGTAACTACAGTGAAATAAAGTTGATCAGTCACACCGTGCAGTTATGGGAAAGAGTGATGGAAGCCAGGCTGGGAGAAGAGGTGACCTTCTGTGAGCAACACTATGGTTTCATGCCGAGGAAGAGCACCACATATGCATTATTTGCTATGAGGATGTTGATGGAGAAGTATAGAGAAGGTCAGAAGGAGTATTGTGTGTTTGTGGATTTAGAGAAAGCGTGCGACAGGGTGCCGAGAGTTGTGGTATTGTATGAGAAAGTCAGGTGTGTCAGAGAAGTATGTGTGGTTGGTCCAGGACATGTATGAGGACAGTGTGACAGCAGTGAAGTTTGCAGAAGGCATGACAGACTGGTTTAAGGATTGGATCAAGGATTGGATCTGAGCACTTTCCTTTTTGCAGTGGTGATGGACATGTTGACAGATGAGGTCAGACAGGAGTTTCCATGGACTATGATGTTTGTGGATGATATTGTGATTTGTGGTGAGAGTAGGGAACAGGTTAAGAAGAGGGGAGGTACACACTAGAGAGACGAGGAGTGAAAGACAGTAGAAGTAAGACAAAGTACATGTGTGTGAATAAAAGGGAGGGCAGTGGAGTGGTGCGGTTGCAGGGAGAACAGGTGGTGAAGGTGGAGGAGTTCAGGTACCTGTGCTCAACATTGGAAAGTAATGGAAAGTGTGTTAGCTGGAGACAGCAGAGCTGAAGATGTTGAGATTTTCATTGGAAGTGACAAGGATGGACAGAAATGGAAATTAGTTTATTAGAGGGACAGCGCATGTGGGACGTTTTGGGGACAAAGTGATAGAAGCACAATTAAGATGGTTTGGACATGTGTAGAGGAGGGACATGGGGTACATCGGTAGAAGAATCTTGAGAATGGAGCCACCAGGAAGAAGGAAAAGAGGAAGACCAATGAGGAGGTTTATTGATGTGGACCATAAAGTAACATTTACTGGCAGCGCTATTTTGTGTTTTGTGTATTTGTCCTACGTCTTGTGTTGTCTGTTTGCACTTTTTGATATGCACTGTTTGCACTAGGTTGCACACATTGCACTTTATGTGGTGAGGACCACTTACTTTAGTTGTTAGCTGTGTTTCCTGTATGTAGCTCTTTGTTGTTTTATGTAGCACCAGAGTCCTGGAGGAAGCTAAATAGAAGCTATAAATGAAAGCTACAAAGTTGAGGTTCAACAAAGAAAAAGCCTTTGTAGTGACAAGATTTTATTTCATTTATTGTGAATTGAATTCTATTACATTAGGGGCATCTCCACCATTTTTAACCAAGAATAAAACAAGTAAAAAATATGAGCTTCAGCAATTCTGTTGACGTACCGCAGCAATGGACCAAAACAGTAAATGAAGCATCTATGTCTTATATGTTTGTGTTTACTACTCATACACAGCTGTTTGCTATTCAAACACACCTGTTCACTAATCAAGCATGCCTGTTTACTAATCAAACATACCTGTTCCCTAATCAAACACATCTACAGTATGTACTAATAGAAAATGCCTGTTTACTAATCAATAGGGCTGCAACTAACGACTATTTTGATAATCGATTAATCGGACGATGATTTTTTCCAATTAGTCAGAATTTAGATATTAAATGTAGATTTAGTGTTTGTCGCGCCGGTTTAATTGAATCCATCACTATGTCGCGAGCCAGGTGATTGCACAACCTGATGCTCAGAAGTCATGACAGACCAAATCAAGTGTGACTGTCCCGAAGTTAGGATACAAACAGTGTACACAAAAGCACTTCTTTAAACTAAAACATTTTCACATGATGAGGGTTACACAGTAGTTAATTTCCGTGCTGATGTTTCACCTTCATCCATGACACCAGTGTGTTTTTTATTTTATTTTCACAAGCGTCTGTGCTAACTTACCATCATGCTTACCCGTAACTTGAGCAGCCCAACTAAGCGATAACGGCATTCGTTGACAATTAATTTTATTATCGATTTGAATAATTAGTTGTTGCAGCCCTACTTATCAAACATACCTGTTTACTAATCAGACAAGCCTGTTCCCTTATTAAACACACCTGTTTACTAATCAAACCGTACATATTGTTCATCAAAACAAAAAAGCTGGTTCGAAAAGCCAGTTTAATAAGCATAAAAATAAATGCAATAAACATATCTAAAAAGTGAGATTTACAGGTTTAGAGTTTCAGGCTCTGCTCAGTGTATCTGACAGCCATGTGCTAAAAAAAGGCTAAAAATCAATTCAGTTTATAAACAGATACTGTCAAAATATCTGGAAAAAGTAAAACATTACTCAAGATTGAGATACTCAGTAAATTATATTCCAGGTTCTCCCATTGAGGAAAGGCTGTAGTTTTCAAAAATATAAATAGATGAAAATATCATCTACTCAATAGAATGGGTTTTCCCAGGCAGCCACACACATGTTTTTCTGCTTTAGCTATTTATTTTGGTCCACATTAACTCCAAATCATCTGTTGCCTAATTAAACATGATAACATTGCAACCATTCTTTTAAATTCAGCAGCTACTTTGTTAACTTCTGTCTTTAAATTTGACTATATGAATAGCAGTGAACAAATAAATAAAAAACTATGAATTATTGTATCATGTAGAAGCAAAAATAAGCAAATGGTTAAATGTATGTAAAAAGGCAATGGATCATTACGGAGGTGATGAAGCAGAGAATAGTGTCCCTCATTACCACAATACAGTCTGTGGCAATGGTAGAAGTTCCAGTTTCACACTATTTTATGATATTTTGGCAATGTGACTTATAATGCTATAGAACAAAGAAACAAGAACTGTTCACTGTTCCTTTTTTTCGGTCAATTAAAGATTTTCTGTTCCTCATGTTCTACACAGCAGAACCCTTTTTGTGCTGAGTTGATGTTTTATCGGGTCCTTTTCAGGTTTTGGTAAATGTCTTCTTTCTGAGTGCGGGACTGTGGAGCCTGTAAAAGAATCAATGATATTTATTAGACACATTCATTGCACACATTGGCCTTTTATCTGGGTGGATCAGAATGACAGGAAAACCTTGTTTTCCGGTGAAACTTCAGTGGACATTTTTTCTTGTTTTTTCGCAAGTTCCTCTTGCTGTAAAGTTCTTGCACCACAGCTCCAAATTGGACTCTCTTGGTTGAGTCACCCTGAGATGCGTAACAGAAAACACATCACAGATCGATTAGCTATAACACTTTAAACACACACAGGTGTCCAGGAAACCCACTTCAAATATTATTTTGAGAAAAAAGTACAGTTCATATATACGTAGAATTAATATTTTACACCACAACCATGTAATGAATGTTTAGTTACAAACATTACAAGCAGTGATACACAGTTTTAACAACAGTGTAGACGGAGAAGTGAATTAGATATAACAAGGATCGATATCTAACATATGTAGGACTCGTTTTGAAGGAAACATAAACCATTTTCAGAAAGGCAAAATAAAATATGTCCTCTATTATATGAGTACTGGAATCAGTGGCAGTTTCCACTGGGAACTGATTAAAGTCACAAGCGTGCAACACTATAATGTGGTCTAAGTAAAACCAAAAATAAAAACACAATGGGCTGTGCTATGCTGTTTAAAATAACCTATGGCTGTGTGGTGCATTGCAGCATAAGGTAAATAGTTAAAGTATTTTTTTTCTTACAAAGCATGGCATATAATATGTTATTTTTCTTCTACCATAGCACTAATGTTAAAAAAGAAATAACATTATAAACCATTTATAGTTATGTAATTAATGTCATGTAATGTCTATTAGTCGCTAGAAAAAATATAATAAATTAATTAATAAACAATCAAATAAATAAATGAAGCAATACCTTGCCCTGTCTTTGACTTTGGCTTCTTTTAAATGGCTTGACTCGTCCAGTCTGAATAGATGCATTTAGTCAGGTTAGATTGGTTTAATTTTATATGGCATATGAGTTCATACGTGTTCTCTGTAAATATTTATTTTTATGTATTATTTATTATTATTAATTTATTATTTAAGAAAAAAACACTATACCTTTATACAGATAAAGAAAACCAGGACAATTAAAATGTAGAGGGAGAGTAAGACCACCAGTGTCAACAGCATGATTTGCCCAGCATTATATTCATTCCCTAAATGCAAAAAAGAAAACACAAATAGATTTAACAATGATTCCAGAATCAACACGTTTTCTGTTACACAGCAAGGCATCTTACCTTTCACTGTCAGTGTTGTGCCATTCCCAATAGCCTGTGCACCACTGCCTGTGGAAAGGGCGTCAAATACAGCACAGTGATACACGCCGTCATCAGTGTGTGAGAGACTGTTGATGTGTAGATCTGCTCCTTGCAATACATACTTCATTGCCTGATTCTTTATATCCAGCTGATAATAGGAGTCTGTCCTGAACACATACCATTGCACCTCATTCTGATTTTTCTTTTGGCAAGAGGTGTTAAAGTGGCAGGAGATGGTAATTGACTGGTTGAATCTCCCATGAAGATGCTCCTGTGGTTGTGTTACCATTATGATGCACTTGCTTTCTGAGAGTTCTGTAATAGAAAGATTCAAATATTAACTGCATCAGTGTCGGGCCGTGCATTTCACACTAGGCCTTCAATGGTATTCTACCTGAATCAATCCACCTCTTAATCACACCATAACTATTGACACCATCAATATTATAGAGAAACGTAGTATAACAGAGTCCTGCATCAGACACAGGTACCTCAAACGGTGAGAATGAATGCCTTTACTTAAGAAAGAAACCCAATGAACACAATTAAACCAGTCTCTTTTCAGCTCTGACAAGTGCAAGCTTTGACAATTTAATCAAAGGACGTGAAATTGACGATGTTATTCCATGCCTGCTCGAGGGCCTCGGAGTCGGCAATTTGGAATCTGATTGTTTAAAGCAACATCCTTCGAGCAGCTATTTTTAGATACAGTGCACCAATAGTGTTCATTGTGAAGTGAATACGGCAGTTCCCTTTGACTCTAGCAACATGTGATATGACGGCTAAAATGGGCTGAAAACACTCGTTTTTTGCTGACCCCAGAAAAAAGCTAGGAAATAAAGAGAATATGCTATTGGGAATCATGTAATACATTTAAAAATATATGTTTAAATATAAGTCAGTGATTCTGATACTGTTTAGGCCAGCAGAGAAGGCCTTGCTGACCCTGATGGCCCGCTACTGCTGTGCACACATCCAGTAAATAAGGCTCATGAAATTGTAAAATGAAACTATAAAATGATTACTTGAAGGAGACATCCACTGTGAATGAATTTCATATTAATCTTTGTACTTTAGTTAGCAACAAACATTAATTTTGTAAATATACAATTAAGTTGACTTTTTTTTAGTTCAGAATGTTTTGTATTACTGATTGTAGTGACAGTATGATTTAGCCCTTGTTTTTTCACTGTCCGAAGAGAGTGATGGAGCAGCGATTTATAAATGTAATTTGTCCAGCTCTCTCATCTGCACACTGTGTTCCACAGTTTACATTTTCATGCTAATACCTTCACTAACACCATAGTCCATGTCATCGTCCCCGTCTCTGCTTTAGCTTACTGTGCCAGCAAAGCACAGTACAGTACAGTACAGGCATTGCCTTCTGATATTTAGTATTTGTCCCCACAAACACTTTATTATAAGTATGGCCTTACATATTGCTGGAAATGGTAAATAGGAAAAAATAAGTTCTTGCTCTTTTCCTTTTGGGAGAATTAAACTCCATAATAACTTTGCTAGCAATTGCACTTCTAACAAACAATATAACAAATACTACAATATGAACATATTAAATGTTTTTATGCTGGAATTTTCTTTAGTGTTCTTGATCAAATTTTTATTTTAACTTAATCAACATATATTCTAGAATTATATGTTGGTTAGAAATGATCTGTTTTAATTAGTCATTTTCAGGTTTATATATTCATCACCCAGTCACAGCTGACAAATCACAATGTCTTAAAACACTGCTTTATCTTTTCTAATCTAATTATTTTTCACATTTTCTAATTATTATCAATTGAACGTTAGTTTTATACAAAGTTTATTTATATTTTCAAATAATGAAAGCTTCACTGTAAATAATTTAAATAGTATTAAATAGTAAAAAAGTATTTCAGTATTTACATTAACATTTGCTAAATGCCACAAATGTAAACGTAAATACTTAAATGTTATATCACTTTGCTTCTTGAACATCAATGTAGAAAATAGTTTCTTACCTGGGGTATAGGTGAAAATGAATATAATGTAAATGAAGAGGTAAAGAACCATCTTT
The DNA here is from genome assembly GCF_014805685.1 of Silurus meridionalis. Lineage (NCBI taxonomy): Eukaryota > Metazoa > Chordata > Actinopteri > Siluriformes > Siluridae > Silurus > Silurus meridionalis. The sequence goes on from NC_060897.1 coordinate 12,208,300, forward strand.
GCTTGGTTGAAAGTATCGCTGGAACTCTATCCGTGTAAACTGTGTAATGTACAGAGTTTCTTCAGAGTTGCTGACAAAATCAAAAGTTTGATCAAAGAGAGAAGTGGACAAAGCCTTTCACCAGGGCTCTTCCTTCCTCTCTTAGAGCATGACCAGTGCAGTGAATTTACCATACGCGTGTGCTGAGTAACTTTCAACAAAGAAAAGAAAAAGCTTGTCATGTATTTCCCTGCCCAAAATGTATTTCATTAATAATAATAATAATAATAATAATAATAATAATAATAATGATATTGTCTTAAAATTTATGTCCAAAGATATTCAAAAAAGAAGTAAGGCTATATATAAGTTAAATGAGTTATATCCAGGTCTTTTATAAGTTTCACATGTAATCATTAAAAAGAAAGAAATTCAGAAAGCTGAGAATGTTCATTTTACTTTGTAGTACATGACAGTTTCTATCACCTTCTTACAATCATTATGCCCTCTACTGTCATAGTTTGGTAAATTTACTACTTAATCATCATCATTACTATTTTTATAAAACATTTTTATTTGTTTTGTTTTTTACAGGTTGTAGCACATACATTAAGTCACCACTTTTCTTTAAAGCAAAAGGTGAATGGGTTGTTTATTGCTGTATGTTTGTGTTGAATAAATGAGATTCATTAATATAATCTGGTTGCTAGAACTTGAAGAAACCATAACTTAGACATGATATGGACTATAGATTCTACATGAGGCAACCTAGAGTACCAGTCAAAGCTTATACCTGTGTTTTTTCTTTTTTTTTAAATAGTTTTCAACAATATATATTAATACTGAAGACATCCAAACTATGAAAGAACACATATGAAATTATTGAGTAAACGAGTGTTAAACAATACAGCATATGTTTTAGATTTTAGATTGTCCAAAGTAGATAAAATAGTATGTGTACTAAGCATGGGCGTAAATTTCATTTAACAGTAGGGGGGGACAATAAATATAAAATTTCTCATGAGCAATTTTTGAAGGTTGACACAAATAATAGTCAAATTGTACTTACAGTATAAAGACACAGTGTCCCCACAGTGAAAAACTTTGTTTCTATCATTATTATTGTAGCATGGAGACTGCATCAATTACAATGGTAATTTAAACTGCTTTACATAAATTAAGTAAAACTATCATAAAAAAATAATCACAACAATAAAAACAAGGAATTAAAAAAAGGTTTAACATTTTATTTACAAATTAATTAAGACACTTAAGAACAGAATAGAAATTGATTATAAAACTACAGTGGGGTCAGTTCGGACGTAGCACAGTGCTCATTTAGTAAATGCACAGATAAACAATATGCTAATTGTGGCTGTTAATGTAAGTTAACATTATGTCAAGTCGTCCCAAATAAAACACTGCATGGGAAACGGCTCTGGTGTGTTAGTGTCAGTGCACTATGCTACAAGCTATTGTAAACAAGCTAACGTTCACTAAATAAGTAATATTTTAATCGCTAATAGAGCAGATTCATGGAAAATTACATCAGTAATCAGCATTTTTGCCGCAACTAATTTATGAATGAGTCTGCATCAACTACATTAAAGAGAATCGCTTTATTTAAAGTGAATAAAATACCCTAGTTAATGAAGTTGAACATTAATTGAGCCGCAGCCACATACCTGACTCGTGTGTGTAGGGGGAGGGGGGAACTCAACTGTTTCTAAATGCACAATTATTTAGGTATACATACATATATTTTTCAGATAATAGAGAATAAATATACTAAAATGTAATAGAGAGTGCAATTTTTTTAAAGTAATCTTTTTTGAGGCGGGGGGGCAACCCTCGGATGGGGGGGGCATGATTTATACCCATGGTACTAAGCAAAGTACATTTTAATGACAGCAAATGAATGGCTTCATTTTATCAGGTTCATGTGGTAGTCAGTTCACAGGTGTGGCTTGTCAAAAGTTCACTGTGACAATTCTTGTCTTCTCAATGTGCTTTAAACCATCAGTTGTTTTGTGCAGAGGAAAGGGTGAGCATAGAGTCAATAGTAAGGTAGTAAATTAAAGTGAAAATAAAGTCCATCATTACATCATTACATCATTTTTAAGAAATGATGCTAAGTCATTTGGAAAAATCTCAAGAACTTAAAATGTATCCCCAAGTGCAGTCTCCAAATCAATCAAACACTATAAGGGGGACAGCTCCAGGACAAAAAGACCAAAAGCTACCTCTGCCGCAAGTTTATTACAATTACCAGCCAAAGAAACCAACAATTTACATAAATGATTCTCTGAGTTCAAGTAGCAGGCATATTTCAACATCCACTGTTCAGAGAAGACTGCGTGAGTCAGGCTTTCGTGGTCAAATTGCAGCAAAGAAATGATTACTTCTGAAAAGCAACAAACAGAAGGCTAAGAAACACAAGGAATGAACATTAGGTCAGTGATGAGTCCAAACTTAAGATTTTTGGTTCTAACCACTGTGTCTATGTTAGACGTAAAGAGAGTGAATTGATGTTTCCTGAATGTGTAGTTCCCAGTTTGAAGCATGGAGGAGGGGGTGTGATGGTGCAAGATTTTTTTAGTTGGTGACACTGTTTAGTCCAAAATTGAGGGAACACAATCAGCATGGCTACCAAACTATTTTGCAGTGACAGTGACCACGAACACCACCTATAGGTTATGTAAGAGCTATGGAGAATAATGGGGTTGCTTCATCGTCAGATGACCTAGCCTCCAAAATCCAGTTGAGATGGTTTGGGATGAATTGGACCAAAGAGTAAAGGGAAAGCAGCCAACAAGCACTCATCACCTCTTAGAATTCCTCAAGTTTGTGGAAAACCATTCCAGGTGACATCCTAATGAGGCTAACCAAGAGAATGCGAGTGGGCAAAGCTGTAATCAAATCAAAAGGTGGCTACTTTGAAAAATTGTATTGTTGAATGTTGAAAATAATAAAGATAACACATAAAGAAAAAACACTGAAGGAGAAGGTGTGTCCATACTTTTGACTTTTGCTAATTTATTAAAAACGTTGTAACAGCTATAAATATAGTTAATTATGCTCCTACCTTTTTTTTACCACCCAGATTCCAAATGCTGATAAATTTGCTATTGCCTTAACTGACCAGCATATGCTTATTCTTTACCATGTCCATTTCTGGAATTGTTTGGCATTGTTTGCAGTCTGTGGAATTCTGTGTCAATTAGTTGCAAAGTGTTAATGATTAGTCAAAGAAAGTCGGATTCTAAGGCTAGCCTGGCCCTCAGTGTACAGTCACTGATAGTGTATTTAAAAAAAAAAAACATAGGCACTCAGATCACATATACATCCAGACACAAAATTAATTTTGATGCGGTTCACTAAAGTGTGGGGACTCCCAGGGGTTCATCATTAAGAGGCATAGTTAAAGAGTCTGTAGTGAAAATTATAACTAATCATCATAGTTATTATATAATTTTTATTGACTTCTCAAAATGACTACCTTATTCACTGACCACTATAAATGTTTTAGAAATAAAGCTGTTAATGTTCATTGTAAAGTTGAGGAATAGAAGCTCTGTGGCTTCAATAAAAAGGCAAATTATTATTGTACACTTAATACAATATGATGATGAGCATTATATATGTATAGTGGAATTGAGTTCTGGCAGATCAGAGAAAATAATTTTACAGTCAAAATGGTTTCTTGGCTATGAGTGTTTATTAGCTACGCATTTACTATTGGTTTTATTTAATAGACATAACCAAATCTTCAAGATATTGCACCGACAACATCTAATGTATAAAGGCGGCAATGTGCAGCTACCTGGGGGAACAACAGATTATTTCTCTATACTAAACACTGAGGAGATGAACTGAGCAGAAGATACCATCTTCTATCCATAACACAAACACCTGCATAAGTGTGGCGGTAAGATGGCAGCAACATCTGGAATGACATTATCAGTTCATAATCTTCTGTTTGAAGAAAAAAATTATGCAAAAATAAAAATATATATTATATTCTTATTAGATCAAAATGACCAGGAAGCTACTGAATTTAGATATATTTTCTGACTTTTTGTATCAACACTGTACACAAGCAACTCCTATACGAAAAAAAAGACAAATAAATATAATCATAAGGAGATTCGAGGTTTCTTTTAGGCACTCTGAAAGCATTATATCCTTCTAGATTTATTTTGTATTTATTTGATGTTTGTTTTGAAGTTAATTATAGTGTTTGAATTCCAACAGGTAATTACAGTTTGCTTCAGACCAGGGGGGAGAGGAAGACTCACCACACAGGAGCAAACACATCCCAGAGTGTATCTGACTCATGCACACATCCTGCCACCCATACACAATCTAATGCATGCATCCGTGACTGCAGATTTACAACTAATGCATGATTGTATAATAAATTAGAAGAACATTTATTCAGTTTCTCTTTATAATGTGATGTTGCTTGAAGTTGTGGTTTTAAAAATCCACAGCTATGTAAATGATGCTATATGGTAGATTTGTATAATAAAGTAATTCTCCCATTTTAACACATTTTAATTACACTATTAGTCCCTAAAGGTGATTTATTTTTGTCCATCTGTTATCCCAATAGTTTCAGATGTTAAAGTGTGATATATCAGTTTTACCCAACCACAATACATATTTTATTTAATGATGCATTTTAATTAACATTTTTAATTGCATGAACCCAGTTTTACAAAACTTTTAATAAAGCAATTACATAAAATGAGTTATATATGTATTTAATGTTGATGTTGAAAATGTATGTTTTAGTGATAATATACTTTCAAACACATTGTAAGTATATGCACACTATAATCATAAACTTATACTATAATTAGAATTTAACGCAATGTCACTGTTCTTCTTTTTCTTCTTTCAGCTGCTCCCGTTATGGGTCGCCACAACGGTTCATCTGTCTCCATACCCCTGTGACTGCAGATTTACAACTGATTGTACATGATTGTACAATAAATTAGAAGAAAATTTATTCCGTTTCTTTTTAGAATGTGATACTGCTTGAAGTTGGGGTTTCTTCTACATCTGCTTCTTTCAAACCAACTACCTGCATGTCTTCCCTCACCACATCCATGAACATCCTTCTTGGCCTTCCTCTTTTCCTTCTTCCTGGCGGCTCCATCCTTAGCATTCTCCTACCGATATACTCCATGTCCCTCCTCTGCACATGTCCAAACCATCTTAATCTAGACTCCCTCGCCTTGTCTCCAAAACTTCATACATGCACAGCCTCTCTAATAAAATTATTTCTAATCCTGTCCATCCTCTCCACTCCCATTGAAAATCCCAGCATCTTCAGCTTTGCTACCTCCAGCTCCACCTCCTGTCTTTTACTCAATGCCACTGTTTCTAAACCATACAACATCGCAGGTCTCACCACAGTCCCATAAACTTTCCCTTTCACTCTTGCAGATACCCTTCTATCACAAATCACTCCTGCCACTCTTCTCCACCCCCTCCACCCTGCCTGCACTTTTCTTTTCACTTCCCTTACACACTCTCTATTACTTTGCACTGTAGACACCAGGTACCTGAACTCCTCCACCTTCAGCACCTCTTCTCCCTGCAACCACCCCACTCCACTGCCCTCCCTCTCATTCACACACATGTACTCTGTCTTACTCCTACTGACTTTCATTCCCCTTCTCTCCAGCATGTACCTCCACCTCTCCATGCTCTTCTCAACCTGCTCCCTACTCTCACCACAAATCACAATATCATCCGCAAATATCATAGTCCATGGAAACTCCTGTCTGACCTTGTCTGTCAACCCTTACATATTTCTTTGCCACACCTGACTTCTTCATACAATACCACAACTCCTCACCCTGTAGTACAGTTGCTCTAGATCCACAAAAACACAAAATGCAACTCCTTCTGACCTTCTCTGTACTCTATACTTTCTGTACTCTATACTCCATCAACATTTTTAAAGCAAGTATTGCATCTGTGGTGCTCTTTTTTAGCATGAAACCATACTGTTGCTCACAGATGGTCACCTCTTTTCTCAGCCTGGCTTCTACTACTCTTTCCCATAACCACATTGTGTGACTGTTCAACTTTATTCCTCTGTAGTTACTACAGGTCTGCACATCTCCCTTATTCTTAAAAACCTGTACCAGCACACTCCTTCTCCATTCCTCAGGCATCCTCTCATCTTCCAAAATTTTGTTGAACAATTTGGTTAAAAACTCCACTGCCATCTCTCCTAAACATTTTCATGCTTCTACTGGTATGTCATCTGGTCCAACCGACGTTCCACTCTTCATCCTCTTAATAGCTGCTCTCACTTACTCCTTACTAATCCTGTCCACTTCCTGCTTCACAATATCCATCATCAGCTGCTCAAAATACTTACTCCACCTTCTTAACACACTCTCCTCTCTATTCATCCCTTTTCCATCTGCATCATTTTATTAAACAAATTTGCAGCACATTCTTCCCAGCTTGGCCCCTCTGCTTGGCCAATCGGTACAAATCCTTTGCTAAACTGTCCCTTGCCAACACCTTACTGTCTTCAATCTTATTCAGGTTGCATCTCCTGCATAGAATAGAATAGTCCACCTGTGTGCACCTTCCTCCACTCTAATACATCACCCTATGCTCCTCCTTCTTCTTAAAATAAGTATTTACCACTACCATTTCCATGCTTTTAGCAAAATCTACCACCATCTGCCCTTCCACATTACTCTCCTTAAGGCCATATCTACCCTTCACCTCCTCATCACCTCTGTTCTCTTCACCAACACGGTAATTGAAGTCTGCCCAATCTTCCATTCCTAGGAAACCCTTCTACCACTTTATCTAACTCACTCCTGAATTTTTTCTTCTCCTCCATCTGACAGCCCACTTGTGGAGCATAGGCACTGATGACATTCACTCTATCAGCAGCTCTCTTCACCTCCACTACACTCTTACTGTACTCTTCCCTCTGTGTCACCCCTACACAATTTATCTTTTCATCCACACCATGATAGAACAGTTTAAACCCACTTCCAATGTTCCTGGCCTTACTCCCTTTGTCGGAAAGATTCCCATTCAGTTGTATTTCCACGCTTCGCCACTAGAGGCAGATACACAGTTTACCACTGACATCACAGTGAACCGTTCTCCATCGAGAGTATAAAAGGCCAGAAACTGAGCAGCAGTGGTCATTCAGCATCACGCAACCTACCAAAAACATATAGTAGATGACAGCAAGAATCACACACAATCAATTCTAAACCCAGAAAAGTTTGAGTGTTTCCTGACAAGCTGGGGCGAGTACAATCTCCTGATCAGCACACACCAGATAGTGAAACTCCCTTACAATTGGTCCCTCAAGCTAGAGAGTAAACCTTCCTAATACCCTTTTTCCCAGCTATCTCTCCCCCTTTACCAGTCATAGTGCCAACATTAAAAGTGCCCACCCTAACCTCCACTCTCCTACACTTCTCCTTTCCCTGGTGTCTCTGTAGATGTCTTTTTTCTCTACTTTTACTCCTTTGGCCAACAGTAATTCAATTTCCACCAGTACCCTGTTGGCTAACAATACCTGTGTCGGACATTGGTTACCTGGGACCGACTGATCCAGTATGAAATTTTAGTTCATGATACTCATATTTGATTTGGAACATGTTTTATGTTGGATGCCTTTTTCTAATGCAACCCTCCCCAATTATCTGGGATTGGGACCGGCACTAAGAGTGCACTGACTTGTGCAACATTAATATCTAGGTTACTGTGTCTATTCACTCCATATCGAAAATAAGATTTTTTTTTTTTTTTTGCGCATGCATGAAAATGCTAAAGAATCATATATTATATATATAATTTTATTTGGCACATACACACTTAATTGTAGGATTAATAGATCATATCTATCTATCTATCTATCTATCTATCTATCTATCTATCTATCTATCTATCTATCTATCTATCTATCTATCTATTATTTATTTAATTTTTTTTTAGGTACCAGGTCTAAGCCGCCCAGACCCCTCCTCTCTCCCACCACCACCCCTGTGGGCGTGACCAAGCCACGCTCCGTCTTTAACTACTTTTCCCGGCTTGCATTGTAATTTAACTCTTGGCCACGTCCACCGGCCACGTCGCCCCGCATTCGCCATATTTCTCGGAGGAATGCGCTGGAAAAGTGTTGGAAATCGGTGCAAGCACGTTTCAGCCGTCTCGCGTTCGTAACAGCCGAGAGAAAACCGTCGTCTCGATTTGGCCTCCTGTAGGAACACTGCAAAAAAAAAAAAGCCACAATGAATATCTTTAGGCTGACCGGAGATCTGTCTCACTTAGCGGCAATCATCATTCTGCTGCTCAAAATCTGGAAAAGCCGCTCCTGTGCAGGTAAGCGGGGCAGCTAGAGGGGCACATTGGTGGGCTTTTTATATTTTATACACTGCTTTGGGGTTTTTATTTCTGTGGGGCTACAGACAAGAACATTTTCAGTTCATTTAAATAGAAAAGCAGTTCTTTCCTGTTTTGGCTAGTTTACTGTTAGCAGGCTAACTAAAGCTAACCAGTCAACAGCTTTTCGTTTGAATGAGCCCAAGTGAATTTTGATTGAATTGTGAAAGTCCTGATTGATGTAATTAGGAGGTAAAATACAGTGAATGTTGGGGTATATTGTTGGCACAGAGAAGTAATTTAGGGAGCTTAAACCTGAGGTTAATAAGTGAGCTAGTTAGCGAACACTAGCTAATGCTCAGGGATTCTCGTCAAAAGTAGCTCATATAAGAAATGCAAGATTTAATGGTGAAAATCGAACGATTGCTGCGATATTATCAGTCACAAAGATGGCAGTGAATGATGCCCTGATTTACGCTAACAAAAATTACATTATCTGAATATTTAGTTGTATTAAAGCTGCAATGTTGAGTGTCTTTTACATTTTCTGTCTCTCGCATTGTTATTTCTGCTGAATAGCTGATTTTTCTTGCAATAGAAAAGACCACGATCGCTTTGTTACTCTTTGATAACACTAAAACACCAACAATGCCTAATAGATAACGTCGATCAAGTCATGCCAAAGTGCAAACTACTCGAGTTTCCAGCTTTGCATTGCTTTCTAAAACCTGTTTGAATTGTGTGTAAATGAAAAGTTGGTAAAATACCTTCAGCATTAACTCGATCACTTCGGGATCTCCCGTGACGTGGCAGGACCTTATAGGCTTCATCACACTGCACTTCTATGCACATATCCTGGTTATCAGCATTACTGTTGTTGTTTTTTAGGCTTGGGTCATCGCATGAACATTTGCTTGCTGTCCATGTGCTGTCTCGTCTATGCATGCAAGCGTTGACTGGATTTTTTTTTTTTTTTGCATTTCTAGGAATCTCTGGGAAAAGCCAGATCCTCTTTGCATTGGTTTTCACAACACGTTATTTGGATCTGCTCACCTCCTTCATTTCTCTCTACAACACATGCATGAAGGTAAGCAGTTATTTGTATAATTTTTGTAGATGCAAACAATTTAGAGTTTGCATTCACCCCAGCGTTTATTCCCCCTTTACTTTCTCTTACTAGATCATCTACGTTGGATGCGCCTATGCCACTGTGTACCTAATCTACATGAAATTCAAGGCAACTTATGATGGAAACCATGACACCTTTAGAGTAGAGTTTCTAGTAGTTCCAGTGGGAGGCCTGGCCTTTTTGGTCAACCATGACTTTTCCCCTTTGGAGGTAGGTTACATGTAAAGGTCATTCTGTATGAATTGATTTTGCATACCAGAAAGGAGGCAAACTGTCCCTATGTTATGAAATCAGATCCTGTGGACCTTCTCCATCTACCTGGAGTCAGTGGCCATCCTGCCTCAGCTCTTCCTGATCAGTAAGACCGGAGAGGCTGAAACAATCACCACCCACTATCTGTTCTGCCTGGGTGTCTACCGTGCCCTCTATCTCTTCAACTGGATTTGGAGGTTCTACTTTGAGGGCTTCTTTGACATGATTGCCATTGTGGCTGGGGTGGTCCAGACCATCTTGTATTGTGACTTTTTCTACCTTTATGTCACAAAAGGTAAGGACAAGAAGTTAAAACAAAACAAAACAGAGAGAGTAAATCGCTTAGTGATTTGTTGTCGGGTTCAAAACTCCACTTCTGGGGAACCAGTGTCCTGCATTGAATTGAGTTTTTGCTTCTCCTACCATACCTGATCCAGGTCATGATTGTCGTAATTATCTTATCAGTTGGCTTGAATGGGACAGTTTCCCAGGACTGGAGTTGAGAACACCCTTTATTCAAAGGGTCATGTTACTTAAAAACAAATGACAGTCCGATGAGCTATGGTGATAATTGATTGGGGAACAAAGCTGTTTGATTAAGACCCTGTTCTGCCATTATTTTTGTGGTCCATACAGTGCTGAAAGGAAAGAAGTTAAGCTTGCCAGCATAAGTGCCAAAGAACAGAAGACCTGTGTCACCATTCAGACTCATATGGGGGGCACGGGCCAGCAATGCCACAGCAAGAGGCCGAAGACAGAAAGCGCATGTGAAACTGCAGCTATTTGTGAAAATGTCATCTGGATAGAAAAAAACGACAGCACAATGACTGCAATGAGGACTTCTCGTGGATTTGGCAATGGAAATTTTTGTTTTCAGCATCTTGCAATACCTTTTTAGTGCTGTTTAAAAAAAAAAAAAAAGTAAACCTACTTTTCTATGTGAGGTGTTCCACAAGTTTAAACATTTAATGTTAGATTGGCCAGATTAAACACACCCTTTAACTCCTACTACAAGTACTTTTGAAATTTTTATTTGTGGTCCTACAGTTTCTAGAAGTCTCGGATCAGGTAAAGTTTGTTATTTGACATAAGTGACATTCTTATCCACAGAATTTTTTGAAACCATCTAATTTTTCACTGTAACATGAAATTGCTTTAGACTCCGAAGGCCTTTCCATGTTCATAAATACACAAATGCCTTTTATTCAGTTAAACAGCATTATAGACACTATATAAGCAGAAATGTCTTTTAAAATGAGTGTTTTGTACTGCCAAATCATTCAGCACTGATTATTCAATATATTGGCTCCAAATTATTCTGGATTTTGTATCTCTGTTAAGGCTGTAGTCATCAGTACTCATGATGTAATGCACAACACAGGACAAGATAATATTAATAGTAGTATAATTGAGTATTTTGTGCTTTAGATGCAATAATTTATCAACAAAGCCCATGGAATTTAATATGGTGTGCATATTATCAAAAAGATCTGGAGAGAGTGAATGTGTGTGTTTGTGTATATATACAGATTTCATAGAACATGTGTTTTTGTTTTGGATACTTATTCATATATTCAGTATGCTTGATGTCCCCCTTCATGAGTCATTCTGCTAGGGTTTTCATTTTTGTTGAGTTTTTACTTTATCGCCTCCAATAAAAAAATTTTTTACAGGCCAATTCTTTTTTTTGTTGTGTAACCCTCATTTTGCCTTTTTTCAAAATATTAATGCAGTTGAGGTTTCACACTATTTAATCAAAACATGGAAATTTCAATTTAACATGGTTTATTTATAATGAAAAGGCTTTTAGCTCGTTCTTTTAATAACTAAATTGTGTCTTACAACATAGATGTAGGATGTGAAGAATTTTTAGCAAATTCAAGTGTAGATGTGTGCAACAGTTACACATACAGTGCATTCAAGAACATAAGCAAAAATCCTTTATAATAAACTACAGTAAAAGCAGGAAGTAAATATTGCTGGAAAAAAAGAAAAAGTAAAAAAAAAAAGTAGGCATCAGATACCCACGTGTAAATGTTGACCTATACAAATATAAGCATTAATCTCACAGACCTCACTGATTACCTGGAATAACAGCAATCTTACATTTCTTTTAAAAGGATATGTACTCTGCAACATTACAAAAATTGTCCAGGAATGGGTTGACAGGTCAATATTATTTTATGTATCATATACACTGATCAGCCATAACATCAAAACCACTGGCCGGTGAAGTAAATTACAGCGATTATCTTGTTAAAAGGGGTCCTCCCCGGGTTGTTGAAGTGGATGTGGGCAGACGGGCAAGCATACAAGTGATTGACAAATTGTGATGGAAAGATGATGCCAGAGTATCCCCGAAATTAGCACTTGTGGAAAATAAAATCAATCATGCTTGTGTGTAGTGATGGCTAGTTTGGCTGATTCAAACGCACATCGACTGAAACTCAAATTGATTAAAAGGTTACAGATGGCTACAATAGAAATCACAACACTTGTATAGTGCTGTGTATAGTGTACAGCCCTGGGTAGCTAAAATATGTGCGAGCATCAGAACTAGACAATAGACTTATTGGAAAAAGGTGGTCTGATCTGATGAATGAAGAATTTTTTAACATTAGGTGATTGGGCGATCAGGCATCTGTGGAACGCGCTGGACAAACAAGTCTGGTCCACGGAGACCCCACCTTGCAAGTTAAAGAATGTAAAAGACCTTCTAACATCCTGGTGCCAGATACCACAACACACCTTTAGGTCTTGGAGTCACTGTCTTGATGAGGCTTAAGGCACACTATTAAGCATGTTATGGCTGGTCAGTATATGTAAGGGTATAACACAATAGGGTATGCTGTTTCTGGCAATAAAATATCAAATCTACTCATAAAAAAGTAAAAATGTAAAAGATTTAAAGGTAACAAATATTTTTGTTTTTTGAATGCCATCGCACACTGACTGAAATATAAGATGTAATAAATAGAGAAGATAGGGTGTGCAACCTTAATGCATTGACTGTATTACCACTCAGTCATTTAGGTCTTTTTTTGTCTCCATGTCTCCTGCGGAAACTGTCTTTTCAGGTACTCTATTGGGCAGAAGGAAAATATTAGGCATAAGACATTGGTGTAAGAATGTTAAGTAACTTTGGGGAGATAAGGTACCTGGGAATTAAAGAGTAATTCTGGATATGTGAGCCAATAATATACAGGATGCTTAGCACACAAGAGATCCAGAAGGCCACTAGCGCAAGACAGCAGAGAACGCAAAGCAAGATGACTCCTCCAATAGTCAGCAGGAATACTGTAGAGAAAATATGGACAGTAAAGTAATGTGAGCAGTAAGTGAGAACTGGTCCACTAAAACAACATCCTGTCTAAGGGTTTATTTGCACTCTTGGACGCATCCCTTACTTTCAACAAAGATGCTATACGCCGTAATAGTGATGAGTGTAACAACAGCAAACGCAAGGAAAAGCCCAACAGGTACTGAGGCTGTTACCGCAAAGACCAGCAGCACCAGTGTGATGAAGGGGTGGTCACTCAGATACTTTCCCGCATTGCTGTTCAAGAAGACAGCGATCTAGAAAAAGGATGAGAAACTTAAATCATTCTTTATTATAACAATGGTTGCAAAGGTCGTCTTTTGTACATACATTTCACAAAATATTAAATAGAAAGGGGTTCCAATTGTTAAGTTTATATTTATTAGCTGTTAAGGAGACATTTTATGTTTAAAAATATAGTTTAGAAACTTTTTTTTGCATGGTCATATTGGTCTATTTTCATTATTGCCGGTTGGTTATTTAATGACTACTGATAACTGTGCACATGAGATGTAGCTCTTGCTTTTTTGTCTTTAGTGCCAACAAAAATGGATTTAATTGTACTCGAACTAATACCTCAGAACTGCTCCATCTGGGTCTTTTCTGTGTTTCTACTCTAGACATTTGGGTCTTTTCTGGGTTTCTACTCTAATTTGCCTCGAAATGTGAACAAATCTAAGAACGGTGTCCTATGATAAACCAGTGTCCCATCTAGGGGGTATTCCCAGTTTTGTCTCAGATGAATGAATGAAAAAACTAATGAACACCTGTATCACTACAAGGCAGCATGTCTGACTTGTTGAATGGGACAAAATTCCCCTTAATGCATATATAATTTTATTAAAACTTTATACCTTGGATTCCCATTTGAAGTCCTCCATTAAACCTCACATTTTAATGGAACGCCTTCAGCAGCAGCACTTCATTTCCTTTGGAAAGATTTGTAAAGGATTTACAGTTAAAAAATAAATGCATATTATATATATCTTTTATATATATATATATATATATATATATATATATATATATATATATATATATATATATATATATATTTAATGTTTCAGTATCGAACCTGAGCTCCTTCTGAAGTAGCATTAGCGACCAAAAAGTTCAGTATGAGTAGGAAGCGCTTGAAGAAAATATGGATTAAACACTTTCCTTGTAGTCTGTTTTAAGGTCTACGGTTAATAGTTTTAGTCTTCAAATTTATTCATTATGCTAAAAATGTTGTATAGATAAACTGTGCAGCAACAGCAGTTATATTTAACAGTGGTAATAATGTCGAGTCCTTCCTGACTTTCTTCATTGCGCCCTCGACAACAACAACACAGTCAGTCTGACAAGCACACCAACACCCTCACAGTAAACAGAATGTAAAAGAAAGTAATACAGATACCTGCTCATATGAAAAACCCAATTTCTTTAACTTTAAAAAAAGGTTTAAATAAAATGGCCAGGTTTTCAAAAGTAAGAATTTAGTCGTGTTTTCTAAAACAAGCCACCCGTATTTAGAACGACGCCTCCTCCTCCTCCGCCACCATGAAGTCGTCCATCGATTGGACGTAGAGAAAGAAAAAGACAATGAAATTGGAGAACAAAATAACCAAGAAAAACTCTAATACATTTCTCACCAATCCTTTAATTAATGCATGTATTAGTGTTAGTGTTAACTCATACTAGTTCTCTAAACACACTATGTTTTCTGTTCAGTATCTACATGATCTTCACAATGTGAGGTACACGGAATGTCTTTGTCTGGGTTTACACTTCTCTGGTTACCATGTCTTCTTACCCAATCAAGAACAGTTTTAGCTCAGGTCTTTTTTCAGTGTGTATATATACTTGTCTGTAATCTGCATTAAACTGAAGAACATATTCGCCATTCTGTGTGTTGTGCGATTCTTCCCTAATATGAAAACACACCACGGGCATCGTAGAAATCGTACAAATCTGCGACTCGTTCATTAATGGACAGAAATTGTGTTAACTTATAATAACTTCTACAAGCAAATAAAGATGCTTTAAAATACATTTTTAATTTGTACGGACCCATCCCGGGTTATTATGTTTCAAAGTACTTGTTTCATAGTCTTTGCTTGACGGCCACTCAAACATCCAATCAATGGGCAGCTTTTAGGAAATACTGACCAATCAAAGTGTCAGAATCGCAGAGGGCGGGTTTGGTGGAACGACGGGTAGGGAAAAAAATACATTCGCTGCCGGGTTCAGTGTATGAATAAAATATATATATTTTAAGAAAAGACACCACCTAGAGGTCAATCCGGAACATTTCATGTGTTCAGGAAAACTTTGATTACATTAAAGTAGGAAGTGGCCTTGATTTTGATCAATAATTTAAACTTATATACCAATTAAAAATAAAATCACTGAATTTATTTCAAAACATTACTCTACTGATGCAATAATGTGGAACATAAACTATAATTGAAGAACATAGCTTGCGTTTTTTTGTGATTTCACTTTTTTTTTTGCTGAACAAAACTGATGCTTTTCTAACCACAGCAATTATTCGATATGATCCGAAAATGGTTCTTCTACATTAGGATTGTGTAAAAGTCAATGCATTTCAGGAGATTTGGCTTTACTTCCTGTTACAAAACCTTAATGTGTTTGTAGGTCTTAACTAAGACTGTTAAAGCAGAATTAGGATAAAAAATACCACCACATTAACCATATACATGAACACCCTCTCCCCTCCCATGTATACATATATAAGGATACTACTACTACTACTACTGCTAATAATAATAATAATAATAATAATAATAATAATAATAATAATAATAATACAACGGTAATACCGTATTAATTACCGCATTTTTGTAATTTGCTATTTTTACTCTCATTCTTGTTGAATGATTCGGATAATGATTATTGTTGATTGATTGATTGATTGATTGGTATCTTTGATGATGATTATGATGATGGTTAATGGGCTTATTATTGGTATGTTTGATGATGATTATTAGTGTTCATATTATTATAATTATTTTTATTTTTATTATTATTATTATTAGTAGTAGTAGTAGTATTGTCGTTGATAATCATGGCTGTTGTTCGTATAATGATGATGATGATGATAGTTAATTATTATTATTATTATTATTATTATTATTTGTACTATTATTATTAATATTGCTATTATTATAATTATTATTAGTACTATATGTCCTTCGTGAACGCTGGGAACTGAATCCCGAAGAGCGCACTGTGAGGGCGTGACGTCACCGGCGATGGTGTGGTCAGCTGTTGTGAGCCGAGACCACGGGGAGGAAAAGCAGATATTCCACGTAACGGCCCGAGCGGCGGTGACTTCCCGGCAAAGCCCGTGGAGATTTCGTGATTTTTACTGTGCCACGTTGACCTCCACGGAGACAGCAAAGAAGCTGGTCGCTGAGAAAAAAAAAACAAGCAATAGAGATCGGCTTTGTTTTGCGCCAGGAAGGGAAAGAAAATGGAGCTGGAGGACGGAATGGTGTACCAGGACGACCCGGGCACGTCGGCGATCATGTCGGAGCGCGTGTCGGGCCTGGCCAGCTCCATCTACCGCGAGTTTGAGCGCCTCATCGGCAAATACGACGAGGACGTGGTTAAGGAGCTGATGCCGCTCGTCGTGGCCGTGCTCGAGAACCTGGACTCGGTGTTCGCTGAGAATCAGGAGCACGAAGTGGAACTGGAACTGCTTAAAGAGGACAACGAGCAGCTCATCACGCAGTACGAGCGCGAGAAGGCGCTCAGGAAGCACGCCGAGGAGGTGAGCCTTGTCCGGCGATGCTCTCCGAGAGATCAGCGTCCTTTGTTTTGCTTTGCCACATCTGCCACTTGCTCCGTGCACGTGCGCGCGTGTCTGCTTGTGTATGTGTGTGTCTGTGTGTGTTGAGCTTTTATCAACAAAACTCCAGTGATTCCTGACATCCACATTAATGGAAATGTTCTCAGGCCTTTCACAGAACGGAAGTTGGACGCGTTTTTTTCTTGTAGAATACATGCTTTGTTTACAAGCCCTTATTATTATTTATCCCTGTGCTGCACATGGTCTAGAGGCGCGATCAGAGTCTAATAATGGGCTAGGAATCGATTGGTAAACAGGAATAACGTGGTGACACAAGGCAGCTGTTACTACTTTGAGATAAAAATACATTCTGTTCCCTCATGCTGTCAGAAGGCACAGCTTGAGGAAGACAGACAGACAGACAGACAGGCAGACAGAGTCTCTGTGACTGAGCAGTGTCTGGCTAGGCCACTAAACATTCTGAAATGCATCACTTTATTTGCGCTTACATTTCCCATCCAGTTTGAATTCCAATGTTCTTACTGGTAAAGACATTACATCTTTTGACCAGTGCCACAATCCTGAACATAGTTGTGAATTTAGCATTGATAAAATAAACTCACTCTCCACTGTCCATTCATCTTCAAACATTAAGTCAGAATCATCATTTCACTAATGAACCATAAGGGTGAATAAAATGATCAATCGCCAGTAGTCTGAAAATCCCCCCTTTACTAAAAGTTGGTTTAAGTTTAAAAACTGGAGTCTCTGAACACCATTAAATACCTTCAGTAATTTTTAGCTGCTGATTTGAGCCGTGATGACACCTGGTCTACAGAGTTCTTATGTCATCACGGGTTAAAGTTGGGGTGTCCAAACATGATTTGGAATATTTGGATTTGGGTAGCTGTCAATAAATCTGTCCCATCTTGTCTACGTGGCTCCCAATTATCAGTAAACCGGAGAAAAAATAATAATCTTAAATAATACAGCCAATCCTTTTGTCTTTCATGGTTCAGAGTTTCTAGCTTGGGTGGGAAATGTGTACATACAGTCATGTGAAAATAAAGTACACCCTCTATGAATTCTCTGGTTTTGTGTATCAGAGCATAATAAAAAATTATCTAGTTCTTGTCTGGTCTTAGGATGAGGTAAATACAATCCCAGATAAACACCACCACATGACATTACACAATCTTATTATTATTATTTATTTATATTTTTTATACAAAAATCAAGCTAAAATGGAAAACCCATGTGTGAAAAGCTAAGTACACCTGTACTGCTTCAATAGTACTGCTGAGTGAACTGCTACTGAACTGCTCATCAGCAAGTGTGACCACTACTATAAAAGCCAAAGTTATGGTACTTTGCTGGTCTGGAGCTTTCAGGCGTGGGTAAACACAACGCCAAGTTGGCTTTAGCAATGATCTTTGAGGAGCAATTGTTGCTTCCCATTTATCTGGGAAGGATTATAAAGCCATTTTCAAAACAATTTCAAATCCATTACTTTACAGTGAGGCAGATTATTCACAAGTGGAAAACATTTAAGAAAGTTGCCAATTTTCTGAGGAGTGGATATCCCAGCAAATTCACCCCAAAGCCAGACTGTGCAATGCTCAGACAAACTGCAACACGTTCCAAGAGTTAAATCTCAGACTCTATGGGCAATAAACTGTTAAAAAAAGTATATCAATAAAACTGTTAAAAAAGAGAGAGACCCACTATTCCTTCACATCGATGCGAGTGAATGATACATACAGTCATACAGAATTACTTACATGGTTACTTAATTATTGCTGCTGAATGTGGTTTTACAAGTTATTTAATCATAAGGTGTAATAATAATAAAAAAAGACAATGTAATATCTAATGTGTTGTTCATCTGAGACTAATTGTGTTAACTTAATTCTAAAACCCAATAGTACTATATGATTTTTATCATGTCTTTTACTGAATGTACTAAATTACTGAATGTACTGTTAAAGGGAAACAGTAATATTTGCCTATTTTAATAGTGGGAAGTTTTTTAAGAGCTTTAAAAAAAGTCTGCACTTTCAGTTAAAATTGTATATCACCTCCCAAAATTATATTTTATTGATTGATTGATTCATGTCAAGTTGCTGCTTGATCTTGCAATGGGTTAGTGTGGATCTGGAGAAGGTTTTGGTAACACTGGGCACAAGGTGGGAAAGGTTATCCTGGATTGGCACACTCACACTTACGAGCAATTTAGCATGTCCAATCCACATGTTTATAAAAGAGAGAGGAAACCAGAGAACCTTAAGGAAACCTACATGAACATGGGGAGAACATGTAAATCTGCAAATAGACAGTTATTAATTGAACAGTGACCCTGGAGATATGAGGCAAAAATGCTATCTGCTGTGTCACTGCCCTGAGATACAGAAAGCTAGCAGAATGTATACCAAAAATCTATTGTCTGGAAATGTTTTAACAAAAAAGCAAACCAATCTTTGTTCACTTTATGGTGTCATTTCAAAGAAACTAATTTCCACTGTCTTCCAGTTGTATGTGCTATGTGCTACAGTCTTCACTTCCTTCTTTTAGCTGCTGGCTTTTTGGCAGAATTAGTGTCCATGTGTCTGCTCGACTTGAAGTCATGCCTTAGCAAAGTAGCAGTTCTACACGGGACATGATTTAGTATTACATCACATGAATCAGGCTAAACTCTTTTTTTTTTAAATTATAGTACCGAATAGAATTGTATGATTTTAAAGTACCATTAATTAATTCATTAATTAATTAATTAATTCATTCATTCCTGTTTTTTCTATGAGAGTTCTTATATCAGACTGAAGCAAATTTAATATGATTAATATGAACTGAATAATATGAATAATAAGTTCTCCAAGTGTTTTCTTATTACAGCACAAGATTACTGAGAGGAAATATTGCTTATACATCAAACGCAGATTGTGGAAAGAAAATCATGTTGTCTGGTTTAGCTAGACGTTTTTGTTGAGGCACAATTTATTTTTGGGTTTTAGTAGGGTGAGCATTAGGCAATACAACAAATTCATATAACTGTTGTACAGTGACTAAAATCTGTCAGTAATTTTTTTGCTCTTATTAATTGCCTAATATATAATTTGTTTAACATTAGGTATAAATAGAAAAAAAACTTTTCACATTTTTATACATGAACGAGGTACTAGTTTTCAAACGTTTCATAAGAAAATGAACAGCTTCTGTCATTATGCAGGGATGATGCAATCACTTTTGTATAAATAAGAGCACAATGTAACTTCCTTCCTGTAGTGAGTCTGTCGTGGGATATTCAGGCTTTCTACAATCTGTACTTTTATTTTGCTGGCTGTGTAATGTAGGTAACTTACTGAAACTCTGTACTATTTTATGCCTGATTTTTCCAAAGAGAGCCACATAGTTGAGATTTCGGTTTGGGCAGTCCAAGCTGACATGGCCACACTGCTCTGTACATGAGCAGCTTGAGTGAGTCAGCACTCTGAATGTCTTTATTGTGTCACTCTTTCCAGCTTCATTCATTCCCAATCAAGCAGAGTCATACAGAAAATCTTAGTAGAGTAGTAGAAGGCGGGATTCTTTTTCAAACATAACTCAGCATGACTATTACGGATTGGGATCTTTCTAACTGTTACTAGATGGACATATTTGGAAGAAGTGACATATGTTAGATCAAAAAAAGTCATCACATTTAAAAATAAAAATAGATTTATTTATTACTATTTATTTAGCTAGCATGAGAACAGCATCCATGGGTTGAAGAAAATGAAACTATAATGGATATGTAACTGAGGGGAAAATAAATAATACACTTTCTTTAGATAGTTCTCTGACCAAATAAAAGGCTCAGTGTAGTTTGTTAGTGATCCCGATGGGAGTGATCCATTCAAGGATGACCACACCCACATCAACAATGTTTGATTAGTATGATCATATCTACTATTGCTTTTACAGTCACAGTCAGACCTCAACTCACTTGCATTCCAATGCAAGATTTTGCATTGCATAAAATTCTGTAAGCGAATGCCCGTTAGTAGCAAGAACAAAACTTTGAAATGGAACAATAGCCCCCTAGAAAATTGTTAAATGACTTATATGTGACGTTGGTTGTATGCAACAGTACATATACACATTCATCAGGGTAGAAATGTGTATGTGTGAAAATGACAAGGCACATATCTTACATGTAATGATAATTTCCCACATTTGCAGTGTATAAAAGATAGGACAGCTAATAGACACACTTAGTAGTGGTCTGAAAAGGTCTTTGAAAACTCCTTAAAACCAAATTTCTAGTAAGGTTTTACAAAGCCTTTATAATTATATTGTTGTCACATGGAAACCATTCGGCAATCACTGCAGCAAAAGCCAATAATTTTCCTCACAGCCTGTCTTGCTTATAATTAGGACAAAATAATAGTGTGATCTTTTGGGGAAATGAAGGGGTTGAGTTTTCTTGAGGTTAAAAAACCTCCAACGCATGTTAACCAGCTCGGCAGTGGGGCTTCTGTTTAATACAATTTGAGTTTCCTGCATGAAATTATTAAAAATGTGTGTAAGATTGGTGACAGTTCTGCCTGAAAAAATGAGCATGAACATAAATTAATTAGGACAGCCAACCTTAATTGCATGCATCAATATTCAGGTCATGGGCATAACTCCCTAAAGACTGCATAAACAGTCATGCTTGAACCTTGAAGTAGATTTTCCTTATATGATATCAGCCCTAGCATGGAGCACCAGTTCCTGGAGTTTTGGGAACGGAATGTTGTCCCAAAACTCTCTAGGTAGAAATGGCATTGTTGGTAACATAGTATAGAAAAATTTACTCAAAATGGCAACAAAAGTTTAAACCAAATGCAAGAAAAAGTTGAGACAGGATATGTTAACCACGTGGCATCCCTTTTTCTTTTAACAACAGTTTTTTTTTACATCAGGGAACTAAGGAGACCAGTGGCTGGAGTTGTGGGAGAAGAATGTTGTCCAATTTGTGTTGATACAGGATTCTACTTGCCCAATAGACCTGGGTGTTCTTTATCATATTTTTTATGCATGATGTCAAATATTTTCGGTTGGTGAATGTTTTGGACTGCAGGCAGTTCAGTCCAGCGCTCAGACGCTCCTACTACGAAGCCATGTTGTTTTGATAGATACATCATGCGGTTTAGCATTGTCTTGCTGAAATATGCAAGGCCTTTCCTGATGGATGAAAGTATATTTTGCTTTTCAACCTGAGAGTTGCTGATAAGCCAGATGTTCACTCTCCTTTAACATATATTTGTGAATGACATAGCGAATTGTGTTCACAGACAATGATTTGTGGAGGTGTTACTGAGTCCATGAAGTGATGTCCACTACTGAATCATGGTGTTGTAAAGCGAAACCCATATTTACTTCTGAGGGACCAAACATCACAGGCTGTTAGTATTGATTTTTACTCTTGTCTCTTGGGCACAGTGATCTCCCCAGATTCTCCAAATCTTTTGATAAGATATTCAGTCTTCAAAGTTGATGTTGAGGAACATTATTCTGAAGTTGTTCCACAACTTGTAGACATAGTTTTTCTCAGGTTGGTGAACTGTATATTTTCCTTGGACCATTACATTTCATCAGTTAAAACAATGTTCTGTATGTTCTGTTGTGAAAAAAATATAATTGTATGAGTTTTTTTTATTTACATTTATATTTGCAGTTTTATTAAAAATCTATTTGCAAGTTTTCTATCATCCATAAAGTGACATTTTTATAATAGATATTTTGTTAACGCTCTGCATGTTGCTTTTTTAATCAGCTATTTGAACAGTGTTTAAAACTAATAAGTTGATAGCAACATCTGGCCTGTATGTTCTTTTATAAATGTAGCTTATGGATATAAAGTGACAAGAACCTTCTGCATTAGTTTAGCTCTTAGGGCAATGAAGCAGTTTGTAGTGTTGGCAGTGCGATGAGAAGAAAAAAATGACAAAAAGAGCAGAAGCACCTATGGTAGTCTAGAACTTTGGAATCACTAAATCAGGGAGAGCCTCCTAACAGTGAGACACTCCAGGATGCCATTACTTCTGGATCACATGATCCTTTGTTGTGACGGGCAGAGCTGAGTACCACTTGGTGCTAGTCCAAAAGGCTTCTCCCAGTGACCAAGTGCTTGGGCTACTGTTTTTTTAATACTAAAGCAGATAATACAGATAATAAAAGGTTACTATCAATTGAAGTCCACATTTTTTGTCCAGATTTGGGGATTTCTTTATGTATGGCCTTTATTCAGAGTAATGAGCACTAATAGGTGTGATATTTAATAAAGGCTCGGTTTGGACTTCAAGTTAATAAGCTTTTATTGCCATTTCAACCATATATAGCTGACGCATTACATAGTAAAATGAAACAACATTCCTCTTGAACCCTGGTGCTACATACAACAATTACAGAAAACAGAAAACACAGGGCTAAGACCTAGTAAGTGTCTTCGCCACATAAAGTGCATCGTGTGCAACCTGGTGCAAACAGTGAAAAAGACAACACAAGACAGTGCAAGACAATACAGTACAGTGCAAGACTGTATGTAAACACTTTATGGTAATGAAGTAATGTAATGTGAGTGGTACTGAAGACATGGATGTGTAAAGTGAGTATGAGTGTGTGTTGAGTCTGGGTTGTACAGATCAGACACACAGTTTTGTGTGTGTGTGTGTGTGTGTGTGTGTGTGTGTGTGTGTGTGTGTGTGATGGCCCGAATGCTTCGGAACCGCTTCCCTGATGCCAGGAGGGTGAATAGTGTGTGTGAAGGGTGTATGGGGTCGTCCACAATGCTGTTGGTATTGCGGGATTCAAAAGAGGGGAGAGAGACTCTGATGATCTTCTCAGCTGTCCTCACTATCCTCTGTAGGGTCTTGTGATCTGAGACGGTGCAGTTCTCAAACCAGGCAGTGATGCAGCTGCTCAAGATGCTCTCAATGGTCCCTCTGTAGAACGTGGTCAGGATGGGGGGAGGGAGATGAGCTTTTCTCAGCCTTCTCAGGTAGTAGAGACGCTGTTGGTGATGGAGCTGGTGTTGAGTGACCAGGTGAGGTTATCCGCCAAATGAACACTAAGGCCCCAGTGCCCAGTGTGGTTGTGCTGGAGATGCTGTTTCCGATCTAGACTGACTGAGGTCTCCCAGTCAGGAAGTCCAGGATCCAGTTACAGAGGAAGGTGTTCAGGACCAGTAGGCTCAGCTTCTCAATCAGGTGCTGAGGGATGATTGTGTTGAATACAGAGCTGAAGTCTATGAACAGCATTCGTACATAAGAGTCCTGTTGTCTAGGTGGGTGAGGGCCAGATGAAGGGTCGTGGAGATGACATCATCCGTGGAGCGGTTTGGACGAAACGCAACCTGCATGGGGTCTAGTAAGGGTGGAAGCTGGGTCTTCATTAAGGCAGGAGACAGTAGACTTTGATGGCCATTCCACATTAGAAAACAGATTAAATACTGGAACATACAAAGCAGCAGTGCAGGATGTCCAGTCTCCTCTGCTGTTTTCCGGATACTTACTGGTCATTGGTGGAAACTGGAATTAGAAGTCAAACAATGAAACCACTGAAAAGTCACACATCCTGTGGATTTTGACCTGCTTGTCCTTTCTAAAGTTGTATGAGAATGTAAGAATCTGTGCATATCTTTGGTGGCTCCTGCTTGTTCTGTAATTCTTACATAGTTATATTGATTAGTTTGGCAAATTAAAAGCAAATGCAGTTGCTTTCACATGCAATCCAAATGCAACAGAGTAGCATACATATTATATTTATGTTATAAATGTGATTTCTAGACCGACACATATTATTGAAGCCATGAAATATTTGAATGTGATATTGTGATATTCAGAATATTGGAAGAAAAATTCAGAAATTAATTGGATGTACATTTAAATAGTTAACATTATCTCATGTTCATTACTGTGTTCTCTATAAACAGAAATTTATCGAGTTTGAGGACTCTCAAGAGCAGGAGAAAAAGGACCTGCAAAACCACATGGAGAAGATGAACTCACATTCACGCCAGCTGGAGCTAAAACTCAAGAACTTTGCTGATCAAAGTAAGTACTGCTTCATGTTCTCACTCTATGCCTCATTTAAGCTCAGGCATTATGCATTATGTTGCACAGTGTTTATTGGTTCTATCAAGCAGTTTTAGTGTTGCTGGTTAGGTTTTAGGACAATACAATATTAATATCACTGTTTATTATAATCTGAATGTGTCTCAATATAAATTAATTATTGCACTTTGTATCATTTGTTTATATCCCTTTCGATTCCATGTTACATATGTAGACTTTAAGTTGATTATTGTAATAATAAAAAAAACATTTATTTGTAATATGGGGTGGAGACAAATGTTGTTTCATGTTAAAATATTATTATGATACAATTATAATAATTGTCAGAGAATATCCACTAGCTCGCCAAGCACAACAGGCAAGTTCCAGAATTCTTTATGAGTCTGGTTCTTGTTCTTTGCTAATCGCCCAACCTATGCCTGTTTAATTTTTTTGCTTTGGATTGTTTGCCTTGCCATTTATATAAATCGGCTTTTTTACACACTTGCATCCACATGACCTTGCTTTACATGACAGCAGTTTGATTAGTCACAATGTTGATTTGTTTTCTATAAAAGCATGGCTCCAATAGTGCTGGTAGTTGCCAGTGGAGCCTCAACAGTTAGGGCTCTGGGTTACTGAACGAAAGTTTATGGTTTCAAACCTGAGCACAGCCAAACGTCCACTACTGGGCATTTAAGCAATGCTTTTAACCCTTTCTTCATCAAAAGGTCATGGCTGACCCTGCACTCTAATCCTAGCTTCCTAAAAAGCTGGGATATGTGAAAAAATAAATTCACTGTGTCAATAAATTTGCGACAAGTAAAAAACTTTTCTCTTTTTATATGTTAACTATATTAACGCACTTGCTTTAATGAGTTCTTGTAATAGCAATTTACACAGGACATTTTATAGTGCATGATGTACATAACGAAAAGCTAACAATTAACAGATTCAAATGTTAATCACAGAAGTAAATCAAATAAATTATTTGGTATGGTGAATTGTTCTGTATGAAGCAAATTTATTAGGCATTTGAGGAATGAGACTACAGTGTCAGAGCATTGTAGCAGTCAGAGCTTTGTATTGATAGAAGACTTCTCGGTGCCATTGTCACATGGCTGTGTGTGATTTTATTATATTATTATCTTATTATCTTAACTTCAAGAGACAGAACATTAAGAGGTGGATTAGGGATTGACTGTTTATAGCTACTATAACATAACCGATAACAGAAACAAACATTTTAAATGCCAATTCCTGAGGTATTGAAGAAATGTAAAAACTTTGGTATGTGTTGATATTGTATGTGTGAATTGTATTTTATTTAATGTAATAACTGCCGCATTACAGCACCCTGTCATAGTTATTTTTTTTTTCAAGAACAGCACAACCCGTCATGTTTTCAGTTCAGTTCAGTTTGGAACCTAACTAGGAAACATTAACAGGAATTAATATTATTCCCAAACTTTAATTACAAACTAATTGTAAGTGTAGGGGTATGCCAATAATTTGTTTATATTATGTAGCTGCAATATTTGTAACAGTTAATCTGTTTCCATTTTTCTCTCTTTTTCCTTGCCTTTGGTTCCATTATGATTTTACAACCCCCTCCACAGATATTGTGCAGCTAATCTAGGCTATGACCTAATTTTAGTCACACCATCTACCACACATGCCCTTTATCTCTTTCTGACAAGTGTAATTGTCACAGGTATTATTTAGCTTTATATTCAGGCTTAGTTTCATTCTAGCAGGATTACAGAGTATACTGTGTCACTGCTGCTGCAAATCCATGGGAAGTGCTTTTGTTGTATGGTAGTTTATTTGGGAATTATAAAGCTCTAATGTGTATCAAAGCGTAGACCTAAACTGTCTTATTTGGTGCTCAGTAAAGAAAAGTGCCAAACCCTGGTGAGCAGTGAATGATTCACAAGAGATGTATGCTGCCTGTGGAATAGTTCCCATTGAGTTCATAGTCCAGTAAAAGCATGACCAGGACATTTACAGCATGCTCTAAAAGGTACAAAAGTTTCTATGTATAGGTTGTTATTAATCATTGATTTTACAATGATCATGATTAATTGTGTGATTTTTGATTGCGCTTTATTTTATTGCTATAGTATTATTGCTTCGCAGCATATTTTTATACACATAATACCTATGTTTTTTATTTTATTGGAAATTTACACAGCTGTCTGTTACAGCATGGATCTTGACTTCATTGGGCTTGAGTTGTCATGGGAGCTGCTGATTTATTTATCTACATTCATGTGCAGACTACACGAGGCCACTCCATACATCACATCCACACATCAAAGTACTCCGTCACCATGGCTTCAGGACTGTGTCACTTTGAGCTAACTGAAAGTCTGAATTGGTTCAAGTTTTTGCCATGTATTCATTTTTATGAGTATGTACAGAAATCTAAACCTTAATTCTACTTAACTTTGCAAGAAATGACACGACAAGTAAGGAATTACAAGGATTTACAAAGAACAGCAGGCTCTTTCTGGGTGAAATGCTGGATTTCTTATTTAGTCATTGTTATATTTATGTGCTAATTACCCATTCAAATTGACAGAGTTTTGCTCCAGACTTTTGTGTTGCATCCAAATGGAGTCGCCCCCCAACCGCCCCTCTCCCACTCGAGATGTGACAAAAAGTTCTTCTAGTTTGTGCATAACTGGAGCATAAACATTCATATTCATACTGCTTTCTGGTAGCAGTATAGAAACAGAAGACCAAGCAGTCAAAATTTACATTTAAATATTTACTGCTTATAGGATTTACTATTTAAATACAGATAATAGTTTGCTTTGGTTACTGAATAATTCATATTACTTAATAACTTTAATGTATCTATACAAGCTTATAGCATCTTTTATGAGTGCAGATTAGTTCCACTGAAGACAAAGTATACAAAATTCCTGTATTTTATTGTTTTAAATAGAATTTTTCTTTATTGGGATTTGGTATTTAATTGTAATCTGAAATACTTCTTCAGACACAGATTTTAATTTTAAAGGTAAAAGTGTACAGACTTTTTCACCAAACTTTTGTACATAACTGTGATATTCTCTAATGAATTTACTTTGTTCAATTTTCTTAATTAAAAGTAAATATAAAATTTGGTAAGTCAGACCAGAGTAAAGAGTTTAGTAGAAATGACTGATTGAATGAGCAATTTGCATCCCAGTGTACATGATTTGTGTCTATTTTGTTGTTTGAAATGTGCTACCGTTTGGGTGAGCGTTTTGGCACCTGACACAACAACCACCATGAATATATGATTAGATTTTAGCTAGTTATGTAAGATTGGATTATACCAGCATTTGAACATTTGCCAGAATTAAATAAATGCACCAAATGCATTGAAGTAATACAATTTTTAATGACAACAGTCATTTGCAAATACATGCTAAAACAATACGGACAATGTTTATTTTGTGCTAAACATTGTTGAACATATAATTTCTTTCATTTCTGACCAACTTCACGTGCAAGATTTAAAAATTTCCACACATATTTTCTCCATCAAATTTATGAAACAGTTGGTATCCACTGAGTCACGGTTCCCTGGTGGTCTAGTCGTTAGGATGCGGTGCTCTCACCGTTGTGGCCCGGGTTCGATCCCCGGTCAGGGAACCAACCCCAGCCACTCTTAGTGCCGATCCCAAGCCCGGATAAATGGGGAGGGTTGCTTAGAAAGGGCATCCAGCATAAAAACATGTGCCAAATCAAACATGCGGATGATCCGCTGTGGCGACCCATAATGGGAGAAGCCGAAAGTAAGTTTGTTTGTTATCCACTGAGTCAAGCTTTATGAGCCACTGACTCAAATTAAATGCAATTTACAAAATAAATTGATTAAAACCTTTCATCACTAAGATAGGACAAAGTACTCATGTCAAGATTCCAGTCTTAGACATTGTGTTCGAAATGCTCACAAATTTCCACCAACAGCCTCATAAAAATGATTTCACTACATAGTCACCAAGTGGCTAAATGGTAGCACTACATGATTCAAATAGATGTCCTCTCTAATGGCAACTGCTCCAGATTAAACACTTTCACATAATATGGTAGTAAAACAATCCTTTAAATGACTGTTTCCTTTACAAGGTTTTGACTGCTGATCCTGTAAATGAAAATGAATAATGGATTAAAAGGGTTAAAAGAAATGTGAGCATTATAATTGATCTCTATCCAGTCAAGCCACTTGTAAATTTGTGTGAAGAATGTAATCTCAGAAACACTTAATGCAACATTGTGGAGTAACAACATAAACAATATGAAAAAACATAAATCTCTATTTGAGAGGTGAGAAAGTAATGTCATAATTTCTAATCATGACTAATGACCAATTCAGGACTCTTATGACTGTGGCATTGTCAGAATTTAACATTGCCTCTTCCAGGCAAGGGGGTGAATGCTTATCTGATGTGTCACATGAAGGGAGTTTTAAAACAAGTAGCATCCGGTAAAATTATTCTCACCCATTCTCTTTCTTACTACTATCCGTCTCTGTGCCTTTTTTGTCTTCATCACTCGTAGTAAGCCGTTTGGAGGAGCGGGAGGCTGAACTCAAAAAAGAGTACAATTCTCTTCATCAGAGACACACAGAGGTAACACACCAGCATTGTCCATGCTGTTTATGCCTCAGTTAAAAAGACTTGCCCATGACATATGTGTAAATTTAATAAGAATTAAAGTATTAGGTGATTATCACTTTTACCTATTCATCGGAGCTTATAATACTAAATATCTGCTTCAAGTCATCATCAATGTTTGTTTCCTGCAGATGATTCATAACTACATGGAACATGTAGAGCGCATTAAAATCCTGCAGATAACCGGAGGAGAGGCCTCAGATACTGGGACTCTGGGCAGGGTCAGGTAAGACTGGACTGTAGATATTAGGGAAATTATTAATTCATAATGGAAATACAAAAGCATGCAGATGTGAATATACATTATATGATGCTCTTGAAAATTATAAAAAATATAAGATAAAAAAACTGATATAGTTGCAACAATTTTCTACATTTTGATACGTACTTAGCATTGTTCAGCTTAGAGGGGAGAGAACATGACTAATAGAAACATTTATTTAGAGAAAAATAAGGTTTGTTAGGAAAATCCACATATACATTAGAGCAGCGGTCCTCAAACTTTTTTGCGCCACGGACCGGTTTATTGTCAGACTATATAAAATGATACGATCGGCATAAAAACTGGTATTTTCTAAATATAATAATAAGCGTGAATCCACTGTGTTGTTTTTTTTGTTCATTTTGCTAGTTTGAGGGTTTTAATTTAGCGGTAATGTATTATGTGTTAACGGCCGGAGCAGCCTCTTTAAGAAGGTAGCGGATGGAGAGAAGACATGTGACCGAGGCATCTTGACATGCATCAAGAGTGAGTCATAGACAGATGTGGCAGAGAGAATCCGGTAATTTTTCTAAATAAAACATAGTTCAGAATTAGATAATAAATAAAATAGAAATAATGTAAGTTATGTATTCTTTCTGTGCGGTACCAATTGACCCACCGGCCGGTGCCGGTCCGTGGCCCGGGGGTTGGAGACTACTGCATTAGAGACACATGAAGTGACATATAGTAGCTTGTTTGTCTGGTCTATAAGTGGCCAGTATAATTGCAGCCCGAACAGCTGTTGTTTTTTCACTGAACAAAAAATGCATCTTTATCAACTGGTCATTTATTCCTAATGGGATACTTTATATCTTACCATTTTCATATAATGTATTAATGTTTAAATAAGTGCCCTAAAATACATTGAATGTATTAACATATTGCAATCACACTTTTTACTAAGATATATTATATAAATATTATATGTTGCCTGTAATAACTGGATTTTTGTTGTAATGTCAAATGTGAAATGATGGTGTTGTCCTCTTGTGATTTTTTTCTTTTTTTCCTTTCCTGGGTTATGTGATATACATGCACAATATAGAGGCTCAGAATTTAACGTCTGTTTTTCTGTCTGTCTTCTCTACATCCCTGGATTTACCTCTGTATTCTAGAAAAGAGCGACCTCTTTCTCTGGGCATCTTTCCCATGTCTGGTGGTGGTGGGAACAACTCGCAGATACCTGATTTTCTAGGTCGAGCGGAGACTCCAGGGACAGAGGGATGGAGGTTCACTGATCTCAGCCAGCATCGATCGAATACCAGTCTCAAGGTACTTAATGCTCTAAAGAATGCTATGGGATCATACACCTTACATATCAATACTATAATACAACAAACCTCACTTTAGTAAGAGTACGATAATCATAACATCAGAATACAAAAACCCAGACATGCGATTTGGTCATAAGCTCCAGGAAATGTTTGTGTTAGCATGCTGGTGCTAATAAACTGCCAGCTGGTGTTGTGTATCAGAGTAGAGCACTTGGCATTTGTAATGATGTGGCTTTGAAGTTGAAGGCGGGAGCAAGAAAGAGGTTGCTGTCTGATGTATAGAAGAGCCTGTGCAATCACGGTACATTTCCATCTATTCACACACTTACATGCCTGTTAGGGCTGTAAAAATTTCGTATTTTTGTATTGTCAAAGACACACACATGCACAAACATTTAGCTGTGTGCAGTTTGTGTACTGCAAATGGTAGTGTATGTAATTGGAGGATCTAAGTTCTCAAACAACACTATTAACGAAGGAAGATTTAAGGTATAAAAGCATTGGTATAAATCCCTTATAAATCAAGTCTAGTTGCTAGGATTCAGGAGAATGAAGCATAATCCAATATCTTAAAGGTAAGTATCTCAAACCATGTGACACACTCCCTCTCACTGGCTTTTGAGCTGTATCTATGTCTGACTTGTATTTATGCCTGACAAAATATACCATACAGAAGACCCAGGCAAATGAAAAAAAAAATATTATTTAAAAAAGTGTAATGATTAACTTGAGACAGTGCAAGCTGCAAGATTCAGTCTAGGTTCTTCTGTCTGGTGGTTACTGATGCTTAAAATGCTTTCATATGCATGTGAATAACCACAAACACATTTAAAGAGATATGTGGGTGTGATGGATACTGTGGGAGCAAGTTGGAAAAAGTTCTAGCATTAATTATATATAAAAAAGAGAAATGATGCATGATGCAAAAAACATGGTGCCTGCTTCCTGAGCAACAGACAACAATTGCATACCATGCAAAAGTTATAGGCTGATGTAGAAACGATTTATATTCTGAATATCAATATTTATTATACTGCATAATAACCAGTTAAATATAACATTTCAACTATATTAAACAAATACACAAGCATATACATTAATCATTAAAATCTAACTTTACATAAAAAAATAATTTGAGATAATCGAACAGTGCAGTAAAATCAACAGTATGATTTTTTTGTTGCTTTATTTTTTGTAACAGTGTGGCTCTTAAAACAGTGCCAGCTGTAATCACAGATTTATATGAATGCACTTTTTAAAATATTTATTATATTAGTAACATCTTCATCACAAGGACTTTAGTATTGGATACAATAATTCAATCATAAACAGAGTAAAAGATGTTGGTATTTTCAGCAAACCAACTAATAGTTAACATGCTGAAGGTTTCCAAAAGGAGATCTGTATAATAAGACTTTCAGACCCCCTTCCAATTTTTTATGACACTAGTGCACAAGACATACAATAGGCATCAAATGTAATATTCATATTATAAACCCAAGACTTTTGTATGATACTGTGTACTTGTCCCAAAAAAACCCAGATATACTGTAATAAAATTTCTTTGTTTTGCCAAACTAATTAAAGTTTAAAAGAGGTTACTTTTTTCCTTGTTAAATAATTACAAGCATGAGTTTGCTATGATTATTTCCAAACTCATGATACTGGATTGTACAGTTATCATGCCATGAATCATGCTTCACTTAAATTCTTTTCCCTAAGCAGCTGGAGGCGGAGGATCCTCCAAAGAAAAGCGAATGTAATAGTGCACAGGAGGCTTGGGGGAATATGCTGGCAGACGACTGTAAGGTAGTTGGCTCTGTAACAGCCGAGTGTGTGCAGTCTATTTCACCATCATGCACAGATGTTGAGGTTCATGTGCAGCTTCTCAGCATCCACTTCTCATGCTGTATGCAACCACTGAAGTGAAGAGTATGTATAGTGCAAAAAATTGGATTGGATATTGGGGAAAAAACTATTGGATAAGGATTAGACAATTTGTCCTCTGCAGTAGCAAATGATCACAAGATCACTAGAGTAATTGGTGTCCCATTTAGGGTATATAAATGTTTTTGCTCAAGATGAATAAACAAATATATGTGGTTGCATACAGCTAATTTACCGTTTGACCGCATGTCATTTTAGTTGTACCATTGCACGAAATCCGCTTCATTTTCACCTTAAAAATCATTCATCAAACTAGACTAGTATCACTAATCAATCAAAAAATGTCAATGCTAATGTATTATTGTCATAGTCCTGCCAAGTGGCTATAATTAGTGTAATCTAAAAATTTGTACTTCTTTTTAGAGAACAATGTGCTTAACTTGTTTTGAAATTAATTCTAAAGAGGAGTGCTATGGTTTGTGTAAAAATAAATTGCTAAACGCATTTATTTTGCTTTTTTTTTTTTTTTTTTCCGGTTGATTTTTTTTTTATGTTGTGGTCTTTATGTGCACAAGTGAGCTCTGAATGTTAATTATGTTACGTTCTTGTGTTTTTTTTATTATTAACTTATCTGCTGTATTTAGTATTAGCCTTTGTGTGATGTCTTGTAGCTTCTCTTGGAATGTGGCTCTTGTAATGACTAAGGAGTACCTTGCTTTATTTTATTTTTATTTTTTTATAAAAAGCGTTTTTGTTAATATAAAGCTCTGTTACTACAAAAAAAAGCGAATTGAATTGAATACTCTTTTCTGTATTTCCTGGTTGTTCCTCTTGTCCCCTCTCTCACCAAGTAATTGCAGAGCTGTGACCTTTAACCTGTGTTGTTTTCTTAAATAAGAGGGTGTACTTGCTGATTTCAGGATGAGCTGTTAGGCTCCAATTCAGCCACACCTATGTCCACCACAGCCTCAGAGCCAGGGCTGGACTGTCAGAGGGAAGATGGTGATGGTTCCAGCAGGTGTGCTGAGGTGCAGGCTGCTCCAGGGACTCGTTCCATCTCAACAGGTGAGCCAAGATTTGGAAATCTGCATGATGCCTGACAGAAATTTGGAGTTTCTTTCCGGGCACAGCCTGAGCAAAATAAAGTTCAACATGTTTTCTGAATATGAACCACGATGACCTACTTGATGTTTTGTTTCAAAAATGAATCAATGTCATAAATGGTATTTAATTGTCACTGCATATAGCACGTGATGTTTTACACAAAAATATTACATCAAAAGCTAAAGTTAAAAGGTTATGGCTCCGTATCTTAAAATCACAGAACTGCATGAAAACATTTATTTCCTTTATTAATGTTTTTTTTCTTCATATCAGTGTATCAGTGTATATAAAGTGCCATCTGGTTTATGTAGGTTTGGCAGAGAATGAGGACAAGTCTGATGTGCAAGCTATTATCGAGTCAACCCCAGAGCTCCATCTGGACCTCAGTGGCTACAAAGGCTCCAGGTAGAAAATATATATTTATAACTCTGTTAAAAGGCATATACAGTATTTCAGGTCAATTATGTCCTTTCCATGTGCACTGACATAGATATAAATTTTTTTTTCCTAAAATATACTAACATTTTTACCACAAAAATGTTTTTTCACAAAATTGATGACATGCAAATAATGTGCAAGCTTTTATAAGGGTCTACTGCAGATTGCGTGTTTTATTTTCAAAAGAATGTGTTGTGCATGTTGTGTAGTTTGGAGCAGATGTTTATGCAAAATACAGGGTGGCATTGGTGCAGATAGATTAATTTTTTATCGTTTCTGCCTGGAAAAATCATGTAGTAATGGAGGCGGTGTTTTGGGTCAAAGGACAGGTATTCAATTAGCGAGAATCAGTTTTCTCCAATTGAAGACAAAAATTAAGCCATTGATTGATTGATTAATTGATTGATTGATTGATTGATTGATTTGATATATATATATATATATATATATATATATATATATATATATATATATATGTATATGTATATATGTATGTATGTATGAGTGTCTATATATATATATATATATATATATATATATATATATATATATATATATATATATATATATATAGAGAGAGAGAGAGAGAGAGAGAGAGAGAGAGAGAGAGAGAGAGAGAGAGAGAGACACTCATACATACATACATACATACACACATACATACAAATAAAACACATAACACATTACTTACCACTAGAGGTAGAAGAGTTAAAAATGTAATTGCTTGGGGAACAAAAGATCATTTTCCCCTATTTTTCAAACATCTAAGAGCGTCGGCCTGATGGAAGCAATTCAAAGGTGTAAGACAAAGGATGCCTCTCATCATGCACAATGATGTTAGCCTTATTCAATACTTTCTCTTCATATTTACTTTCTATACTCTGTCACTTTATTTCTAACAGTTTCCTTGCTATAATTACTACCTTCTCTAGTGACCTCTACTGAGCTTCAGAAGCATTTCCATACCAACAAATCACACAATAATTCATAATGCATTCAATGAAAGCCACATAAAACATCAAAAGCATTTTACTCTGGACTTTAAAGGAAAGCAATTTCTTTAAGAAATACATTCTTTGTTGGAGCTTCTTACTCATGCAATCAGTCCAGGCATCCCACCTAAGTTTGTGGTCCAGCATGAACAAATAACATTGGGAATGTTAAATGTAATCATTATTTGTGTTTGTCATGTTTTCGAGTTGATAACGTTTTGCTGATGTGTTCCAGCACCCCGACTAAAGGTATAGAGAACAAGGCGTTTAACAGGAACACAGACTCTCTATTTGAGGAGCTGTCGAGTGCAGGCTCTGGTCTCATTGGGGATGTGGATGAAGGTGCTGATCTCCTGGGTATGTGCCTTTCTTCCTTACCAAGAAAAAGCTTGTTAATCACCACCTCTTATCCTCTGAATACTAGGAAGAAAGAAAAAAAATCCTGCAAAATCTTTCTATGATATGAAAAAGCTTGGATTTTTAAATGAAATAAGAGAAAAAAGCCTTCATTGTAGCTCAGGTGAAAAATCTGAATTCCCAGTACTTTTGCAAGAGCTAAAATAGCAGAAGTAGACCGTGAACATCTGGCAGCATGCTTTCAAATGAAAGTTAAAAATACATATTATGCATGCTAGTTTATGCATACTGTTGTGTATTGCCAGTTTTTGATGACACAATATATTTATGACACTAATTAGCATCATTCGTAGATTGTATGTGTGCTTAAAGAACATAAGGAAATTTTAGCAATAAAATAAAAGCTTCCTTAAATGTAGCTTAATCCTTAAAAGGCTTAAATCTTTTAGCTTAGTATTTTGTTCTTTCCTGGTTCTGTGTAGTCGTGTAGTCAGTCCCTGCTGTTTGCTAGATATTGTAATGCTAACACCACTCTTTCTCTCCATTCTGTGTCTTCCTGCTCTCTGGTTTTTGTGCCTTATCCCAGTGGAGTACTCTGGTGTGTATATATCCCTTCTGGCTGTCTTTTTTTCCTGTCTGTGTGTCTGTTTCTCTGTGAATGGACAATGGTTGCAGTCATTTATTCTTTTTTCATTCATGTTTTTCATAATACTACAGAAATTGAACTAACATTTCATATTTTTGCCAAATAAGAGCACCTAAGGGGTAGAACACAGTGTATGATTTGTTCTGGTTTACTTGTTGGATTTGTTTACTTAAAGGCTATCCTCATCCTTCCTTTTCTCTCTGCCTAACATGGACTGCATGCTTTTTCAGACCTGAGTTTGCTTGGTAAGACATACCATCTGCTCGACTATTCATGTTTGATTGCCTGTCTCGCTTCTTCAACTCTTTACTTTATTTCTTTTCCTTTCTTTGCATTTACATGTCGCAGTGTGTGCTTTTTTTTCTTTGAGATCAGGGGTCACACCAGGTCCTTATTCCAAAAGAGAGACAAACTAACCTTGAGATTTAAAGTTCTAACTGGTCTGATTTATTTGCAGGAATGGGTCGAGAAGTGGAGAATCTCATTTTGGAAAACACACAGCTGCTGGAAACGAAGTAGGACTGCTTAAAAAATATATACTACTGCAACAAAAATATAATTCAAATTGCTGAAAGCGCCCCTGCGTGTGTGTGTGTGTGTGTGTGTGTGTGTGTGTGTGTGTTTGCACAGAAATGCACTGAATGTGGTAAAGAATGACCTGATCGTCCAAGTGGATGAGCTTACATCTGAGAAGGAAGTTCTTCAAGGAGAGCTCAACACACTTCTGCAGACGAAGGCCAAATTGGAGGAGAAGAACAAAGAGTTTGAGGAAGAGCTCAAGAAGTTTGTGTTACCATTTCTTTATCTGAGAATTTCTTTAATTAAAGATTAGGATCTACTGCAACTCCCACCAGGATAAACAGAAGGATGAATGAATGAATAAATGAATGAATGAATAAATGTACTATCTGACATTTTATTTTTTTTACCTATAGAGTTCGGGCTGAAATGGAGAGTGCCAAATTGAATAACAAAGAGGAAGATGATGTGAGAATAATTTGCCTAAATACTGTGCAATATTGGCTTATATCATTGAGCATGGCTTTGTTAAATAGCATTATTGTGCATGATTGTAGTGCATTTACAGTTCTAATGGCGATTAAAGCATATTGCGTGACTTCTTTTGGCAGAGTGATGTACCCACAGCTCAAAGGCGTCGGTTCACCAGGGTAGAGATGGCACGTGTGCTGATGGAAAGGAACCAGTATAAAGAAAGGTTGATGGAACTCCAGGAGGCTGTCAGGTGGACAGAAATGATCCGGTAAACACTCATTCGACTGTTTATGACTTTCTTCTCCCCAACACATTTCAGCTTTAGGTTTATAGTACAGAATTGTTGTTTTTCTTATAGAAAGCATGATATAATGTCAGAGGTGTGAAAGCCTTTATATCTCCAAACATGTACAGAAGATGAAGATTCAAGTAGACCTTTGACCTTCTGATCATGACCACTCCAAAACCTGTATTATTATTATTATTATTTTTATTATTATTATTAATACAGCCTATGTTCTTTTAATAGTGATTTAAATATAGGTTTAAAATGAATCAGAATAAATGCTTGTATTTTTGACTCAAAAGGAAATTAAGTTAAAAAATGGATGAATGTAATCCAAAATAGTACAGTACAATGGAACATTGCAGATTGAGTCATATATTAGTAAACATGTATCCTGTGACATGACTGAGTGGATGTTACAGTACAGTTAAAGTGTTAGAAGCTGAAGTATAATAGTTTAATTATGTGTGTGTGTGTGTGTGTGTGTGTGTGTGTGTGTGTGTGTGTGTGTGTGTGTGTGTGTGTGTGTGTGTGTGTGCTGTTAAATTAAAATCATCACATACAAAAGTGTGCTTTATTCCATATATAATGGAATATCCCTTTCCCCTCTAGTGCTTCCAGGGAAAACCCTACTCTTGCAGAAAAGAAGAAGTCCAGCATCTGGCAATTGTAAGCATTTTCACCATAATTATTCTCTACATCAACAATAATAGTTAGATTTTGTGTGTGTGTGTTGTTAAATGAAAACCATCACACACAAAATTGTTAGTCTCTACATTATTATTCCCCAAGCTGTTTATTACTTTTTTTTTTTTTTTTTTTTTTCATATTTCAAATTATACATGTATTTATTTTCTTGTATCTCTTGATGTGCTCATGGTCTTCAGCATGTGGGTAAACAATCATATACTAACTGCCTCTTTTTTGCCCTCAGCACAAAGATGTAAAAAAACAATATTAATTTTTTTTCTGTGAATTATTCCTTGGGCTGCTCCTGCTTGTGGTGTCTTCAGTTTTCCTCAGTTCACAATGTATTGCTTTTACCAATTAGCTAAGTTGGATATGTCATCGCTTATATTTTCTGACGGTATATATTGGACAAGATGATGATTAATTTGTAATGGCAGTTTGAAATTAAAAGGCAGGCTACAATGATACCTTTTGTGCACAAAATTCTGAATAGAATTGTATTTGTTAGATTATAGCTGTAATATCTCAATTCATATCATTTTTTAAAACTCTGTAGGATCATTTCATACACAATATTAAAATTATTTTCAAATTAGGCTTTATATATTGTCTCCCCCTGGTGGTCCTCTTGTTTTTAGTTTAAAAATTGATAAAAAAAAAAAAAAAAACGTTGGCAGAAAAAGACTCAAAAAAAGAAGAATTGCTCAATAAATATTATATTCTTATTGGTATCTTGTGACAACTTGCTTTATATTATGCATATATATGCGCATATATTATTCTTTAACAAAATATACATTACTGTTGTTCATTTTAATACACAATGAATTGAGACTGTGGATAAATATCTCTGGAAATTGATTTACAAATATTATTTTATGCAGAATTTCACACATATACATATATGTTTCTTAAATTCCTGAATGTCAGTATTGTGTAGGATTGTGCACAGGGTTTTCTCATGGTTCTCATGGCAGGATTTTTTCTGTACTGTCAGATGGCAATCTTTTGCTTTGTCCATGTGACAAGGTTGTGTATGTCCTGTTCCCATTAACATCCGTGCATGTTTTCCGTGTGTGTGTGTGTGTGTGTGTGTGTCTGTCCCAGCTTTAGCCGGCTGTTCAGTCCCTCGTCCGCCAGCAGCAGCAGCAGCAGCAGCACCAGCAGCAGTGCAGTAAAGCCTCCTCCTTCTAATGTCAAGTACAACCCACCCAGTGCCATGAGGAAGAGCAGCACCTTTTCCCAGTTCCCCACTGAGCGTTCCAAAGCCTTTGACTTTCTCAAAGATGAGTAAGGGCCTGTTTAGTATTGCTTTAGCTTTACCAAATCTTCAGACCACTTATGCTCACACTATATTTGCCTTAAAGCCTTGTGGA
This sequence comes from Silurus meridionalis, assembly GCF_014805685.1. NCBI lineage: Eukaryota > Metazoa > Chordata > Actinopteri > Siluriformes > Siluridae > Silurus > Silurus meridionalis. The sequence goes on from NC_060897.1 coordinate 12,248,210, forward strand.
CTTTTCAGGTCAAAGTGTTCCATTTGAATTTTTTGTATGTCTCCTCTCTTACAGAGTGGACTTATGCAGTTCTCCATCACGTAGAGAGCAGAAAAAGGCTCAGTACAGGCAGGTCAAAGCTCACGTACAGAAGGAGGATGGGCGGATGGCAGCTGACGGCTGGAGTCTGCCTAGTAAATACAAGGCAAGATTTCAAACTCTAGTAAAGTTTACAATTTTGCTAGATCAGGGAGTTTATTTGATGGCAGAAGAAAGCTGAAGATAAGTAGGTTGCTTTTATCTCCCCTGCTTTAATTCATTTGGTTTTACATTTAGCATGCTAGATAATTGTCATATTGTCATCAAATATAAAATGTACAAACATTCTTAAAATGTAAAATACAAGCAAAATCTTTTATTTTGTTCTTGCAATTCTAAGCAAGATAATTAGCTTCAGTTTACAAGACCATTGCATTAATTATAGTTTACTGTCATGACTAGCAAAGTCTTGCAAACTTGGAGACAAACTGCAAGCTAGTGTACCAGTGAGTACCGAAAAATACTAATTATTTTTATTATTAAGCACCAGCTGCTTCAACTATACTTTGGTAATGCAAAGCTCACTGCACTACACATTTGCAGCAAAGGATGTGGTCCGGCTATGTTTTTATTGCACATATAAAGTTACTGGGAGGCTAGACAATATCTCCAGACATATACATGGACAAATTGTAACATATATGTATACAGTGCAGCAAAAAACTATAGTCCACAAACAATTGCACTGCATTTGAATAATTTAGTTCATGTTCAAATGCATGACCATCATTAGCTTGTTGCTATGTTACGGTATACCAAAGCAGTCACACACATGAGAGATTCAAGTGCTCACTTATTTTTCCATTGTGAGTATTCATTCATATAATTAGCTTGATCTACTTTTTAGTTAAATTACATTAGTTGCTGGTTTTTATTGCAGGTTTGTCCCAAGCACAGCACTGGGCAAGTACATTGAAGCTAGTAAGCTAGCTAATGTATTTAAAATTAGTCCACCACTTAGGTAATAAAGTTTTTCTATTTTTTCTGAACAGGAAGCAAATGGAAGGCAAACAGAAAATAAGATGAACTTGCCGGTGCCTGTGTACTTGAGACCGCTGGATCAGAAAGATTCTTCAATGAAGGTGTGCACCTGCCTGGTATAAAACCCGCTGTGGTTTATTACCTGGCTATACTCACAAAACCACTTGTTGTGTTCAAATGTAGCAACATTCATTATGGTTTATCTTTAAACAACCTCTAATACTGTACATATATCTGTAATGAAAGTGTATTTTGTTCTTTCCCTAGCTGTGGTGTGCAGCTGGTGTGAACCTTGCAGGTGGGAAGCCACATGAGACAGGCTCAGGTGTATGTGTTAATGACTCTGGAGCTGATGGAGAGACCTCCAGACCAAGGAATGGCTCTCAAAGCAGCCTGGATCAACAGGAGCAGCACCACAAGGTGATAGGCTTTATCAATACAACCTGAAAAACTATTTCTAATACAAATTTTCTTTATAATATGGGCATGCTTTGCAAATTGTAGATAATCTCTGCGAAAAAAAAAATGTTTTAAACTAATTATTCCAATATTTTAAAACAGGATTAAAACACTGAAGCTGAATTTAGACATTTTAATTGGATTTCTGTGTAAGTCTTACACAGAGCATTTCGGTCCTCTTATTGTTCTTTGTTTAGTAAAATTGTATTACAATTTGATTCTCTAACCATGTGCTTGTGTGTATATGTGTGTCAGGAGCAGGAACGAGAGGTGTCGCAGATGGACATGTCCAGCCGTGTTTGGATTTGCACCAGTGCACAATCCTCCACTAAGGTTATCATCCTGGACACCACGCAGCCCTCTGCACTGCTGGATAGCTTCTACGTCTGCAACTCCCATGTGCTGTGCATTTCCAGCGTGCCAGGTCAGATAGCACACAGCCCTAAGCATTGCTTATCTGACCATTTGAATGGATCTTTGTTCGAGGTGTATCTTGTTGTTTTTTTTATTTTTTTTTTTTATTAGTCATTTGTATAGGATGGACAATTATTATTACTATTTTTGCTTTAGGTGTACTTGAGACAGACTTTCCTGCTGGAGAAGAAGTTCCTCAGGATTCAGAGGCAAGACTTGAAGCTTCACTGACAGGTAGTTTGGCCAGTAACAGCTCACATGGCAGTGAGGGAGCTCTAAGTGGCATCTCAGCTGTTGGCTGTACAGCAGAAGGGGCAGGGTCTGGAGCTCAGACAGGTGGCTCAGGAACCAATGAGCTTTCGGCAGACCTCAGTCCTGTAAGAGGTAGAGGTAAGAGATATTCAGGCATAATTGGGATAAATAAAGGTTTAATCAGAGGACGATTTCAATAGAGCTGAGCACATAGAACTGAAAATGTAAGTGTAATAGGGGTGTAACGGTACACAGAATTCACGATTCAGTTAAATTTTGGTACGGTTAGAGGGAAGAAATGCAAAATATAAAATAGCTTGTCGTAATTTATTAATGCAGTTTATTATTATTAACATTTGTGAAAAAAATGTTAATCATTTACAATTTCTGAAACAATTTAAAATGAAATGCCTGCTTGGTTAAATGATATATAAAATAATATTTTATAAAAACAAAATTGAATAAGTCAAATTAATGCAATACACATGATATCGGTTAAATTGAGTAATCAATTACACTGCCACAAATTAAATAGATTGAATACAATTAAATAAATGCAACATTTTAAATAAATAGTTTAAATATTTTAGACCCCATTTGAATAATACAAATATGTGTGTGTGTGTGTGTGTGTGTGTGTGTGTGTGTGTCCTTTTGTGTGTGTTTACATTTTATATATAAATTTTCAGAAAACAATGTCTTCATTCCTTTCATTCTTTATTCATTCACTCATTATGCAGTTGTCAGGATTTTCTTATTTTAGGAGAAATTTTTTGAAGCTGGACAGAAAACGCAAAAGAATCCTTAGCAATTTCTTGTTAGCGATTAACGCTAGCGCTATGGCTTCTTTAGTGTTTTCATGCATGCGCAAAACAAATCTTATTTCCGGAAAAGAGTGAGTAGCCACAGTGACACTGCATTAACTCTATTTTTTTATAATACCCCAGCATTGTTGTGTATGTTTTCAAGTTTGATAATAATAAATAAAAGTGTGAGGTGGAGGTGCGAGGTGCAGGTTCGGCACAAAAAAGGCATCGAAAGCCTTGTACTGAGCAATTTCGGTATGAATACATATACCGTTACACCCCTAAAGTGGAATAATTGTAATAATCACCAAAATTGACAAACAAACTGTAAACATAAGGTCTAGCCACACAGTTGTAGTTTCTCAACACAGAAATAAATATATTGAATTAAAAAAAAAAAACTCAGGTGATAAGTAGACACAAATAAAAAACATTTTGTATTTATCATGGCAGAACACTAATATGTGAATAAACAATTGTTTATTTATTTCCTTTGCAGCTTCATCAAATATTAATTCAGTTCCAATACCAAACAAAAAACCTAAAATCTATGCAGGAATAAGGTGTCTGTATAATCTACAGTAGGCAGTACAGTGAAAGATACTAGAGTACACCATTAACTCAAGTCTACATGATGTCCAGAGTAAGTCATTTATTAATAGTTTGGTATGGCACAGATATTATTTACAGTTTTAATCAAGGTGATAAAAGAATATGTGCAGATATATGTACCTGCTTTACAACAGGCATTCAAGCTGGTGTTTAATCACCTGAAACAAAGCATGTGTAAAACTGTTTCTTAGCTACCAATAATCTGAAGTCAAAGCCGCCTACTCAGTTATGTTTAGTAAATTAGTGTTTGGTGTGATTTTTGTGGTAATGGTCAGTGGTACAGTAACTTTACTGTGTGTGCAGTGGAGTTGTCTAGGGAACCCAGTCCCAGTGAAGACGGCGTTCCCACAGCAGAGGAAGCCACTGAGGCTACTGAGGAAGAGGAGGAGGCATCGGGTACAGACACCAGCCAGCCTGGCATTTACACTGAGCATGTATTCACAGATCCACTGGGAGCGCAGCCCACTGAGAGCTCAACAGCCACAGACAGTGTGCGGTGGGTACAGAGAGAATGAAAGGGTTTTTTTTCACATTCTTGACACAGTCTGTACATCTATTTTCATTCATAACATGTTCAGCTCTGTGAAACTAATGGTCTGTGGCATGGGGGTTGATACATTTTTTCTTTCTAGACTGCTTTAGTGACTGTTAAATTAGACAGAATGTCTGGAAAATAATTGGTTCCTCAAACCAAACCCTTTTCAGACAATATTCTGTATATTTACGGGACTCAGTTATTATGAGTTATTATGAGAAAATCAGGTACTGTTCTAGATACGCCTGTATGAATGTATGTTGTAAGTTAATTTTGTTTGTTATGTGTGTGCTAGGGAGTCAGGTCAAGAGAATGATGGAGCAGCTTCTCCAGGCAACGAGCAGGACAAAATCATGCAAGACACTCAGAGGATGAGTAGCACCCTGCCTACCATGTGGCTGGGAGCTCAGAATGGCTGGTGAGTGTTTATCTCTCCCTCTTTCTCTCTCTCTTTTTCTTTCTCATACACAGACACACCTTTATTATCCTTTTCATAATGCACAATCTGAAACAAACATATGCAGTCATGTTTATATTTAATTACATGCAATGTCACTTTTCTTTCTTTCCTCCAGCCTGTATGTGCACTCATCTGTGGCCCGGTGGAGAAAGTGTCTCCATGCAGTAAAGCTGAAAGACTCCATTCTTAATATTGTGTGAGTAAAGAAGAATGCTGGATGATCTAACTGAATCAGACCGTCACATAACTTCATGCTATGAAAATACACAGGAAAGGCATGCATGCAGTGTATCTGACTGATATTTATATGACATTTTTTAATTTGCAGCCATGTTAAAGGAAGAGTGCTTGTAGCTCTTGCTGATGGTACTCTTGCCATCTTCCACAGAGGCCTAGGTAAGACCATGTATTATCATCCATTAAAAGTCTTTCTGATTTTTGCAGTTGTACAGAAAGTCAATTTTTTTTAATCATATAGATAGCCAGTGGGACTTAACCAACTATCATCTGTTGGACCTGGGCCGGCCGCACCACTCCATCCGCTGTATGTCAGTAGTACATGATAAAGTGTGGTGTGGCTACAGGAACAAGATCTATATTGTCCATCCCAAAGCAATGAAGATTGAGGTTTGCACCCATTTGCCTGTTCTACATGCTTTATTGCAGCTCTAAACCAGAAGAGCATATTTATAGTTTCCTGTAACATATATAGTATTTTTTGGCAGGGCAGAAAATTTCATAGAACATATATATTTAAAATTTACCATGTAATAATTTATAGGAAATTATTGATATGTGAACTGTAAGAGCTGCTTTCGATTGGTCTATGTGCTGTGCATTACTTACTGGGTGTGTTAACAGAATGCCACAGAGTTAATGACAGTGTTTCAAAAGTGTTTGGAACCACATTTTCTCTTCCACTAATATATTTGTTGTGGTCAAATATCATTTGTTCTCTGATATTAGTAATGCAATCTACTCTTGAAAATGTGTGTGTGTGTGTGTGTGTGTGTGTGTGTGTGTGTGTGTGTGTGTGTGAGAGCAGAAGTCATTTGACGCTCATCCTCGTAAAGAGAGTCAGGTGCGTCAGTTGGCCTGGGTGGGTGATGGGATCTGGGTCTCCATCCGGTTGGACTCCACCCTGCGTCTATTCCATGCGCACACCTTCCAGCATCTCCAAGACGTGGACATTGAGCCATATGTCAGCAAGATGCTGGGTGAGGAGGAACTACTAACATTAGGTTTATTTTAAAACATTAAAGAACTCAGATTATTTCTGTATTGCTTAAACAGAATTATTTAGAGCAAGTTTTAGGGCCTGTTCAGTCACTGGATTTGCACAATATTGTCCCAGTTACAAAGTACTGTTTTGTTTTGTTTTTGTATCAGCCGCATAATCAGAATTGGAGATAATTTGCAGTTTCGTCAGTGTAATGACTTTTAAATGTTTATGTTGAATCATGAGCTTTGTGTGTTGCATTTTATTTTCCTTTCAAAGTTCCTCTCTTGCTTAACAGGCACAGGTAAACTGGGCTTCTCTTTTGTGAGAATCACAGCGCTCATGGTATCCTGTAAGCGGCTCTGGGTCGGGACAGGAAACGGTGTCATCATTTCTATCCCTTTATCAGAATGTGAGTTCACAAATATTTTGGTGCAGGATTTCAAAAAAAGAGTAATGTACAAGAGGAGTGAAGCCAGATACAAAGATCTTGTTTAGCTTTACATTTCCTGTCGTTCCCTCTGCCTTTTACCATCCTATCTGTGACTCTCCCCTGGGTATTTCTGTCAATAGCTGTGGGTCTGCAGCATGGAGTTCTCAGGCTAAGGGGTGAGTGGGAAATGTTCCACATGCCTAGCAAACTGGCTGCAATAAGAGCCCTAATAGACCCCTAACTGCTGTCACACAATAGCTTGCACTTACTTCTGCATATGGTTGTCTGACTATCGTCTCTGGGTTTCTCTCACTGGATATTTTGGCTTCAGCATTGCGTAGAGAAGAATGCAGATTGAAGTGCAAAGCTGAAATTGATAAGAAATCTGTTTGTGGAATTTGAATTTGCTTAGCTTCTGGTCTGATTTGATGCACAAACATGCATCTATGATGAACAAGGGTCTCTATCACTTTCTTTATTAAAATACTGTTTTGGTTTACTTTATTCAGTTTGGGCCATATTTAGAATCAGTGCCTTATAGTCAAATGAAAAGAAGTTATCTGTTCTCTCGGTATAAAGACTTTACTTTTAGGGCTGGGGTTTGGGCTTCACCCAGGGTTGGCTGGGTAAGAATTGAGTTCTCTAACAATGTTCCATGTTTTGAAGGGAGATGATGAGAAAGGAACAAAGCAGCCCATGGTCCAAATACACAAAAACATATCAACAGGTAGAACAGGTACAAAAAAAGAAAATAAATAATATTAATAAAACAAAATCTCAGCAAGAAAAAGAAAACAGCTACAAGAACTTTTAACTCAAGACATGGCTAAGGACACACAAGTAGAGAAAGTGGGTGACTAATAAGGAACATGGACACACTGGTGACATCTGGTGAGGAAAATAAAAAAAACAAGGACAAAAAAACAAACAAAAGAAATGCCATTCTGTCATTGAAGCTTGTTAGATTCCGCTTGTCTAGAAGGTTGGTTTTTCAGTAGTGCCTATCCTACCAATGGTAGATAATGGAAGTATTTAGACTTTTCTAACCCCAGTCATGCTTCTCAATTCCCTCTCATGGATTCCCACTTATTTAAAAAGCCAAGAGTTATAAAAATATCCTGTGTGCTCTGTGGGGCATGCCTGATGCCTCTAGTGACCGCTAACTAGCTGGCATCTGATCTGTAGTTATGTGTAAGTTCTAACAAGTTCTCAGTTTTAGTATTAATTTACTGTACAAGTGTGTCTTTTGAAGCCAATACGAGTCCTTTCTGTTGTTTCTCCTTTATTGTCAGTCTCTCTTTTGCCCTTACTTGCCTGACAATGATCTGTTTAATAGCTTAAGCAAATCTGCTTTAATAGTTAACATTAAGCTAATCTCAGTAATAGGTGCTTTGTTTACACATAGACAGTCTGCGCATCTTGCTTTTTTTGCACAAAAGCACAGTTTTCAAAAAAAATACCACTTAATGCAGAAAAAAACAGTTGCATTGTGATTTTGCAAAAACACTTACAGTTCACTTACTTGCATTTTTTTTGCTTTGGATTGCAGCTAACAGGAGTGTTGGTGCGATAGCGAGCCGGCCCGGTGGTGCAGTACGTGTCTTTGGGGATGAGAGTGCGGACGGTGGGACGGTGGGCTCGTATGTTCCTTACTGCTCTATGGCTCATGCTCAACTTTGCTTCCATGGTCACAAAGATGCAGTCAAGTTCTTTGCTGCGGTGCCAGGTAACATAAAAAAAAATTCAATCTAGATTTATTGGGCACAATTTTATATTTACTTTAAGAGTTAGAGGGGCTGACAAATAGAGCAACAGATAAGCACAAACCATATATCTACAAGTGTCAAGTGTCCTGTAAAAGTATTTATATATTAGGTGTACCTATGTACATGTGTTTGCATATATGTAGCAGCCTGGGAAAACCCCTTAAATAATTACTTGGCAATCTTTAATGTAAATGGTTTGGAAAAATAACTTAATTTGCATTTAAAGGTTAATTGCGCTGAACTATGATCCCTATAACGTGTATTCACCACTGCATTAACTTATAAAAACAAATAATAAACACGAAATTCTGAATAAAACTTCAGTTCAGTCTATATCTTTATGGCATGTACAGTAGGGTTTTTACACTTAAAAAAAAAAAAAAAAAAAATCTAAAAGCATGATCAAATCTTGTGAAAAGCAACTTAGCTGGTAATGTTTTAGACATCTTTAGGTAGACTAACTGCATTCACAGCTGTGTTTGTTGAACAGACTTCTTAATCAACATGATCTCTTCAGGCAGACAGCCAAATTAAAGTAGACTAAATAAAAACATTTCCATGCTATTTTGGGGAAATGGACGTGTTTGCTTTTTTAAGTATCAATGTCTGTATGACTCTTAAGCTTTTCTAAAATAGCTTTTCCAAAATTCTAAGATGTTTTTGTGTGTGTTTTACCCTCAGGTCAATGTGTTCCTCCAGCAGCAGCAGCAGCACCTAACAGCATACCTGAAGACTCACACTCTCCTTCCTCAGACAGTCCTTCACGACAGCAGCTTCCGAAATTCATGCTGGTCATGAGTGGGGGGGAGGGATACATCGACTTCAGGATGGGTAAGAAAACTACACACTTGTGAGCTTTTCACTTAGGAGCACTACTACATTCTGCCATCCTGATATTATGGCTGCGTATTTGGCAGGTGACGAAGATAGAGAAGTAGTAGCCGAGGAACCACTAGAACCCACCCTGCAGCTGCAGTCTGCTCCCACCACCAGCGATCGCAGCCACATCATAGTCTGGCAGGTTGCCATCAATGACGAGTGAGCGGCCAATCACTGCCTCAGGTTCAACAGAGAACTCCGCCCTCTCAAAGCCACCCTGTGGCCTGCTGTTACATTTTTTTTATCACAAAAATTACTAGAATTGTGATTCCCATGATTATTATTAGAAGACGTACAGCAACCGAGTTCATAGGTGATGCTTTTGTTTTTGTGATTTTTTTTTCTTGATGTTTTATTACTTTCTATTTTCATCCATGCCAAGGCATAAAGTCAAAGGGAATCTAGAAAATAAGGGATAAGAGAAGAAGTAAATTCATCCATCCAGGACTGTACAGTTTTAGTGACTTTAGTACTGAAGCACAGAGAACAGTTAAAGAAAACACATGCTTTGAGTTTACACCATGACTAATCATATAATTGCACATATATAAGTCCCCCTGTTCAAGTTATTTGTTTGTCTCAATAGGAAAAAGACAGAGACAAAGGCTACAACTGTGACACTACAACTGGTGTCGCAGTAAAATCGTTTGAGCAACAGAAAGCTATTTTTGCTATCCGTTTGGCATGCGTTCTGTTCGCAGAACAGTCTCAGAACTGTAAAGGCATGGTCTGTCTTGTCGTGTGTGATGTATGTGTGTGTGTATGTGTTAGTAAGAATGAAGTAGTCAAGTGTGTTGTAAAAGCCCTAGCACTACATTCTGCCTCATGTGGTAGCACAGTACGCTAGAGCTTGCTGGCACTTTAAAATAGTGACCAACATTATTAGATCTAAACTTGGATCTATCCTTATTCTAAATACACTTTTTTTTTCTCCCAAAAAGGGGCTAGCCTGTTACCAAAGGAAAAACTGTAGACATAACAGCCTCTAATTATTTGCATTCCATTTAAGCTTTTTATTTTTTGGACTTTCACTACAAAATGTTCATATTTAAGAACAAACTTTTTTAAGGTCTCATTTCTTGACAGGGATTTTATCAGAACCACTTTTCATCGCACCTTACATCGTTTGTCTCATTTAAAAAAAACAAAAAAAACAACGAGTGTTTACACGTCTGGTCTTCGATGCTGAAACCAGTTTGTTTTTATTCTTATCTCTGTGTCATTTAAAAAAAACATTTGTCTTTAGTGCGGTCTGTTCATATTAAAGCACAGCAGGCCAGTGTTTAACTTACCTTTTTTGTATTTGAAGGAAATAATTAACAGGCAGTCTGTTTTTCTTTGATTATTCCACTAAGGGAATATTCATATTGGTGTTTTGCCATTCCAGTATTTATTTTATTTTTTTCATAATGAATTTTATGGTTCCGAATGTAACTTTATACATGCACATTCTAACAGTTTGTGTAATATCAGGCACTCAAAATGGGTTTACGTGTTGTGTTATTGCAGACTTTGTGAAGGAATTGCATTATGACTGGTTGATAAGTGTAACATCATGGATTAGAATGTGTGGGATATACAGAATACACTCTGTGGATCTTAAGGAATTCAGCATTCATTGTACTAAGCTATGCATGTTTTTTTTAAAAGGACACTGCAATGTGTTTGTTCATATCCCTGATTATTGCCACCTTTTTGGGTGGACTAGTATGTGTGTGTATGACTGATGTCGAACCACTTGTGTGTGTGTGTGTGTGTGTGGGTGTGTACGATTACTTGGTCCCTTAAACGACACAGGATGTGCTGTGGTTGTCACAGCTTGTCATTACTGTGTTTTTTTTCCTGTTCAATGTTTGCTACAACAGCATCATAGCTTTATTTTTAACAATCTAATAAAGTCAGTTTCATGGGAATTAACCGCAGCTGCTGGTCTATTTGCTGTTCTTTTTTAGTCATTCTTAAAAAGAACCAAGGTGTTAAAAATGCTACCAGTTTCTGGTAAAACGTAAAGTCAGGTGAGCGACAGATTTTTTACACTCATAAAAAAAAAAAAAAAAAAACCTCCCAGTGGACACTAACAATTTGAAGGTGTTCATTGTATTAACAGATGCATGAAGAAAGAAATCCAACCATGATTGCTTTTGTGTGAGTTGCTGCACTGATTCACAGATTCTGAAGATTCTGGCTGCTAATATGGTAGTGTGAAGATGACAGCTGTCAAACTTATTAAAAAAATATCCTGCTTTGTAACTAAACTCATATGCTAATTAGTATTTTTGTAAAGTAGTAGTACACAGCGAGTAAGAGCCACTCAATACAAACTGAATCAAGTTTTTTCCTGCTTTTTTTAAATTGTTATTATTATTGTTTTCTTATATTTATCTCCAGTAAGTGCTTTATTATATTATTATATTATATTATATTATATAGTGCTTTTATATATTACAGTCAGGTTTAGTGGGGGATCACAACAGAATGTCACATTAATTCACTTTCATTTATATCCCACTTTTAACAATGGATTTCACAAAGTTGTCACAAAGCAGCTTCACAGTAGATTAAAGAACTTTGTATCAACTCTGTAAATCCTTTAACTTTATAAATCACCTCTAATAACTATTAATCCTATAACTTTATAACAATTCCTAAAGGTTTATTCCTAATTAGCAAACCAGACGATATTTGGAAAATGAGAGAAGAACTGAGAAGAACCATACTCAAAAGGTAACGATCACACACTCATTTACACCTAAGGACAGTTTTGATTAGTCATTCTGACCCCTGGGAGGTTGAAGGAAACCAAAGAACATTGAGAAAAGGCATGGAACCAGCCCCCTCTTTCTGTGACACACCTTTGCTATTAATAAAAAGTTTATAAACATTATAGTGTATATAAATACGTTTAATGCATTATAACCAGACCTTGTTGAATTATACGCAGCAATAAAGGGGTGTGAATACAAGTGTCATAAAAGTACAATGATCAAAATATTGTCAATCAGGGAAAAAAATTAAGTAATAAATTAAGTAATAAATATGTAAATATATTTACAATGGCCAAGACCAAAGAGCTGTCAAAGGACACCAGAAACAAAATTGTAGACCTGCACCAGGCTGGAAAGACTGAATCTGCAATAGGTAAGCAGCTTGGTGTGAAGAAATCAACTGTGGGAGCAATTATTAGAAAATGGAAGACATACAAGACCACTGATAATCTCCCTCGATCTGGGGCGCCACGCAAGATCTCACCACGTGGGGTCAAAATGATCACAAGAACGGTGAGCAAAAATCCAAGAACCACACGGGGGGACCTAGTAAATGACCTGCAAAAAGCTGGGACCAAAGTAACAAAGGCTACCATCAGAAACACACTAGGAAACCAAAGAACATTGAGAAAAGGCATGGAACCATATTTATTAAGCCAGGGACTCCAATCCTGCAGTGCCAGACGTGTCCCCCTGCTTAAGCCAGTAAATGTCCGGGCCCATCTGAAGTTTGCTAGAGAGCATTTGGATGATCCAGAAGAGGATTGGGAGAATGTCATATTGTCAGATGAAACCAAAATAGAACTTTTTGGTAAAAACTCAACTTGTCGTGTTTGGAGGAGAAAGAATGCTGAGTTGCATCCAAAGAACACCATACCTACTGTGAAGCATGGGGGTGGAAACATCATGCTTTAGGGCTGTTTTTTTGCAAAGGGACCAGGATGACTGATCCGTGTAAAGCAAAGAATGAATGGGGCCATGTATCATGAGATTTTGAGTGAAAACCTCCTTCCATCAGCAAGGGCATTGAAGATTAAACGTGGCTGGGTCTTACAGCATGACATTGATCCCAAACACACCGCCCGGGCAACGAAGGAGTGGCTTCGTAAAAAGCATTGCAAAGTCCTGGAGTGGCCTAGCCAGTCTCCAGATCTCAACCCCATAGAAAATCTTTGGAGGGAGTTGAAAATCTGTGTTGCCCAGCGACAGCCCCAAAACATCACTGCTCTGGGAGAAAAACAAATCTGCATGGAGAAATGGGCCAAACTATCAGCAACAGTGTGTAAAAACCTTGTGGAGACTTACAGAAAACGTTTGATCTCTGTCATTGCCAACAAAGGGTATATAACAAAGTATTGAGATGAACTTTTGTTATTGACTAAATACTTATTTTCCACCATAATTTGCAAATAAATTCTTAAAAAATCAGACAATGTGATTTTCTGGATTTTTTTTTCTAATTTTGTCTCTCATAGTGGAAGGGTACCTATGATGAAAATGATAGGCCTTTCTTATCTTTTTAAGTGGGAGAACGTGCACAATTGGTGGTTGACTAAATACTTTTTTGCCCCACTGTATATATCATTAAAAACTGGTTTTTTTCTAGTCTTTACCTGCTCAGTTTGAGATTCTTGTTCTTGGCTGACAGTAGTGGATCTTGATGTGGTCTGCTCATTCACCAGATTAAATATTTTGTGTGTTTTGAGTAGCTTTTCTGCTCACATTTTCCTCAGACCTCTTTTATCAACAAGGCACCTCTGGTACCTGGGGTCAACAGTGCAAAGTAATGGAGAGTGTGTTAGAGAAGTGAAGAAAAGAGTGCAGGCAGGGTGGAGTGGGTGGAGAAGAGTGATAGCAGGAGTGATCTGTGATACAAGGGTATTTGCAAGGGTGAAAGGGAATGTTTATAGGGCTGTGGTGAGTCCTGCGATGTTGTATGGTTTAGAGACAGTGGAGTAAAAGACAGGAGGTGGAGCTGGAGGTAGCAGAGCTGAAGATGTTGAGGTTTTCGTTGGGAGCAGGGGCGCAATTAACAGTTTTAAGGGGGGTATGCAAGACAGAATTGTGGGCCCCCATATACAGTGAGGAAAATAAGTATTTGAACACCCTGCTATTTTGCAAGTTCTCCCACTTAGAAATCATGATGGGGTCTGAAATTGTCATCGTAGGTGCATGTCCACTGTGAGAGACATAATCTAAAAAAAAATAATCCAGAAACCACAATGTATGATTTTTAAACTATTTATTTGTATGATACAGCTGCAAATAAGTATTTGAACACCTGAGAAAGTCAATGTTAATATTTGGTACAGTAGCCTTTGTTTGCAGTTACAGAGGTCAAACGTTTCCTGTAGTTTTTCACCAGGTTTACACACACTGCAGGAGGGATTTTGGCCCACTCCTCCACAGATCTTCTCTAGATCAGTCAGGTTTCTGGCCTGTTGCTGAGAAACACGGAGTTTGAGCTCCCTCCAAAGATTCTCTATTGGGTTTAGGTCTGGAGACTGACTAGGCCACGGCAGAACCTTGATATGCTTCTTATAGAGTCACTCCTTGGTTATCCTGGCTGTGTGCTTCGGGTCATTGTCATGTTGGAAGACCCAGCCTCGACCCATCTTCAATGCTCTAACTGAGGGAAGGAGGTTTTTCCCCAAAATCTCGCAATACATGGCCCCGGTCATCCTCTCCTTAATACAGTGCAGTCGCCCTGTCCCATGTGCAGAAAAACACCCCTAAAGCATGATGCTACCACCCCCATGCTTCACAGTAGGGATAGTGTTCTTGGGATGGTACTCATTATTCTTCTTCCTCCAAACACGTTTAGTGGAATTATGACCCAAAAGTTCTATTTTGGTCTCATCTGACCACATGACTTTCTCCCATGACTCCTCTGGATCATCCAAATGGTCATTGGCAAACTTAAGACATGCCTGGACATGTGCTGGTTTAAGCAGGGGAACCTTCCGTGCCATGCATGATTTCAAACCATGATGTCTTAGTGTATTACCAACAGTAACCTTGGAAACGGTGGTCCCAGCTCTTTTCAGGTCATTGACCAGCTTCTCCTGTGTAGTTCGGGGCTGATTTCTCACCTTCCTTAGGATCATTGAGACCCCACGAGGTGAGATCTTGCATGGAGCCCCAGTCCGAGGGAGATTGACAGTCATGTTTAGCTTCTTCCATTTTCTAATGATTACTCCAACAGTGGACCTTTTTTCACCAAGCTGCTTGGCAATTTCCCCGTAGCCCTTTCCAGCCTTGTGTAGGTGTACAATTTTGTCCCTAGTGTCTTCGGACAGCTCTTTGGTCTTGGCCATATTAGTAGTTGGATTCTTACTGATTGTATGGGGTGGACAGGTGTCTTTATGCAGCTAACGACCTCAAACAGGTGCATCTAATTTAGGATAATAAATGTAGTGGAGGTGGACATTTTAAAGGCAGACTAACAGGTCTTTGAGGGTCAAAATTCTAGCTGATACACAGGTGTTCAAATACTTATTTGCAGCTGTATCATACAAATAAATAGTTAAAAAATCATACATTGTGATTTCTGGATTTTTTTTTAGATGTCTTTTAGATGTTTTTTATGTCTCTCACAGTGGACATGCACCTACGATGACAATTTCAGACCCCTCCATGATTTCTAAGTGGGAGAACTTGCAAAATAGCGGGTGTTCAAATACTTATTTTCCTCACTGTATATATATATATATATATATATATATATATATATATATATATATATATATATATATATATATATATATATATATATATACAATGTTATATTATTAATAATACAGTTAATATGGCTTAATTTTATTTACAGGGAATTTATTTTATTTCACCACAGTGTTATTATTTAAAATATATGTGTGCATGTACGATTAAAAAAAAAAAAACTAATTGGAAAAAGTTTAATTGATGATTGTGGGGCCCCCTAGCGTTCTCCTGGGCCCATATGCCTGGCATACTCTGCACCCCCCCTAACGGCGCCCCTGGTTGGGAGTGATAACGATGGACAGGATTAGAAATCAGTTTACTAGAGGGACAGGGCATGTAGGACATTTTGGAGACAAGGTGAGGGAGGTGAGATTGAGATGGTTTGGACATTTTCAGAGGAGGGACATAAGGTATATCAGTAGGAGAATGCTGAGGATGGAGCCACCAGGAGGGAGGAAAAGAGGAAGATCAAGAAGGAGGTTTATGGATGTGGTGAGGGAAGACATGCAGGTGGTTGGGTTGAAAAAGGCAGATGTAGAGGACAGGGTGGTATGGAGACGGATGATCTGCTCTGGCGACCCCTAATGGGAGAAGCTGAAAAAAGAAGAATAATTTGTTACATGTGGACATTCTTGATCTGTATCTGCTTTAGTTTATGCATTGTGCTGCTTTCACATAATTGGCTGATTAGATAAATTTGCAGGTGTACAGATGTTCCTAATAAAATTGATGGCACTCTATAATTCATTTTGAAGGTCTGGATTGATTTCACACAATGGATCCTTTAAAGTAATGCTGCTTTGTATTCAAACAAGAAACGTGAATAAAGGACATGGAATAAAAGCACAAAAGCCAGATGTAGTTTGCTCATGCGTCACAAGATGGCAGTTGTGTTTTATTCTGAGTCTGAGTCTGGGCAACTTAAGTAAAATTACGTCACAACGACTCCTCCCATTTTTCTGTAACTCCCCCTTTCCATTTATCTACCACTCATGGCAACTAAACATTCTGATGAGGTAACTTCAACGTACAGATGGGTCTCCACTATGGATGTCTCTCACACAGACACACATGCATATATTTAGTAGAGCTACATCTATTACCCCCGGTGTGTGCATGTGTTTGTGTGTGTATGAATTTGCACAAAGAAGCGGATGCTCATCTCCCTAAATGCTGCCGCTGTAGCACTGTATCAGCCCATAATGCCTGTGTTCTCGCCAGTGTTAATTGACGTGTTCAATGTTGTTTTGGAAAATTGGGTGTATTCTAATGGCCTATGTGGTGACAAGTGATAGCAAAATTAGCTGGTGGATTTCTGAAGCATGAAGACAGACGCAAGCGAAGCCCAGGCCGCCTACGCACACAGAAAAGGAGGGAGGGAGGGAGGCTTCCTTGTTTGCTCACTCAACCTTCCCTACATGGCTCAGGAGGCAGCACTTACGTAAGCCAGCCAGCTGCTCTGTCAGTGAGACCCTTGGGTGTGTGTATTCGATGTGTGTGTGTGCTCGTGTGCTTGTGCATGTTTGTGTTCACACTTAAGCCCCTAAACACTGTGATTCAGAGGCATCTCTGTCTGCTTTCTGTATATTGCTGTAATCATAAGTTCATATCATGATTTACAACCACTCATTATGTGTGTGTGTGTGTGTGTGTGTGTGTGTGTGTGTGTGTGTGTGTGTGTGTTTTGTGAAGCATTTAGGACCTTGCAATCATACTGTCAGTGCTCTTTCTGATAGCCTTTTGCTTTCTCACCCACTCTCTCTCAAGGATGTTTGTTTTTATGTGTGCACATTGCATTAAGGTCGGTGTGTGTGTGTGTGTGTGTGTGTGTGTGTGTGTGTGTGTGTGTGTGTGGATCAGAGTCTGTGTGTGGATATCAGACCTTGATCTTTAGGTAAGGCTTCGAGACATGTGTTGCACACTGTCAATATTGACCCTGGTAGTGCATCACTCTCCCTTTGTTGCTACTATGCAAACTCTTTCCAAGTAGTCTGAGATCTGAAGACTGGAGAGCTCCTGCTGTTAATGTATTTGTGCATCTGATGCGTACATGGCGTCACTCTTCACACCCACACAATTTTCTACCATCCTCCAGCACCAACATTATCACACATCACACATCTGCAAGCCCCCGCATGCAATCCTAATGCTGAGAATCATAAGGCATCCCTTAAACGATACAGCACGCATAATAATATATGGTGGGTGATTTTATACACAGGTGCTATCAAAATTAAACCATTTCTATTCATACACAATCCATTAGCAAAATATCTGCAGAATGCTACTTCTATTCTTCATAAACTAAATGATTTATGCTATTAATACCATCTGAAAAAAACAATCAAAAAATAGATAAATGTTCAGTAGAATTCTATATAATTCCAAAAATATACAGTAATTCCTTCAGCATCAGAAACCTTTTTCTGACCAGGAAATAGATCCAGGGCTTCTCCTAGAAACTTTGAGTGTGCTCGTTCACATCTAGAGAAAATGTATTCTAGCAAATTTCATTGCCAAGTTTTTTGTTTGTTTTTTTGTATTTAGGAAAGAAACCGGAGAACCCAAAGCAAACCCACATGGAAATTGAGAGAACATGTAAAACTCCACATGGACATTAACCTGAGCTTATGATTGAATAAGGTACAAAATCTCTGGACAAAAACTATCCAGTGCTCCACTGTGCAACAAGCAAAACCATACCAAACATCTATTTCAGTCAGATTAAAAACTCAAAATAAATATGCAGTGTCTTCATTTATTATTCCTTCTTCCCACCACTTTAAAAAATTAGACTCGGCACTTGTTTCACTTAGGCTGCTGATCTTAAGTGTCTAATCTAATGACACCTCATAAGATGAGTAGAAAGATTAAAAGCCTCATCAGGGTACTGGATTTCCCAAACTGCATATTAAATGGAGTTCTAAATGTTTAAAACTGCTTGGCACCTTGAGTTAAAACCTTCTACCAATGGTGTCATAACACAATACAATACTAATGGACATACATGGTAAAGGAAATAAAGCAGAAAAGATACAAATCTTAGTCAGTTTGTTTGAGAATTATTTGTTAGACCTAAATGGGGATTTCAATATTGATATCTTCTGCTTGTTTCGTATATGTATTTAATCAAAAAATTTTATAAAAAAGTTTTTACTTTTATTTGAGACATTGTGGTCATTGAGAGTGATGGGGCTTGCTCAAGCTGCCATCTATGAAACGTGCCTTAATCACTAAGCTACCATTGCCCTAATGCCTTAACACCTAATTCACTGAGCTACCACTGCCCTATGTTTAACTATAAATGGTCTTAGTGAATAGGAAAAAAGAGAAAGCTATTAGTCTTTAATTATGATAGGCTGGCTTTTGACCCCTTTTGTTCCCCATACCTGGAGCTGTTAAACCTGCCCCTACTTCTCGCTATAAATTATGTTCCCCCTCCTCTGTGCTAATGGATTAGCATCGTGCAGGCAGTCAATTTCACAGACAGCAATCTTGTCCGTGCCCTTGTCCTCACTGTGTATTAAGTTCATAGCTTGAAATAAGCTGCCAACACTCATGAACGTGTGATTGGTGGAGCATCAGGAAGTGACAAGAACCATTCAACCAATAGCATCTCTACAAGGGGAGATCCACAGAGCAATGTGAATAGTTGATGTGGTGCTCTTTAAGGTTGAGGTGGTTGGATGCTTTTTTGCAGTGTATGTGTGTGTGTGTGTGTGTGTGTGTGTGTGTGTGTAAGAGGCATTCTCGGTTCTCTCTGTCTATATATAACCTCAAATGACCCAGCTGTACTCATTGCTGTGGTGTGTTGAGTGTTCCAGTTATGAGTGCCCTTACATGCTCCCCACTTCCTCTTTCTGTCACTGCTTTTCTCTCCATATGTCTCCTGCTTCACATTGTCTCTCATCATTTGACTTTTTCATCCTCCCCCTTCACATCTTTACATTCCAGTCACACATCCCACTACTTCTCTATCAAGTGTACAGATGGTCATTAGTCTGTGTTATTTAGTGAAGTTTGTCTGATTGACTTGTGTGTTCGCGTTGCAAGTTCTGGCAGCAGCACCCTGCACCTGTTTAGCCACTGTTTCGTTCCTCCCCCACAGACTTGCTTAGCCTTACTCATATCAGACATAGCATAGGTATATGTACTTAAAAAACATTTGAACAGAAAAATGAATGCACAAGCAGGCTTCAGACCAGTGATTCATTTTAAAGGCAGGATGTGTAATTTATAATGGCTTTAAGATCCATCATCATATTTCAAAGATATTTTAAACGTGTTATAGAGCTGAGGTTATTAATCTGTAGGCCACAGTTCAGATAAAAATAAATAAATAAATAAATAAATAAATAAATAAATTAAAAGTATTTCAATTGGCTTAGTACCAGAAGAAAACATCCTGTAGCAGACATTATAACATCAGTGTAGAATAAATGCCAAACCAAGTACATGGCAGTAGTCAACACTTTAACATCAAACCAAAACAAATTGTAAAATAAGCATTAATTGTTAAGCATTAAAATGTAATTGTAGTCACCATCTAGTTACTGTTGTCATTCTTAGTGCAATTCAGTAAAGCTGACAGTTCTTTTTCATGATCATTGAGGATTAAAGGATTTTCAGGCCCTGAAATAAAAAAAACACTAAAAAGTGACTGTTTGGATCCCCCCCATATTTAATAAGTAGCTCAAGATGCATGATTAGTTCAAGAAGAGACAGTGAACAGGGAACTGTGGAGGCTTGTCAACATTCTCCTTGTAATTGCACTTCCTCAAAAAGGCAACAGAGGGCTCTAAAAATGTCAAACTGCTCTTTTAAGCCTAGACTTTTAAACATTTAGCATTTAATGCTACATTTAATTAATGCATTTATGTAGTATATATAATAAGAAACATCTGTAATGCTTGAAGAGCTTCATACCTGTTTTTTTTCTTCTGTGTTTAAAACTTGTACTGGCTATACTGACTCAGGCCTTTTCAATCTGCTCAAAGCACACGTCCTTCTTACTAAAGTGGGTTCAGGATCAAGCCGAGAGGCACTTCAGATGGAGAGATGAGAACTCTAGTAAGTGAAGTCAGCCAAAATAGAGTAGTGTAGTGGACTTCTGGCATCCAAGAAAACTAACAGATCAAAAGAACATTAATTCACTGAGACGTGGAAAAAAAAAGCCTGGACCAGATGAAGTATTCTTCCCATATGAAGGGTTGCTATCGTACGATGTTTGACAGGTGGAATGTGGTGCACATCTGGGTTGCCATCATCAACAATTTCAAGTACTATGCCATTCAATTAAATTTTATTTGTCAACCAAAGACATCCCAAAGCAGCTTTACATTATTTGGGATGTAGATTTAAATCCCTAATGAGCAAGCCAGAGACAACAAGAGCAAGGAAATCATGACATGAGGAGGAAATCCCAGAACCAATTGCTTGTATAGCAGTATTGTATACTATAAAGTAAAATGTAGTATAAAAATTCTGTGTTGACAGCTTTTTAGTATGAACATATTCTAATTTGAATAAACTTAGGACAGTGTATATGATTGCAGCAGCAGTACAATAAGTCAACAGAATCCAGGCAAAATTATACATGAAAGCAAAATGAAAACTTTGTATGATGTAGGCTTTAACTGCAATAGGTTTAGTTTTGATGATAGTATTTTAGGATTTTTTTTCTCCTAATATACGACTGTATCAGCTTGCTGACGTGTGTGTAGGTGTCACATAATGTGCTTTCCTAAATGCAAACCCTTGAGCAAAACACTCAGCAGTGCACACAGTGCTGCTACAGCTGACTTCATTACTGCTTACTGCATTATAAAACACCTTGACGCACGCACACGCACACGCACACGCACACACACACACACACACACACACACACACACACACACACACACACACACACTCATTGCATCTATTGTGCCAGTCTCTCCTGTGGACTTTGGGACAGGGCCAAGATATTTTGTAAAAGCTGACTAGAGAAATGTGTAAGGGATTAAAGGGCAAAGGTAGAAAGAGAAGAAGGGAAACAGTAAACAATGAGTAAACTATAATAGCGAGTGGATTTTATAGGGAAAACCAATTGGTCCAACTGTTTTGAATTCAGCACATGGGCATGTATTTGCTGGAAATGAAGAGGTCATAAGACTGGATTGAAATGGCACGTGTATGGCAGGTGTTGTGTCTTGTCAGGGCAGTGAAACACACTCTGACCTTTATTTATCCTCCTCCTATTTCATGGTTATATTTCTTATCTCCTCATTGGGCTCTGTGCTTGCTCATCTAATTATGTTTCTGAGACTACAAAGCATATTGAGGTCTGCAACTGTAGCAAGAACTTACTTAAGAAAACAAGAGACAAAACCAAGTACATTTTCAGTACAATTGTATATCTGTTTTGTAATGTAAATGTTTTGGATCTGAGAAATAAAAGGGACATAATACATAGGGGTTTCAGTCAATCTCATATGAATCATAGGTACTTATAAAGTAGTATCTTATTCTTCATATTTCTTAAGACTCTTTAGTTTGATCAGATTTATAAAAGAAGATACAGCTTTCTGCTTCTCCAAGCTCCTTCAGGCATGTCATGGGTGGAGCTAAAGAGTTGCGAGCATACACAGATTTTGCATAGCAATCGTCTGCAAGTTGTGACATCACTATAAATAAAACAGGAACAAAAACATTATAGTCATAATATCAACAAACTTATACTTCCCTCACATCCAAAAACAGACTTCTATCGAAATGTTCTTCATGAGAAAGTCCTGTGCAGCATTGCTGATGAGTTCCGTAACCAAATGAAGCACGTTGATGGGCTTGCTCTCGCTCTGGTTGATGTGTGTGCACTCTTCCGGGAGAAGTGCCCATACAAGGAATTCTGTCCCTCATGATGTCATGAAGAGCCAAACTTTCCAAAACTTATACCCAGAAGCAGTGTTTTTGGCACAAAAATACATGCACATGTTTAAATTCTTTTTGACACTTTGGCTATGTTTAGCATGAAAATCCAACTTTTTAACAGTGTAAATAACTCAATATTTATAAAATAGCATTAGATACCCCCTTTAACTACCAAAGTGAGCTATATTATAATGAACAAAGCCTCCATTATTACAAGTGCATATAGCAAATTGTAATGCCTGCTTGCTATCTAACTAAGCTGAATGCTATTGTTTTATTCGGTAGCTTGCCATTATATTTATAACAACAGGCAGTCACTACTAAACATTTAGCATTAGCAATCATGTGGTAAAAGCTAATAAATTACCCATAGATATTTTTGCAGAGTGGATGCCCAGCTAGGAAAACGCCAATATCTAGCCAGGTTTTGGTGTGCATAATTTGCAGATTGTTATCATGCTGTTTAGCATTCAAAAGTAAAGATGCTTGGAAAACTTGGCCAGGGATTCTCATTTGTGTCCACTATTCCGGGCATTGCTTCTGTTCAGAGAACAAGAAATGTCTTTATTTGGATTGGTTCATAAACGTTTATTATTAAAATGTTGCACACACTTTTATTGGCTGTGATCTAAAACTTCATGTAGCAAAGATTGGACATTATTTACATTTTATTTTAAATGTGAATATTTTATAATAAGAAAACAGTAAAGGTAGTAGGACTTAATTATATAAAAATACACTTTACAGGGAAACATGTAATCAATTTTCTGAAGAGGAGTACATGAAGGTTACTGCTTAGCACCACCATGTGATTAATTCAACAAGGGCCTTGCCCAGGGGCCTACTAATGCAGCTTATTGGTGCTGGGATTAGACCTTACAACATTTGGATCAAAATCCAACATCATAACCACTGATCTGTTTAACTATTTTCAAGAGCCAAGTTAGGTAGAGTCAAGCTGTTTTAATTAAATTAATGCATGCAACTGAGCATCTAAAGCATTTTAGATCATATACTGACTGTAAAGAAAAAGTGGTATAGGATTAGTATATAAATGTTATGAAACATGTATATCTAGGGGTAAATTCAGAATCAGTGGTTTTGTCCAGGTACTGTATCTGATACTAAACTTATTTTTACACACACACACACACACACACACACACACACACACACACACACACACACACACACACACACACACACACACACACATATGTGCGCACACACATCCCTCTCCCTCTGTTTCTCCATGCTGGGTATTACTGCAGTCTTTGATCTATTTGAACAGATTTCAGTTGCCACTAAGCCAACATGGCCTTTCTCAGCCTGTCACGTCTTTCGTCTAACAAACTTGTGTTTTCACACACACACACACACACACACACACACACACACACACACACACACACACACACACACACACACATTGAACAGCACTAAGTAAACACTGATTATCCTTGAGGCAGTCACTCAGTTATCTTGACATCCCCAATCAGAGATGTTCAGACTGGCTGGACATTGCTCTCTCTCTCTCTCTCTCTCTCTCTCTCTCTCTCTCTCTCTCTCTTTCTCTCTCTGTCAATCTTTCTCCTTCTCAGTCTCTAATGAAGTGGCATGTCTATACAACTAACAAGTTCTCATGTTTCACCCAAGATAATATGGTCCTGACGCGTAAGTCATCCCTCTGTGTAATGTTGGGAGGGAAACAGTAGGTGTGGCCGTAAAAACACAGATAAGTGTCACTATGTGACATATATACACACACACACACACACACACACACACACACACACACACACACACACACACGTACACACACACACACACAAACTGACCATTTCCGTTAAATCAGCTGTGTTCTCTGGCTGGCCGTATGTGTATGTGTGTGTTTTTGTGTGTGTATGTGTGTGTGTGTGTGTGTTTAGTCACAGGTGGATGCATGATTATATTAGGACAGTTTGTAAGTGTGCACTTCTTAGTAAACTTATGTGGTTGGATTTTTTATGTTGATTATATTTGTCTATGATTTGATCTGCTAGGTGACTAATAGATGTGGAAATGCATGCTGAGTTGCTGTCATTTTGATGCTTATTAATAGAATGGGAATTTATGGAGGTGGTGTTTTTGTTTTCTATTTTCTCCCTTAACCAAATTTTCTGTAATTTTACACTCATCAAATATCTCAGCAAAACCTCCCACTACTACCTTGAGTGCTGTCACGGCCTGACAAAATCCAGTCGATGGCACTGTATTAACATAATTCAGTGCCATTTTATGAATAACATCCTCATTATTCATTCATATTTAGTAACTTCTTCATGCTGGTCAGATTTGTCTGGGGCCTACCCTGGACCTCTGGTATTAAGGCAGGACCTTTACTGGGATGTCAGACCGCATATTGGCATTTTTCTTCAAGGATAGAGAAAACTATTTAATCTGAAGGAAACTTGAGGAGACACATGTTACAAAGACAACTAGATATTGTAAAAACATATATCTTATCAATAACATTTTAATAATAAATTATATGACTACTGTTACTACTGCTACTACTACTACTGGAAAAACAATCCAAAAGTATATACATTATTAAAATATATAATGGAAAATGTATATGAACTGACTATAAATAACTATAAAAAATGTCTGAAGACAATACATTTTTTAACAAGATTTCACTAACAGGAATAGTCCAAGTTAAAAATATGCTTACACAATCACAACTACAGTACGTACTTATAAAATAAATAACAATATAAACCAAATAGTTTAATGGAAAAAAGTACTTGTTTTAAGTTGTAGGTGAAATCATGTGCTCCAAATCTTCCCATGTATTATAGAAACAAAACTACTAACTACTTGATTTCACTTTATAGTTTTTTGAAATTAGTTTATAATCCTATCAAATAATATTAAACCAAAAATATAATGTTTTGTAAGAACAAAACACCAGTTTCTAGAATAGAATTAAAAATGTTTGCATTTTCATGTGAAACGTTGTTTTTTAAAGTGTGAACGCAGGATTTTCTGTGAAAACACACACTGTGTACATGCTGTTAGGAATGTTTTTGACGTAGATTTATGGAGAGTCACAGGTAAAATAAATAAATGTTTCAACAACAGCATGACCAGAAACATTTTATTAGATTTATACGTCATCAGTTTGCCAATGATTACATTTTGTATTACTTAAACCACATCATGTCAAACTTTGTGTCCATTTCCAGGCAAAGGTATGTGGACACCTGACCACTGAACATCACATTCTAAAATCATGGCCATGCTTGGTTGGCTGCCTTTATAAGGCTTCACTCTTCTGGTTATATTGGGAGTTTGGCTGTGGGAATTTATGCACATTTAGCCACAAGAGCATTACTGGGGTCAGGTGCTGATATCTGGCGCGAAATGTGGTGCAAATAAACATGTTCAGTGATATTGAAATCATGGCACTGTGCAGAACGCTCAAGCTCTTCCTCACCAACCTTGGCAAACCATATTTTCATTGCCCTTGCTTTGTGTACAGGAGCACTGTTATGCTGGAACAGGCTTTAGCCTCTTAGTTTCAATAAATGGGAATTGTAATATGCAGCATTCAAAAAACAAGCCAAAAAATGCAGTTTGGGGAAAACCCCTATATGTTTGTTGTGGTCGGGTGTCCACATAACAAATTCTTTATTGTGGAATTTCCATAAAGCAGGTTATTTCCTCTATTGATATATAACATGTTCCTTCACCTACCTATTATTTTCTTAAATGGAGCAGCAACCTTTACACTAACAACAAACTGGAAATTACAAACTGGAAGTTCTCTGTCCGGAAAACTTTCCTGTGGTGGAAAACGTACAGGATATTACATTTGTTCTTACTGAAAACTTTCACATTTTAATAGTTTGTCTCAGTTAAACAACAGCACATGGTTAAAATATTTTTTATTAGCTATAGATTATATGGATATAAATATATATATAAAAAAAACATAGCAATTTGTAAAGTATAGAAACAATCACATATTAAAAAGACTGCATAATAATATAAACCACCGATTAAAGAGCTCATTGTTTTTCTTGCACATGGCTCTGTGAAATAAAGTTTCATATATGAGGCATGCACATTTTCCCACAAATTTTAAGTTTTATTGTTTTTGTTTTTCTACTAAAGCCTGATAGAGCTTTTTCACTTTTTTCTAAATGCATGAGGTTTAAAGTGTGTTCACTAGCACATAAGTACATTTCTTAAGCTCTTCGGTGCACTAGGGGAAAAACACAGTCTGATACATCCTGTTTTAATAAATGCACTCTTGGAGACTGAAGGTCATGTACAGTATACTACAAGGAACACCACCATGTACTGTATACTGCCTAAGAGGACATTCGTTTGTTCAATACTATGGTATAAATGTGTTCACTATAGTTTTACTGAAGATCTACTCTATAACTTCATAACGTTATACATCGCCCAGGGTTTAAAGTATAGTGTGTTTAAATATATAGAAATTATGTATCAGTCTCATTGGATCCCATTTATATGCTTCAACCAATGAAAAAGTCGAACGAACACAATATCAAGAATTTAAGACCCCACAATATATCGTCTTTACTGTCTAACTGCTGTGTATATTGTTTTCACACAGATTTAAAAGGATGGCTTCCCTGCAGAGAGCTGGAAGTCATAGTAAAAGGCAGTATTTATGATACACATGCCAGCAAAGTAATGCCTTCATATCTCAGTGGCAGGCTGGAAATGGAACAACCTTCAAAACAAGCCTTTGATCCTTCCTCAATAGTAAAGCATCCACTGAAATGGCAGTTTCAGTAATGGTGCAGACACGGATATCTAATACCCAATACAATACCAACTTAGTAATTATGGGAAGAAATAGTAAACAAAGAGTTGTCAGTTTGGAGGGGGGTGGGTGGATTAATGTTTAGCCCTCCAGGGATTGGGGTATGAATCTTGCCTCCACCCTGTTTGGGCAGAGTTTGCACATCCTCCTCATGCTTTGGGGTTTGTTCCAGATACTCCTGTTCCCTCTTCCACCCCAAAGACATGTTCTGAAAGCTGACTGCTGTATAAAATTGTTTGTAGTGTGTGTGATTGTGTCTTGTAACGTTTTGGTAATCAGGGGTGTGTCCTTGCCTTATACTCTTGGTTTTATTCTTTCCTGTGATAATATTTAGAATAAGTGCAATAGATAGAAAATAGATAGTAAATGAGTTATATAATAACAAAATTGTATTTATATATAATTTTTTCATTAATGTTTTTTTTCATTAATGCAGTTTATTATTATTAACATTTGTGAACATCAACAATTTACATTTTTAAAACAATTGTAATTAAAAAATGTTAAATAATATATTAAATAAAATAGAATAAATCAAATTAATGCAATACACTTTTGTATTATGTTGACTAGATTGAGTAATCAATTAAATTGGCACAAATTAAATGGATTAAATAAAAATAAATGAATGGAAAGTTTTAACAGTTTACATTTGTTAGACCCTATTTGGATAATACTCTATGTGTGTGTGTGTGTGTGTGTGTGTGTGTGTGTGTGTGTGTGTGTTAACATTTACATTTAATATTTCATTAGATATAATCTACTTTACTGTTCTCCATGTTTCAGCATATTTTAACAAATGTCATCATTTCTTCCATCCTTCATTCATTCACTCTCTTGAATTGCAGAATTGTCAGGATTTTCTCCTTTAAGAGAAATTCTTGAAACTGGACATAAACGCTAAATATATATATATATATATATATATATATATATATATATATATATATATATATATATATATATATATATATATATATATATTTATATTTTTATTTGTCTAATAACATGACAAAAACATTAAAATCGAAATAAAATACAACCTACTCACCAGAGATACAGACTCATAATTTGCACCGCTCCACAGAGGCTGTAATCCAGTGGTACCGCTCTTATTCACAGGTCTGTAAGTGGCGAAGAGACCCTTTCCTGGGCTGAGACAAGCTAACTAGCTTTGGGGTTGGCCGGCCTCCTCACGATGTCTAGCTTTTCTTGAAAATTTACTTTTAAATATGTCTTAGAACAAATAAATTTATCTTCCTCCGTCAGCCATTGTGGGTGTAAAAAAATCCAACTCAGATGTATTAATGTGTGCACAGCGCTACAGAGATGTTTTGCCAGTTGAACTTGGCTGTAACAGTTTCCCTCTGACCAACCAATCAGAGGACGGTAAAATGCTCGCGGATAGCACAATAGACCAAAAAACTTATCGAAAATTGTTTTTATGGAGTTTTATGTTTAAATAATGAAATTTATTAACAAAAATATAATTATTAATTATAAAATGAAGTAAAATGTTAATAATGTACTATACTATACTATACTACTATAAATGTGATACAGTTTACTAAATTTTATGAATTTACACAAAATTCATCTTTCTATATTCTTGCAAATGTTTTCTGTGTGTGTTTAAAGTGTGAGAGAGGATGATTTACGGCTTAAACAATAAACAAAAAGCATTTTTGGGGTGGCTTCCATTTATCGTGGGTTTTCGTTTATCGCTGGTGGTTTTGGTACGTAACCTAACCAAAAACCTAACCCTTACCCTAACCGTAACTGTATATTTTCTGCCATATTCGCTGATAAAAATTATTAAATTAGCTTTAGCATTTCTGTCAGCATTATTCATGATCCTCTGCCTCCATAGCTATGGAGCCAGAGGCAGACAGAGTCAGTCATGCTGAGTGACATAAAACAAGAGGGAAATTTGTGTCCATGAACATGAATCAATAGATTAAAGTGTGAATATATCATGAATATAGTGTGACTATATCACGAAATGCTGTGATACTGTGTTAGATACTGATACTTAGGTCATCAGATGCTTACAATCGCAGTTTCCCTTTAAATAATTTAATTGTTACTGATTAGTGTTTCACCAAAAACCTTTTTAATGATTACTGAGTTAGTCTTTTTGTTCAAAAGACTTTTTAAACCAAAAAGGTTTACACCTGTTTGCTGATCACCTGACCATTTATCGGAGTATTTAGAATAGAATAGAATAGAATAGAATAGAATAGAATAGACTTTATTTGTCACATATACATTACAGCACAGTGAAATTATTCGTATTATTATTCTAATCTTCGCTTATCCCAAATTGCTAGGGTCTGAGTGTAGGGTCAACCATGATACAGTGCCCCTGGAGCACAGAGGGTTAAGGGCCTTGCTCTAGGGCCCAACAGTGGCAGCTTGGTGATAACGGGGCTTGAAACCCTAACCTTCCAATCAGTAACCAGCACCTTAACCACAATAAAAATTTCATTTAACGTTTTCAGCCAGAGTTACACAAACAACTTTGATTAATGAGTAATTTGGGTGCTTTGTTGGCTGTTTTTGGTGGGTCACACTCACAGGTAGCAATATTATTTTTTACATCTTTAACCAGTAAAAAGGTTGCGTGTTTTAAAAACACTTTTTAAAAAAGTAACATGCTTGCATAGCATAACAATAGTTTAATAATCAGAATAGCCAATGTTTAATGATATAACGTTACATACTGACATTTTAGCTCAAGAAATGTAGGAATAACTCCTACAGCAAACAGGAACTGAAAAATTCACCAAGATTTTTGCTCTGGTGTATGAGAGCAATTTGGCTTCCTGGTAAGCTACAGCAAATCATAACAATACAGTGTGCCATGTAAGAGAATCATACACCAGTGCTAATGATAATAATATTGAGGTCGTCCTTTTATAATGTTGAATGTTTTAATCAGCAGACTACGGAAACTTCAGGTAGATATTTAAGCAATTTTTATTTATGTCCTTCAAAAATGTACAGTATCTCATTCAAACACTACCATGTTGTTTAAAAGTTTAATTTTGTATACTGTTACACCCATAATACAAAGCATTTATATGATACATGTTGCTATATAGAACATCTATGAAACATCCACATATAAATCATCACCCAATTAAATAAAAAAAGTGAACTGTGAGCAAACAGCATTTTATATGTCTGAAGTTCAAACAGCCTCAGTGATTAATTAAAGTTTTACATTTCAAATTCTTTTGGACTCTAAAATCTTAACATCTTATATAATACAGAAGAGTGTGTGTGTGTGTGTGTGTGTGTGTGTGTGTGTGTGTGTGTGTGTGTGTGTGTGTGTGTGTGTGAGAGTGAGAAATAGAGAGTCTCAAAAAAGTATTTTGTCTTAAGCAAAGTGTGCCATGACATTAGTAGTCATAATTACAAGCTGTTGAATTTCTGGTGAAGAAAAAACTACACAGATGAAAAAAATAATCTACATGTGAACTCCATTTATGACACTGAGCATTGTCTGGGAACTGCATGACATGCAAGCTAGGTGGCTATGCAAACATTCTGTAGATAAGCTTATCTGTAGTTCCAACAGGGATGTCAGTTTAAATCATGCCTTGTGTCAAACCGTTCCCCCGAACCTGTCAACAGCTACAGCTCTACCAGAGCATGATAACAGGATTATATGTATGCTCTGCTTTTAGAAGTTGTTGCAAAGTTGTGTCTCAATCAATAAATCTACTTCTTCTTCTCCTCTTGCTTTTTCCGCTTGCTGTTCACTCTCTTGCATGCATATCACGTCCAGTGTTTCTCGCCTCTAGGCAGCATTTGGAACACATACAGAAGGCCACATGTGCTGAATCCTTGAATGGAATTTGAGTGTGTGTGTCTGTGTGTGTGTGTGTGTGTGTAATCTCGGATATGTATGCAGGCCAGAATTTATTTTGTGCAACCAGTTTATGAAACTCCAGTAGAACATGAAGCAGCTCTTTCAGATTTCTGACGCTTTAGTTACCGTTGGCTCATATTTAGTTACTATATTCATATTATATAGCCAGGAATGTAGTACATTGCTGACTTTGTCTATTTTTAAAGAACCAGGCTTGAATCACATCAAAATGTAATCGAATCTATTCCACAATGCTAATGTTTCCAAAAGAGCTGAGGCAACTTTTTTCTCAGACAAATATGGATGATGATTTAGCGGCAAGACTTTTTGCAAAATCTATTATACATCTGATACCATATCCATGTCCTGTCATGGCTGTGTACGTGTACTGCTACACATACACACAAACAGATTCCACAAACCCTGTCTTGGTTTTGCATTTATTCATTTGGCAGCTGCATTTATTCAAAGTGATTTACAGCTGACAGCGGATACACTCAAAGCAGCTCAAAGGGCCTTCTGCAGTTCTCTTAGCAATCCTGGGTCTTCACCTCACGAAATTCTGATCAATGCCTGAGAGACTTAACCACTTAAGGTCGAAAAGGGAAAGAAATGCAGAGAAGTAAATTGAAATAAATAAAAATTTTAAATATAAATGGACTATGAACTATGGAGGGGAACAGACATGCAGACTAATTTGTGTCCTGTGTGGGTGTGTGGGTGTGTGGGTGTGTGTGCTTGTGGGTGTTGTAATGCACTTTAAACATTCTTCCCTCAGTTATTTTGCCTAAAACCCAGCAGTGTCAACAGAAAAAGAAACAGTAAAAAATAAGATGAGACAGAGATAAATAGATAGAATAAGTGCAAATCAGAAACCCAAATTGAAGTCTATCTTTACTTTAAAGACAGAAATATATAAGACTCATGTTGTCTGTGATACCACTGACACTAATGGATTATAATCAGAAAAACTGCCTCTATCTCTCTTGCTGTTTTGAAAAATTTCTCTTCTTCATTTTACCCCCATAATCTATAGAAAGTATGAACACAACGTAGACACTGTTATTCATTCAGACAGTGAAAGAGGGTCTACTCACTTACTAAGTACAAGACATCAGCATCGAGAATCCTGAAGTATGTAACACGGACACTGAGTCTGCTGTCTATGTGAAATGTGTGTGTGTGTGTGTGTGTGTGTGTGTATGTGAATCCCGTTGCATCCCATGTGTGCTGGGTAAAAAGCTTGTGCAGTGCCTGTCAAAAATATTGACATTAAAATGACATTTCGTATGATCTAAAAGACATTTTTATTTGAAGGCTGACACTTGAAAATTGCTTTGTAGACAAAATTAAATAGTGAAGTTAATGACTATGTGACAACAAAAAATATATGACTTTTTAAAAATAGCCAGCCAATAAGTGCTCAGAAGACAGTATATCCTTAGACAATTGTAAAGATGTTTCATAAATATTAGTTGAAGAATGGCACAGACATGAAATATATGATAGTTTTGGTTTGGTGTCATGTTCGAGTGCTTTATAATTTCATGTGCTTTCATGATTTTAATTAATTTTCACTTTTTTAGATATGTTTAAGTATGGATGATTTGGAATAAAGAAGTTCTTTGCTGGACTCTAATATCATATAATACTAATATATCAAGCATTTTATAGTAATCCATAATCAGTAGTCCCTGAGAGCATTAACTGAACCTGCTGTATGAGAGTATTTTTATTCCTGTCTGCCTTGTCAATAAGATTAACATTCTATTCAATCAATATTCTATCAATCTTCAAGGAATGCAAATTAGTGTATTCAGATATCCTGTACTTCCAAAAGATGCTCCAAATGGATTTAACCTTCCTCCAAGAATCTGAGTAGGGAGAACCGGGTGCAAACTGGCAATAACTAGGTTGGGTGAGAAATAAGGTTAATAATCGGTTATAATTAGCATAATAGTATATTTGCATGAGGTTTCTGTCAGAATTTTGCAGGGTTTGTTATACTGCTACTATAAGAACATCATGACAAAAACTTTAACACTATAATAATAATAATAATAATAATAATAATAATAATAATAATAATAATAATAATAATACATCTATAGCTTAGGGCGTAAATGGATGTTTTCATCATAAATTCATACAGAGCTTGGTTTGATAATGGGAGAACAAATAGGTAAATTGTGTTTGGGTGTGTGTGTCTGTGTGTGGGTTTGAATGTGCACAAGTGTTTGCATTGCGTTGCATGCATATTATCTGTCAAGTCACATACTCTACACCTTTGGGGAATTTTTCTTCACATCTTCACATCTAAAAATTCCTCAGCCCTTGTACACGTTTGTGTGTTTTAGTGTTTGTGTGTGTTTGTGTGTATCCCAATAAAAGCAAGTGTCCAGAGAAAATCAGTATATTATTTAAAAGCCTTCAACAATAAGAGTGGTCCCTGTATAATGTATTTTTAGCAGCCAAACATTAACTAAACTTTCAAAACAATTTCTGTAAAAGAAGCAAGTTCAGCCAGCTCGGTCTCAAAATGAGATCTTCTATTAAATAATTGGAATACATTTTGGTTTCAAATTAATTGAAATCTGATCAAGTTTTTCTCACACAAAGACATAGACTTGTCCCAACCTGCCTATGCACATTCAGCAAAACAACATGTTTGGACTTATCCTTATTCTTATTAGGCTTTATTCTGAGTCATTGACTTACAACATACCCTAAGGCACTTGTGTTTGATAGATGTCTTCTATAATTAGAATTTCGACTTGACAAGTAATGGTCATTGAGAAACTTGTCCTTTGAGAGAATGAACATAGATAAAAGTTCAACCCAGAAATTCCCAGCCTACTAAAGTGCAATAATTATTATAAATAACTATATATGATAAGCTATTAAGCTATTTAACAGATAGCAAAATAGCAATCTATTTTAACTAAAAACGTCTTGCTGTAACATAATTATTCTATTATAGCTTTTTGAATTTTTTTTAATGACCAGTTTCCTACTACTTATTAAATGTTTAAGACACCAGAATCATCTCACAATTAAATGTAACTGTCAAGGAAATTAACTAGTGGACTGTGTGGGGTGGCACTTGTTCTATTTTGCACAACATTTATATTTAGTGTATATATTGTTTGTATATATTTACTACTGTTTAATATTCTTCTGTCTCTTTTTCTGGTCTATGATTATTTTCCACCTGGTATGAATAAAGCCATATCTTAAAATATGCCTTGCCACTCCAGCTCTTACCACAAATCACATTTCTTATGGATTTATTACTTTTATGCAAATAATACAGACTTGAGTCATATGTATGAATTATGTCTAGATCATTTTGGTTTAATTGAATTTAACATAGTGTTTGGATTTGGACCAAATTGCCAATTTAGTTATTTTCACACATGCTTCAAATGTGTTCCTCATCACCTTTTCCATCTCTCAGTTATGCAGTCCTATTTATGCTATATCCAGGGACCTCAATGGTGAGTTAATAATGAGCTCATTAACTGAAGATTTGGTCAAAGCACTCCTTCAAGCTCACCTTACAGCTAATTGCCATTTTGGTAACGAGCTGCCTGATTCTACATTAGCAACACCAGATAAGACGGGAATGGCAGATATTGAAATAAAGTCACTGGTGGGATCTAATTTATGAAGCTCCCTCAGGGCTATGAACTCATGTCACATAAATAGGGAAAGATTTGAGTGCCACCTCCAAGGTAGAGGTCGACACATTTGACATATGAAGCCTCATGGAAACCTCCTCTCTCGCTCTTTCTTGCTCTCCCTGTCTATCTTCCTGACACCTGACCTACATGACCTGAATCAGACTTGCTCTCGAGAGCTCTGCAACAAATTAATGAGGGAGATTTTTGCTGCCGTGGCATGATACCGCTGGTATGTAAGATTCCCAGCAGTAACTGCCTCCTTTACCTGGATCATTGAATCTTTGGTAATGAGCTGTAACCAGTTTAACTAATGAAAAACCAATTACAAGAAAAATGATCAATGATTAGCCAGGAAAATATGTAGCTTGACCCTGAAGGGCTTATGTAGGATATAAACCCTATTACTAGAATAAGCCTGCTGGGTATATCACACTAATACAGCCTGTTAAACAGTAGGGTGTGATGCCTTAACATATTTTCAGCTATGTAAAAAACAGGAACAAAGCAAGAAAACGGTTATTAATACAATGTGCATAGACAGTAAAGCGTTACACTTACATTATATTAATGGTAATAATTGGGTAAATTCCTCAGTAGGAAAAACAAGCATATTTAGTAATGCATGAGCCATGATTGTTTGCTAGATTAATTGTTTCTCAGTAGATATGTACCTAACAAGACTCATGATGCACACCATAGCATGGAGAGGCACAGAAATGTCAATGATCATGTGTTCTAGCTGCCAAAATGTCAGAGCCTAATGCAGTTTAATGTTGCATACTCATGTTAATGGTGTGAAGTTGACAGAAAAATAGAAACTCAATCCTTTTAGAAGAGACAGCTATGAAAAAGTGCTGTATACTGTACATCAAATCTCTCTACAGTTACATTTTCTTTATTTTTATTGCCATATTTCTTTCCCAGTCTGGTTCTTCTAGCTGATGCACAAACAGTATTTATATGATTCACTTTTATTTGTATAGTGCTTTTAACAGCAGACATTGCCACTAAGCACAGTTGCAGAAAATAAATGCATTATAGAAATGTTCGAGGTCTAACAACATGAAACATGAATGCACCTCTGTTTTTCACCCTTTTGTTTTCTTTCCCACTGCATTTAAATTAAAATGGTGTGGACTTTATTCATTTCCTCAGCTTTGATTTTACAGTACCATTTAGATACATTACCATAGCAACGTTTACATGAACTTCTCTGACTCTGTCCACATCTTCCCCAGCAGTCATTATCTGTTGCACATTACTGCACCCCCCAGCACCACCCCCCCCTCCAACCCTCAGCATATTAATGCATAGTAAGAGAGATTGACATGCACCAACATGTCTCCTCTTCCTTCCCATTAGGCAGAGGCACATTTTTCATTTTTTATCAGGTGCCAACCTGGTCCTGCATATCTGAAAGAATACTTCCTCAGAGACTCAAAAACAGTCAGTAGAGATGGAGCGATGTAGGCAATTGGAGATCCAAGTTATGAAGCACAGAAATGCATAAGGTTTCAACCACAGACACTGAGTTGGTTGGTTTGGCTGTATTGCAAGGCTAAACTTTATTGGAGAATACTCCCCTTTGGCATTGCTTAGGAGCAAATGATATACAGGTTAGTTGCGCAAAAAAAGGAAGACAAAAATCAAGAAACATTTCCTGGAAGCTGTTTAAAAAAGGAGCAAACACTAGCAGCTTTGGAATTAAGGGCAAGGACTGTTACTAAATCTTAGCATAGCATAAAGTGAGGAAAAAGTAATAAGATTGCACAGCAGGAAGCAAACACAGATTAAACCGAAACATTTTACAAGTGCCAATTTATTTTGTCCTACATGCTTTTAACTATATTTTCTTGGTAGTTATTCTACACTCATTGTCCACTTTTTTTAAAGACATAGGTACACCTGTTAATTATTATTTATCCAAATTGTACACAGTACAAAGTGGTCACAGGCTCTTCTAAGATGGACAGTTGAAGTTTGGAAAAATGCCATCTAGATTTTTTCAAATCTTTCCCTGCTCAGTGTTGGTGAGCCAATGACCAATTTAGCTTGGAATTCATGTTCTCGGCTAGTAGATTGTAATGTAGCATTTTGCTATTGTGGCCTATTTGCCTGAAAGTGTGATGTAGTGAAAAATCTGAGATGTGTTCTGCTTAACACAGTTGCAAAAGGTTATTGAAGTTTCTTTAGACTTCCTGTCAGCTCAAATCAGTCCGGCAAATGTTCCTCTGACCTTGCACATCAACAAAGTACTTTCACCCTCATAACGTTCACACAGTGGGTGTTTTTGTTTGTTTGTTAATCACATTATTCTGTGTAAACTCTGTAAAAAGTGTTCTGCATGAAGATCCCAGGAGATCAGCAGATTCTGAAATGCTCAAGCCATCTAGTACAAACAACCATTCCAAAGTCACAGAGGTCACATTTTTCCACTTACTGTTGTTTGACATAAACAATAACTGAAGCTATAAATCTGCATCTGCATCTTATAAAATATGTTGCTGCACCATAATTGACTGATAAGATATTTGTGTATGTGTTCGTAAAAATAGCCAGTAAAGCTACATCATGTGCAAACTTACAATATTATAGTAGGGGAGGTGGTAGCTCAGTGGTTACGGCATTGGACTTTGGATCGGAATGTCACAGGTTCAAATACCACCGGGCTGCCACTGCTGGGCCCTTGAGCAAGGCCCCTAACTCTCCCCGCTCTGGATAAGGGTCAAATGCCATAAATGTAAATATTATGTGTTTCTTTGCATTTAAAATAATGGGTGGGGGGTGGTGGGAGCTGAAACAATACTACAATGAAAGCAACGATTTTGCTGTGTTTCATTCATTTGGTAACACTGATACCACAAGGTTCTAAACAGTATGCAGATAAACACCTCTCGCATCCCTCCCGTCCTCACTCCTTTGCTTCATCTCCTCCACATTGGCTTGCAGGCTCCCTGTGGCATGTTTGCTTCCTGTGGTCTCTGCCATGGTGGACTTGCTCATTATAATGCCTGAGCTTTAGCACTCAGCTAATTAATTCCCCTGGTAAGACAAGCTATTACAACTTTGGTGCAGGTAAGGGAACATGGCATGTATCTCAACACGAGGACCGAGATGCTCTCTCACAGATGTGCTGGCCTGAATTCCAAATAACTGTGTGTTTGCAGGGTGAATTGCATACAAAAATGCAGACCAGGGACATAAGACATTATTAGAGGGGAAAAATAAGTATGTGGAGCAGGTTTTTGTAGTCCCATACTTGAGTCTTCACTTGGTTCAATCTCCTAAGCACACAACACATGCACACACACCAACACAGATGCACCTGCACACGCACGCACGTGCACACACACACACACACACACACACACACACACACACACACACACACACGTATGCACACAAACACATACACAGACACATATGATCAACCCTTTATTGTCATTGTCTAGCCAGGGCACAGGGGTTAGCCAGTTAGCAGGACAGGATAATGTGGATTTGTGGGCTGGTAAAAGAGCCTGTGTGCAGATTTGGTGTTGTAAAAATAGCAGGGCTAATCAGAAGAGGGCTGAGTGCTAAGAATAGGCAAATACGTTCTTCAGGAGAAAGAAACTGGACATTTTGACCTACAGTAAAAAGAAATCATCTGGAATTATATCTATATATATGCATAAAAATAATTGGGAGTGCAGGATGCAAAGTATAATACAAGCTCTATGTTCATTATAAGAAGGTTATTATCAGAGAGCCAGATTAACACCTCTGTATCACTATGAAGCCAAAGATAGATTTGGCATTTCGATACTTCCTGAAGTAAAATAGGATGAGATAAGGTTAGTTTTACTATTTGCCATCTTAAACCTGCTAACATACAGCAAATAATAGCCATCCAGCACTAATACATGTTTTTGTTTTATTTTTCAAGACATAAAAAAACAATGAGTTTTTGCTTCAGTATCTTTGATAAATATTGCATACATTGTTTTATAGATTTAAAACTCATGGTTCAAAACGTATGTGGACAATATTTATTAAAATCCAATTGAAGCAGTTTCACTATTTATCCTTTCCAAACTTGAAAATTAAATCTCCAGACAAGATTCTTTCTAAGCTTCATATTTTTTTTTAGATGAAATAAAAATTGTGAAAACACAATATGTTTTTTTTTCCCTACAAGGCACCAGTTTGACATGCCACTATATGAATTGTGTGCAATAAAGGAAAAGAAAAAAGCCACTGATGCTTGATAAAATCTTTCTTCCTCTATGCTTGCTGTTATGGTGTTGTCTATAAAAGTTTCAGCTTGTATTGACTAGGGCAAAACCCAGAGCATGAAATCAGGCACTAAAAATGCATGGGGCTTCTTCTTGGTTTTATAAAAGAATGAGAACATTGACCCATCTGGAACGAAATTGATAGCTCTGTACTGGCAAAAGCAATATGGAATGAAAGTGTGTTAATATGCACCCTTTATATGTCTATATATCAGCCCCCTCCTTTCATTTTCTCTTGTCACTTAGAAAGCAAAAGTAGTGAGAACACCATGTCTGATATTATTCATCTCAGGCCAAAAGGTCTGTATTAGTCATTCTGCTCTGTGTCCTCCATTTCCACGCACTACACTTCTATAAAATTAATTAATCATACCGACCAGCCTCAAACCTGAAGGATAACTACAATACCTAGCCCACAATCAAACTTTTTGGAGCCTACCTTTCAGACTGACTGCAGCTAGTGCTTCTATTGCCTTGTATTTGTAATTGGCTGTCTCTTGCTAGCAGCTTGACCCATCAAAGAGCTGGGTCAGCATTCGTAGGAGACTTGTAGGAGGCTCCAGCTCGGCTATCAACTGCTGACTAAACTGCAAGCGCATTCTGATTAGTGACCAGGGCGGCGAGATAATCAGCCTGAGAGAAAGTAGTTGCATTGTAAAAATAATAATAATAATAATAATAATTACAAAACCCCCATATTCACTCTTTTTTTTGCTTTCTGTCTGTCTCTCATTTTATTACACATATACCAAAAAAAAAAAGGAAAAAAAAGAATGCACCATTGGAATACCAAATACAACCTACCAAATATATTCAAGTAGTTTGCTAAAATGCATAAAATGTTATTTATTCAGATTGCAGTATGGATACATCCTAAAAGATTGCTAACACTGCTTTGATCTAACTGAGCAACAGTGGCCAGCTAATCCACTCATCAATCGCAAATCCATTACAGACTAGCATTAAAGTGTAGCTTATAAAATGTCAAATCAATCAGAGGTACTGTTACATAGATGCATGCATGTAAATAATATAGACCACCAATGTTACATACATAAATATGATTAGATAATATACCCTAAAGATGCTCTTGTTTTTGTGTAGGTTTAAAACATAACAGCACTTTATTCACTTAAAAGAGGGCCAGATGTAAGCAAAAAAGGTGAGTAATTACATAACAACAGAATTTCCCCTAACCAAATGCACCAAAATCTGTCAAGGTTGTTGTCTCTAGTGTAACTTAAATAAAAGACACGATAAAAAGACACAATGATGTTAAATTAATAAACAGGTATGGGCACGGTATCTTTTAAAGAGCTTAATTTGTATTCTACAATTGAAAAAGCATTCCTAAATTATAAGTGTATAAATACTTGTATTTTAATAAATGTATTTTTACCTATCTTCAAAATTTTTTTTTCAAAATCTCTCCCTTGCTATCTATCTATCTATCTATCTATCTATCTATCTATCTATCTATCTATCTATCTATCTGTCTGTCTGTCTGTCTGTCTGTCTGTCTGTCTGTCTGTCTGTCAAAAACAACAACAAAAACAGTAAGTAATGTTGAAACAGCTAGACTAGCTTTATTTAAGATTATACCGAATGCATTTCAATGAGTGATTTCAGCATAAACAAGGAAATGATGACAGCTGAGGGGCACACTGAATGCCATACCAGGGCAAACTCTTGATTCCCCTGTAATTAAAAATAGATTTATGAGACCTAGTTTGAATATCTTATATACATACATACATACATACATACATACATACATACATATATACACACATATATACATTACATTACATTACATTCAGTATGTATGATGACTAACTTAAACAAAGGGAAATTATACTGTTGTCACTTTCTGAGAGATAATGAGTTAGTGTTTATCAGGATATTAGCATGAGAGAGAATCTTAATGTGGTAAGTCTGTGGGAATCAGGACTACTGTAGTTGTGCCATCAACAGAAAACAAAAAAACATGTCTTCTGTGAACTAGAGATTATAACACTACCCTGTAGTCAATACCTTTTAAGTATCTGCAAAGTGAACCTCTTCCCTACATGATTAGTCAGACCTTTTAAATAAATCACTGTCCTATCCACTGACAGGTGCAGTCTTTATTAGAATCCCAGGTCTGTAAGAGCTTAATAGTTAAACCAGTTGCTTGTGCTTCTAAAGCTACTGGTCTAGTAATAACTGGGTTCATGACCTCGGTTCTATGTACATATAGCACCTAATATTTAATAAAGACTATTTTTAATGGCATCTACTCTTTGGGTAATTATATAGGAGTTCTCTTTTTCTCTGTCTGTCTCTCTCTCCCTGGTACATTGCATAGTACAGATTGACTCATAAATCTGTGATTGAACAGAGACAAACCATAACCCACAAGGGACTAGCAGTAGACCTAGTAACACACCAGCACACACAAGCTCACAAAAAAATCTTTGAGTGTGAAGTCATTTGTTTTCTTTGATATTTAAACAGTCTGCACTAGGGAAAGATTCAGCCCAATATAAGGTCAATAAGGCATCTAGCAAATCAATGGTTCCATCCAGAGCATGATAATCCCCTATTGCAAATCTTAAGACTATCAGCAAAGCAGCCATATGACTTGTAATTACGTAACACTATGACCAATCAGCTATATCCCGTGTGGTGGTTGCTACATGCATGGGCATCAGTTTATAGCATGTATTACTGAGTTCAGGTACTGGGTTCACTTTTTGGCACTGTCAGTCCAATTGGTGTTGGAAAATGTGTTGGTACTGAAAGTCACTCCACTGCTTAGGCTATTCTGGGCAGAACTACGTGAGACTGACACTAGCCTAAGTATGTAGATAGATTACAAGTCAAGAATTTATACTGCTGTTTATACAACTAGTTCTGGAGTTGACTAATATCTTACAAACAATTTATTAATTTGTAGTGTATTTTTCTTAAAAGCCAAGTCACTTGACTTTAT
Organism: Silurus meridionalis; assembly: GCF_014805685.1. Taxonomy (NCBI): domain Eukaryota; kingdom Metazoa; phylum Chordata; class Actinopteri; order Siluriformes; family Siluridae; genus Silurus; species Silurus meridionalis. The sequence continues at coordinate 12,290,158 of NC_060897.1, forward strand.
AGAGAACTTAATTAAACAATAATAGAATTCCTTGTGGCTAACTAGCTAAGTAGCAAACTTAGCTACTGTTTGATATAGCAGGAGTCAATAACTTAATTAGCAATAACTAGTAATATTAACACTAATATCTAGTTTTTTACCACATTTCTTGGTGGAAAATAAAATATATGTCAGCTGGCATACTGAGTACAAAACACAAACCTACAAACCGAGTTTGAAATCTAATGATGTTGGCTATAGTCATGTCATATAGTCGTGTTAGTTGTCTTAATATAAATTTGATAACTTAAATGATTTAATCAAAGCAGTAGCTTGCTTCTTAGTAAACTAAGCTATTACTATTAGGTGTTGTTAATATTGCCACAGAATTAAATCCCTAGATAGAGCTAATTACTGTAAACATGTTAAAAAAAATGATAAATAAAAATAAAAAAATAAACTAGAGTTCAATTTCTGCCTTTTTTCTCTATGAGCAAAGATATGAGTCACTCATAAATAGGCAGCTCTGGCACAAACACACTAAATTCGTTAATGGATGATTGTATGCTGATCTGTCCTGGTAGTCCATGGCTCTGGAAAGGCGCTGCTAAGAGAAAAATGATCCTCCGCAATGTTCCCACGTCAACATCACCACCCCGCTGCTATGCATACTAATGTCAGCATTAGCTGTACTCTGTGCTGACATCAGAGGATGCCAGCTAGTCTCAAAGTATTCACCACATGGCTTCTAGAGCGATGGCCTTGAGGTCACACTGCTGCCGTGTTTCAGTCTTTCGTTAATACTTACATTACTACAGGTGCTATTCCTCTGTTTAAGAAACAGATACAGTTCCAAAAAAAAATAAAAGCAATGGTAGTGTTTTAGGAATCACAAATGGAATCAAATACTAAACTACTCAGGAATCCTGTACTTTATATCTTTACTAATACTGGATGATTAGTGCATTATTAGATTACCAAAAAGACAAATGAATAACCACCAAGCAGCTCATCGAAATTGAAGTTCTAGTTACCAATAATTCATTAGTTGCCAAATTGTTGAATCTAACATGATAATAAAATACATCCAATGGTTTAAAACAAATACCTACATTTCTAAAAACCTGTAATCAAGACGTTTGTATAAAATCTTTTTTAAATGCCCAAATAATGTATTGTCTACTATCATGGTTTGAAATGTCTGTGAGTATAACTTCCCAGATCATGGTGAAATCCTGTTTGATTTCACTGTGGTTAATCATTGCCAGGGACGTGATGTCTGAAAGACCAGGAACACACTATTCCATGCCAGCCGTCTTAGCAATGCAAATAACTGATAGGCCTTATCAAGCCACTGTAGATTTTTCCTCCTGTGATTTTCCATAATTATCACATACCACCCTGTTGTTGGGCCAGATGGAAGAAGGCAAATGAAGGAGAGAAGAGGTGGAGTAGCATGGACAGGTGAGGGAGGAGCATGCGGGGTTTCCACAAGCTGGTGTGAATTGACCCTTCTGCTCCTGCAGGTTTTGTTATCCTCTCAGAGATAAGGTGGCAGTGACCTTTCAAAATTGTTAAGGTGAGGAAAAATGAAATGGGCAAATTTTCCATCCACCTGACCTTTATTTGAGTGCCATCTGTCTTTTTTTCTCCCTCTGTTGGCAATGGCTAATGCTACCTAGATTGTTGACAGTGCAAAACCATGACTTTACGCCGGTTTCTGCCTTCTGTCCTCTTAAGATTATCTTTGAAATTATTATACTTTATTTATTCCTCCTGTGTAAAGTCTGTTTTAGGAATTGCAACACTCATTTGTCCTAACCTTTTTTGACACTTCATTTGACATTCCTGGTTTGACAAAAAACATTTACTCTTCGACAAAAGGATGCTTTTCTTATCAGATGCATTAATTTACAGAGTATTTGAGTTCGTTCTACAGTGCAAACTTCACAGAAGGTCATGCTCATGGTTAGTTTATCATGTTCTAGGTGGGAGTGTGCTTAAGTGTACAGGGTCAGCCAATAGAAGCATAGTTTGATAATGGACTTCTGACCCTGAGGAGGCTATAGAGCTGGCTCACTGAATGTACTCTAACCCTGTTTTTCCATTTCCAGTCATGTGTATTTTATTCGAGAAGACAAAATAGTGGCTTTTTTTAATACACTTTTTTCATATGAAAAATGACTTGTTCTTGTTTTACATATAGTACATGATCATTGTTTATGTCATATGCAAAAAATATATGTATAAAAACATATGAGTGACACCAAGCCAAGAGACACTAGTGAGTGGATGAAGCCCAATCTCTGTTATTGTTTTCCTTTACAGCCCTTACAGATGAGCATCAATTCATCTTTCTCTCTCTCTCTCTCTCTCTCTCTCTCTCTCTCTCTCTCTCTCTCTCTCTCTCTGTGACAATGATTTGTTTTGTCTACCCAGCTTAGGTAACCATGGGTGAACAACCCTAACTGCTGGCTTTGTTGACCCTATCATCAGCACAAGCTTCCTTTCAAACTGTTTGAACTAGTATTGCCCGCCTACTGTTCTTTTCTAATTTTCTAGATGTTTAGAAAAATGATGATTATATTATACAGAGTCACACAAGTTCTCCAAGTGAAAAATGGTCTGCTCCAAGTTCTCCGGTTCTATCCTAATGTCAAAAAATGTACATTAAAATGGATTGACGACAATGCATAGTCAGATAGGTGTGTGTATGTGTGTGTTTGCGCATATGTGTGTACCCAGTGTTCCTGGGATAGGCTTTTGGTCCATAGTGAGGAGCAATGCTTTAAAAGTCTGCAGCCGGTATTAAATAACTCAAAAGGTTACATCAGAAAAAGCACACTGTTTAGCACTTGTTATTCCGAGCACACACACATACACACACACACTCACTATTTATATACCTCCTTTTGACATCACAAGAACTGAACAGTATTTTAATATTTTAAAACTTTGTATAGAGTGAGTTCGTAAAGAAAGTTAGGTTTAATGCATTAATGGTTAAGTTGACTCATTGCCTACTTTGGTTACAAATAATCCTTTTTGTCTAATCACAGGGCAATTAATGAAGGAGTGCAAACACAATTAGGGTTCACCCTAATAGCTTTTTTTTTTTAAAGAGTTTAGATTGCACACTGGATAATTGGGAGTGCTTCAATTTGTGATGTCATATGATTATGGGGATGAATCACTGCACCTACGCATTACGCGTGAGAGAGATTATACAGCTGAATCCATTTAATATGCACATACAGGAGCACATTAGCAAGGGTCTGCATTTGGAACTGACTGGAAATGAATCCAGAGCTGGTGGGAGGAGTTTACCTTTATGATCATTGACTTGTCTAAATCCACAGTGTTTCTGATGACCAAACAAACTAAATAATTACATAGAGAGAGCATGGGTGGAAAACCATGGAAGAGATTCCCTTTACTCTGTGGCGTCAGCATTACTGTACTCGTTTATTGTTTTCATGTAACAGCTTCAGCAGTTTCTAGCACATGTTGTAATCTCCCCTTTCATAGTACCAAGAATGACAGAGAGACAGAAGATTGCACAAACAGATTAACTTTTTATTCCTGCTTCAGGCAATTCTCAGAGTGTCCCCTGTCTGTCAGTGATCCAGCAGCTTTGAAAGTGGGGTGGGGGTTTTAGGCCAGTGACAACCAATAAGAAAGAGGGGCGGAGGAACCCTTACCCAGCAACAGCGAACTCTACTCTTCTATTGGTTTATAGTGTGCAGGTGGCTATGTGTTTGGCCCTTCAGAGCCTCTGCACACTGTTGCGCCTTCACTCAATGACTCATCACGTAATTTCATGAGTTGGGTCAGCCATTATGAATACTGAGTTACACTTAGGAATTGGACTTCAAACAGTCAAATATATCTAGTAAAATTTTTTCGTGAAAGTGCTAATTAAAGTTATTTGAGTCACTTTTAATTACAAAAAATTAAGATTAAATGATTAATGCCTTTAAACGAGAAGATTTGAAGAATGCTGACTAGGACCACAAACGTAACCATGTCCACCATTAAAGGATGGGAATTAAGGTTTATTGAATAAGGACAAATATTGCTTTAATGCAGTGTTACAAATAGTTGTTTAATGATAGACAATCAGGAAAAGATGAAATTCTAACTCAATATATAACATGAAGCAGTTGTACCTGACTAAAAAAGATGGAAAGAAAAATACATCAGATAGATATGCTAATTAACATAAATATGAATGTGAATTTGATTTAAGATTGTCAAACTGCTACTTTACAAACGGTTAAATGGCAAGTTGGTGGGCAATAAGTCAGTGCGTAGTTTTGTGTTAAGAACATATATTTCTGTTTTTTAGAATGTCTCTACAGGCTGTTTGCGGCTCTTCCTCTGTGGTAAAAACTAACTCGTGATAGTTATTTAAAAAGACCAGTAGTTGAGTGCATGCTTTTTTATTGATGTTGGTCCTACATTTGTATTCAGTATATAATCTGACCACTAGAAAGAGCTTCTTACAGTTTTACAATGACTATGGCCTCACCGTGCTGCCTAGCTTGCCTGTCATGTTTAGACTGTAAACAACACACAATTGAAGCCTTATATGGATGCAGTCTAAGCACAAGTGAATGAATGAGTGCTAAACAGCCCTTATTGATATTTGGTATGTGGGCCTGGCCCTACTGCTTATGCAAACATGGGCTCTACCAGTACTCCATTCATTGGCCTTTCACCTAAGAGGAAGTGGCTATGTGTGCACTGTCTGAAAGCTAAGGCTGATTTTTTTAAACTGCCATTTTGTACTGAAGGACATCTTTCACATTTTGTTTTTTTATTTTGGGACATATATCGGGGTGCTATTTGTTGCTCATATGTGTTTAATATTCACACTAAATGTGTGAATTGGTTTGTTGCCGTATTGGTCATGCAATCCATGCAACGAAATCTCACATACACTTGAGGACGCACATGTTCTAAGGCAGCGGTCCCCAAACGTTTTTGCGCCACGGACCGGCTTAATGTCAGACAATATTTTCATGAAATGCAACAAATGTGAGTCATAGACAGATTTGGCAGAAAGAATCCGGTAATTTTCCAAAATAAAACATCGTTCAGAATCAGATAATATATAAAAAAGTTATGTATTCTTTCTGTGCGGCCCGGTACCAACCGATCCACAGACCGGTTCTGTTCCACAGCCCAGGGGTTGGGAACCACTGTTCTAAGGCACACCTGAAGAAAGGCAGGTTCTCAGGCACATTGATTCTCAGGCCAGCCAGACCCTTTTACTCTCCACCCAGCACCATTTTGACCAGAGAAGCCAATTTTATTTTGTTTAAGATTAAATTCATAACAGTATAAACCATGGCACTAAAGCAAGTAATGACACTAAATAAAAAAGATACCGCAACCTAAAACCGAATACTTAAATAAACAAATTGCAAAAATTCTTTTTTTTTTTTTTTTTTACAACAGTTTAGATTTGACTCCAACAATACAGTGTGTCACTGAGAATGGAAATCAAAGGCTTTTCAGAGGCAGCTCGCTTCTTATTCAAATCAGAATGTTATTTGAATTTTGCCTCAAGCTCAAACAGCACGATTATCTCTTTCCATTGTTTGTAAAGATTTCTTAAGCATTTTCTTTCAAAAGTTCCACTTTGGCAAAATTTTGGGATACATTTACTCCTTATTCCCACTCACCAGGTAGATGGCCTTTTGTAAACAATGCAAAATTATCTATCTGTTTTGAGTGAAGCCTGAATCGGACGTAAAAATGTGTTAATCCAAGCGGAAACAGTATTGCCTGAATATATAGTTTATAATTGACTAGGAAGAATCAAATGCATTTCTTGACCTTTTGTATTTTGTTTTGTATATCTGACCATACCATATAGCAGGGCAAACTTAAACTGTTCACCTGAAATCGAAGGAAAATACCCATAGGTAAAACTGTCAGTCAAGTTGAAAATGTTCAAGTTTTCAGCTGTGTAGTTTAGCTGATTTTGTGTCCAATGGATCCTCATTCCTTTTCATGGTTTATGGGAGCGGAACCCAATGTTGTTTTCTGCTGTTGTAGCCCATCCACCTCAAGGTATTATGCATTTCTAAGAGGTGCATCTGCCTTCGATAAAGTTGTTTGGGATACCATAGCCTTCCTATCAGCTCATATCAATCTGGCCATTCTCCTTTGACCTCTCTCATAAAAAATATGTTTCTGCCCACCATAGCCATAGCCTCGTCAGATGTCTTTTTGTTGTTCTTCACACAATCCTGTGTAAACTTTAGACAATGTTGTGTATAAAAACCCAGGAAGATCACTGGTTACTGAAATACTTAAGCCAGTCTTGCACCAACTATAGCACCATGTTCAAGGTCACTTAAATTGCATTTTCACCCCATTCTGGTAATTGATTTACACATCTAAACTGAAACACACACAGAGACATACAGTTTAGTGTATATGGCACTAGAGTCTTCTCCATTTAATCAGTAAAAGGCACAAAAAGAAGAGAGAGAGAGAGAGAGAGAGAGAGAGAGAGAGAGAGAGAGAGAGAGCCACACAGAGACTAAACTACAGGCAGGGCATGTGGGCTTTGATTAAATAATAGATCTTACTGACTGAAACATTAACCCTTTGAGCCATACATTAAGGTCCTGAACTTTGTAAATAAGTTACAGACAGACTATAGTAGCCTCCTGTCTGTCAGATGACTCTTTGATTCACTATGCTGCCTAGAGTAGAGATAATAAATTACTCATGAATATGAGTATGATTAGATGTGGTTAAACAAACCAGAGCTAGAAGTCGTGTCTTGGCAAGATTTCACCAAATTACCAAATTACATTGGATGGATCTGTGTACAAAATGATCAGTTTTGTGCACTGTTTATCTTGATGACAGAGCTAAATTATACAATCCTTGATTATTTTTGTTGGCCAGATTGTAGTAAAGCTTAACCTTGCTCATGGAACATTTCTTTGGAAAAGGGCAGATGTGTACGTGAAACTCTGGACTCCACACTTATCTAGCAGGCTTTCTGTGCTTTCAAAACAGCACTTTTATTTTTGGCTTAGGCATCAGATTATACTGTGTTTGCACAGCAGGTTTCCATGTTTTACCCTGAAAACCCGTTCCTTCTCTGTGTACATTATGAAGGTATAAAACAAGCAATCTGTCTGTATGCTTTTCATTGAACACCAACACACCTGTTTCATTCCATAACGGTGGCATTTTCCTCTGGAAAAAGGAGTTGTATGGTTCAAGCCATTGTTTGTGTATGTTGCTGCTGACAGCTGATCAATGCTAGTCATCATTGATGGTGCTCAAATTAAATGTAATAGAAGGGATTAATAGAATTACTCACCAAAATTACTTTGTTTGAAACAACAAAGTAAAGCATCACCATTTTTCCAGGAACTTTGGCATCAAATTTCTATGAAGATTTTCTCTAGGTTACGTATAAAACCTTAGTTCCCTGACGGTACGAGATGCTGCATCACAACGCTTTGGGAACGCTTGTAATCTCGTGTAGGAGATGCGACGTCACCAGCAGGGTGACATCACAACCAAGAAGGAGAAGGGGAAGGAAGCACGGCAGAGAAGGAAGCACGGCAAGGATGCAGGTAGTGTGGCTTGAAGACGCAGCATCTTGTTCCCTCAGGGAACTAGGATTACATACGTAACCAAGAGATGTTCCCTTTCAGGAACTTGAGCTGGGTCGCAATGCTTTGGAAATGAGAGTTTAATCATGCAATACTGACCAGTCCCTGCCTAGTGTGTATGAGCACACCCAGAGTGTGGGACAGAGGAGCCGGTATTGGCTCTATCGTCAAAGTTATAGAACCTGAAGGAGGTCAGTAGGTGGACCAGTCCGAAGCATTGCAAATGTCCTGGAGTGGGACTCCAGAGGACCATGGCCACAGAGAGAGCCTGTAGGTCCTCGAACCGCTTCAGGGAGGATATAGCCAGAAGAAAAGCAGTCTTAACTGCCAAATACCTAAGGGCCTCCTTGGCCAATGGGTCAAAGGGGGGCTTTAAGAGAGCCTCCAGCATGACGGCCAAGTCCCACACAGGCATTCTGGGTTGTGTCCCAGCCTCAGCCTCTGGGTGCCACACAGGAAACGTGTCACCAGTGGGTGTTTACCCAGCCACTGCTCAGCAAGCGGAGCACAATAAGCCACGATAGCGGACACATAACCTTTCAGGGTAGATAGAGACTTCCCTGAGGCAAACTGCTCCTGGAGAAACTCCAGTACTGAACTGACCAGGCAGTTAACTGGCTTCAATTAGTGGTGCTCGCACCACGTAGAGAACAGGCACCATTTAACGGCATACAACCTCCTCGTTGAGGGAGCTCCGGATTGGAGGATGGTCTCCACTACCTCGGCAAAGAGACCAGCTGCTAGTAACTGTGCCCCTCAGGGGCCACAGCCACAGCCTCTATAACTTCAGGTGGGGGAGAATGAAGGTGCCTCCTGCCTGGGAGAGAAACTGGCCTTTTCTCATTCTCTTGACTGCCGTTAGGATAGACTCGATCTAAATGAGAGACAGCTGCGCCGGCATGATAGTCGAGTCCCACATTACGCCTAAGAAGATGGTTCTCTGTACTAGAGAAAGCACACTCTTCTTTAGTCTTAACCCCAGCTCCTTCATACAGGTGAGATCTACATCCCGATGCTGGACTGCCAGAAGCTCTGATCGAGCTAATATCAACCAGTCATTGATATAGTTTAGAATGGGGATGCCCCGGAATCTCAACGGGGTCAAAGCCGCATCCATGCACTTTCACCCCACACCTTCATGAATTGCATGGATGCGGCTTTGACCCCACTGAGATTCCGAACAGGAGGACCCGATATTGGTAAGCTTCACCCCCAAAAGCAAACCTCAGGAACCTCCTGTGAGCTGGAAGGACCTGATCTGAGACACAATCTGCTTGAGGGTAAGCATCTTGAAATTGATATGACGTAGCTCCTTCACATTCACATCGTCAGCCACAGAGCCAAATCCCTCATTCATCTCCCGCAGCAGGTCAGCCTGGTATGCCTGCAACACTGCCATAGTGTGAAGGCAACTTGCAGCCTGACCTACTCCTTATACAGCACAGGCTGAGAGGAGTCTGTGGGCTTGATGATCTCCATAATTTCCACCTCCTTCTACGAGGAAAGAAGAAGTGTGGCGCTGCTCCTGCTGGGTGAAGAAACCGCCGAAAACATTCATGCTTCCAAAGCCAGGGAGCGAGCGCAAGACCGGGCAGGTGAGGCACGTAAGAAGCACAAGCACATAACACTTGCTTTGTCAGAAGGGGCTCTAATCTCTTACTGTCCAAAGCCAAAGGACAACGATTTATTAAGTAACTGTCAAAACAAGTGCTATCAACTGACTGTTAATGGCATGTTTTAATGTGCATATGGAAATGTAGGTGCAATATGGTGAAATTTCTAAGACATTATTGAAGCACTGGTGGGTGGGGTATAGCATCTAATTTACATTGATTCCACCAGTTTTTACATAAAGGTGTCTGCCCTATACCAATAAACATTAACTCTGTAACATGAGATTTTCTTGTCAGGTCATATATATGGATTCTCTTCTCCTTCTGTTTTCTTTTTTCCTCCTTTTATCTCCCTGTTCCTTTTTCATGCTAAACCTTATATTTCACTTGGGTGCTTGCTTCCATAATATTTTTAGGTGCGGCTAATGTATCGATTGCATCTGCTTTCTTATCAGGGAAACAGCTTGGCAGCAGTCCCTGGCTCACTGTCCTTGAGATGTTGTATTATTTAGTGCTTCATTCCTTTCTTCAGACTGTCTCCCTCCCTTCTACTCAGAGCCAGTGTACAATTCCCTCTTGTTAAGACTGCAGCAAGGCAGAAATGAAAGTCTTGGCCTCCCCAGTTTTCTTTCTTGTGATGTTGATTCTGCAAAATACTTTTCAGTTTTTCATCCTAGTAAGCTACCACGGTGTGTGTTCCACATTCCAAGAAGAATGGCAGAGAGTGTAGCAAAAACTGTTATTTGCATTTGAGAGATGATTGCCAGGTTTTACATCACATCATTTAATAATATAGACAAAAGGTTATTGAACTTGTTTATTTCAGGCAAGAATTATTGGTTGGTGAATTTGATGTGTGAATTAGCTGTGTGTGAAATGAACAAAAGAAAGAGATAGAGAGTTAAAATATGTAAAGAAAATTATGACTTTTCCTCAATTAGGAAGATTTACAAGACAACAGTATCTTCAGTTGTGCTGAAGTAAATGGGTTTACTCTTCATATTGAGGATTTTGGTATATTAATAGATGACACATCACCAGCAAATTCAAACTCCAGAGCATCACATTTGGCTGACATATTCTTCAGTCCCAATTACTTGCATAAATTATTAATTTAATTTAATTACATGAATTTAATTCAATTTAATTGAAACTACATAGTTTATATGTTTGATACTTTAAATTTACACACATTTATACATGCATGCATGCACCTTAGACCATTATACAAAACTCATGCCAGCAGATCTTTATCAGTTGGGCTTTTTTTAATAATGGCCTTTTTAAAGTAGATGTTTTATATGACTATAAAATAGACTACAAATTGCTTATGTGGGTGTTTCTTCTTCAAAGTCTCTAGTGCAGGCCTCATTACTTCATAACTGACCATACCAACTCTTAACTATCAATGCCCCTGATCCCCATCCTAATTATGTATTCATTTCCTATCCTGCTTAACATTTTCGCTCACTACTTCCACTCCTTAAAATCATTTTTATTTCTTATTTTTTCTCTGATTACCATGCCCTTTTTTGTGGTTCTCTTTGCTCTTACTCCAGTCAAGGTTCTAAGAGTTTTTTTTTGTCTCAACTCTTAGCATTCGCTACTTCCCTAGCTTTTCATTAAACACACACAAAGCATGAGGGACTTCACTTCTACTCTGGCTCTTTTCCACGGTCATGGCTTCGAACAAGACTCCCATTAAAGCTCCTGTTAAAGCTAAAACCAGGTTTGACACTGTCCTCATAGTGTAATTACAAACACCAAAAGGCTAGGCTATGGCAAATTAATGGACCAGATTGCAGTTGAAAAGCTTTCAAAGGTTTGATGGCTGCTGTAATGGCTCTTTATAATCCCTTCTTCTGACTGATTTTGTACTAAAAACCTGAAAGCCATCATCCATAGTTGCAAAGTTCTTGAATTTGTAATAATTTATTGAGCTTGATTGGCAGTGATTTGACTTTTGTTAATCAAACTTAAAAGCATAAAAATATTTTGCATAATAATATGCATAATTTTGTACAATTCTTACATTTGCGATTGCTATACTGATACCACCACAAATGCCATGGCAAAAAAACCTTGTATGAGAGTCAAGTCAAGTCAAGTCAAGTCAAGTCAAGTTTATTACTATAGCATTTTTCACAACAGAATTTGTCTCAAAGCAGCTTTAGTAGCCAGTGTAGGGACGATAAGATTGGGGTTATAGTCATATTTTCTCGACCTTGTGAAAACTCTGGCTGCTGCATTCTGAACTAACTGTAGCTTGTTATTAATGATGCAGGACAACCACCTAGTAATGCATTACAGTAGTCCAGTCTGGACCAGTCCTAATAATATTTCCCAAGGGAAGCATGTATATTGTGAAAAGCAGGTCCTAGAACTAAACCTTGTGGCACCCCATAATTTACTTGCATTAACCTAGACAGCTCTCCATTTAAGTCTACAAAATGGTAACCATCGGACAGGCAGGATTTTAACCAGCCTAATGCCTGTACCTGAATGCCGATGTAATTTTGTAAGCGATCTAGTAGAAGATCATGATCTATAGTGTCAAATGCAGCACTAAGATCTAGCAAAAGTCATTATGGTAATTTAAACTTAGTCAAATATATATTTTAATCTTTATTTGAAGTGTTACACTGATCATTTGATAATGAAATAGTCAATCTTTTGTTTCTGACAATCTATTATTTCATTAAGGTATTAACTGTACTGAAATGACATATTGTACAACTGTAAGGTTTTCCTAAACTTTTTCATTCTCTGGCTTTATGACATCATCTGTTCCGCAGGACATTCCAGAGCCATACCTTGCCTTGTATGAGCAGCACTTTGCATTTAGTGTACAGATGTGTCCCAGAGGAGTTCTTTCAATCTGACCCTTGGCTGACATGCTTACATTTTCCAATATCCCCACACTCTCAGTTTCACCTTCCTTCCTTTTATTCTCCTTATCCCTCATTCTTCACTTGTGGTTCCTCTGCCAGCAGTCCTCCCATTCATAAAACTGTTTATGGCTCAAAAGCATATGAGAGCAATTGAAGCTTGGGTTGTTTTCCGTCTACATTAGCTGTCCAAAAATGGCTTAGTGTTTACTCACACACGAAACAGGAAATTCCTAAATCTTCTGAATGTTTAAAATGTCTGACATTAATAGAAATGATCTAGAACTCAGGATTGTTTAGAAATTGCTGACCTACACATGACATTTCTTGCTAAGTGTGTTTCAGGAAACAACAGAAGCTTGCTGTAAGAAAAGAAAGTCAAAATATTTTGGAATGTTTGAATTATTCTTGCATGATAATTTTTTTTAATGTAACACTGTACAAAAAGTTTGTAATGGTAATCATATCAGCAAATGGATAAGGGCAGTTCAGAACCCATAGTGTAAGGCATCTGCTAATCAATGCATCCAAACTGTAAAATTATTTTTATGATTTTGTCTTACAAGTAACCATCTGCCAATAAAGTCTTGCGAAAGCGATTTGTATAATTGCAAATGATTTTGCCATATAGAAAAATATATTGCTTGTAAAAGCTTTTATACAACATTTCTCCAATCAACCATTCACCTTCTGCCTGGTGTTTTGCTGAGTAAACAGCACCAACAAAACATGGATTAAAAGTAAAAGTGCCCTGCTCTATTGGTTTTATCCTCAGCAACAACAGATTTAGTATCAGGGTGTGGGAGTGTTTAACTTCATAATGGAGTCCACGTACTATTAATAGCTGTCATATTATTCAATATGCATGTCCATGGCATATAAGTGTGTATTCTCCAAGCAATTGAGCTTTGGAGTTTCACAGAAAGAGCAAAATATGTTATGTTCAGGCCAATAATGCAGAACAGTAAATGTCTTGCTTTTGTGAGGAAAAAAGGCAAGTTGACATTTTTCAAAATGATGTAATTATGTACCAAGAATTGTTGTAGAAAAGGAATATTATGGAAGTGAAACAGTTTAGTCATATTGCAAATATATTACAATTATTGTATTTTTTTATAATGCTTAAAAATCAAATTGCACCCCTAATCTCACCACCATAACATTAACAACAAGATAACATGGCACTGATTAGTGAAGACTAAGTGAACCTCTTTATAACAGTGATCACATCTAAAACTCATCTCGCACTACCACAAGTGCTCAGGCCACAAACAAATGGCTGTCATGATACTATTGTACATAGGAAAAAATTACTGGTTGCTTTACATATTGTTTTGACCACTCATTGCCATGGAGATTGAGCTCATCCATCACTAAGCTTTAAATTAGCAGGAAAAAAGTGCTGAATTTGTAAGTGTCTGCTGTATTCCTGGCCATTACCTGCATGACCTTGAGCCTTCAATAAGCAGCTCCAAGTGCAATGACAAATTCACATGACCAGAAGAAAAGCCCATTTAATAATTGATGAATGATATGAGCATGCGATGATGTTGCCTCTATGCCTTTCTACTAGTGGACATGCCTTCCCCTGGATTTTGCATCTGCCTGTCTTAATAATAACCTCTTGCCCTGCTCAGTGTTTTGCCAGTGGAGGTCAGGTTACTCTCCTTACGCATGATTAGCACATGAAGCTGCCAGCCCCAGTGCATTGCTATGAAAGGAAACTGTGCTTGAATGTCACCTATACAATGAAAGGAAAAAATGAGCAAGGCGAAGCATCTGTATGAATAGTTGCCATGGAGACTTTGACATCATTACTGCCTAACAGGCCAGAGAGCTGTATGCCTTGAGTTTATGTTCAGGAGAAAGACAGAGCTCATGCTTAGGGTTTAAGGGTTGCATAAACTTTTCCAATCCATAGGAAAAGGCTTTATCAAAATACATTCCACTGCGAAGAGTGGAGAGCTTCTCTTTCTCTCTCTCTCTCTCTCTCTCTCTCTCTCTCTCTCTCTCTCTCTCTCTCTAGTTAGACTGCATTACTGACACATATTATTAAAAGGACACCTGTATTTCAGACCCCACTCACAATGTTTTTCTTGCTGTGCTCTGTAGATGAACCTTTTTTCAAGCTTTGCGTTCCTGGAGTGAGAGGAAGAGGACCGTGGGTGTAATTTTCCAAATCATCCTAGCAGAATGGCCATTTCTTTACCTAGCAGGGTGCTGCCTACCTGAGTGACTCATCTTATTGTGAAGTCCACTAAGAATGTACAGTCAGTGGTGGAACTTTGTCACAAAAAGGTCTTTGTGCAAACATTACAGCATAGTCTTACTCACACTGCCTTTCCAAATAAATTATATTAATTTGCATACACCTGCACTCGTATTTCATAAAAACATCTGTGTGAATGAGTATGTAAATGCGTGTATGATGGCTTGAGTTTTCCCACCTCCTGCCCAATGTCCAATGTCTCTGTATAAAGCTATAGATCCAGTGCAACCATGACCAGAATAAACCTTTAATTCAAGCTAAATGTAGGACTAAAAATAAAAGTCTCAAATCAGTAGCTTTTGTTAGACTAGCTAAGACATTACCTGCCAGACCTGTTGTCAAAACTTTTATGTTTGTCTTGTCCATTTCTTTTTCTTGATTGTTTCTTCCCTATTACACTCAACGTTTATGTATTTAGTCAAAAGGCATTCTAACTTTGCCAAGCATGCTGGTGTGCTGTATAATGAGAGAAATTAATAACTTGAAACAAAAAAGCAATGTAATAAATGTAACCATTGGTGAATTCTAAACCATTTGATTAAGTTAGACATTGGATTAAAATACAGTTTTAATATAATACAAATCTCCCTCTGTCTCGCTCAAAGACGTTTTACAATAATAGGGATTTCCTTTCAAGATACACTGTCACAGAAGCCATTTATTTAGCATTTCTTATTTCTTTTTTTTTTTTTGACCTGGTACAAGTGCATTGTGTGCACTAAACTACTTTCATCTCTGTTCGAAGTTTACACAGGCAACTTAATATCAGTCTTGTAATATAAGCTTAACAAAATAGAATAGAATAGAATTTCACAGAGAAATTACATTTATTTTCACTGCATCCTACACTTTAGAATTGTGCATAACAATTGTGCAGTTGGATACTAACCAGGTAAAAGATGTTAATTGAATTAAACAACAGCAAATAGTGTCTCTATTTCATCCATCAAATAGCTTTAAAAGATTAATGGGTTATTTGTATAGAAAACAAGGGCAAAGTGCTTATAACTTACAAAACTAGACCATCTGATGATGCGATACATCTGTTTCACTTAAAGAATAGTTTGCTATCTATGGTCCATGCTGTTGAAAAACTGTTAAGTAACGCTCCAAAGCCTAAAGACAAAGCCTACATGCCATTGTCGATGTAGTCTCTACAGTTTGGGTGGTGCACATGTGATTCAATCATGCACAGGTTTAACTGACAAAATGGGGGCTGGGTGTCGGGTGGTGGGGGGAATTTAGGAAAACAGGTTTTGCAAATGCAAGTTGGGGCTAAGTAGCTGCACTTAATGATAACATTATTGAAATGAGCAGCTTTTCATACATGCCCTGAAAGTACATGATTTTTAAAACTTTAAAAATTGAAATGGTGCTCTCTTTCTTGGTGTATCTGCCATTTCCAATATAGTCAAGTCAAGTCAAGTCAAGTCAAGTCAAGTCAAGACAAGAAGCTTTTATTGTCATTTTAACCATATATAGCTGATGCAGTACAAAGTGAAATGAAACAACGTTCCTCCAGGACCCAGGTGCTACATAAAACAACATAAAACAACAGTCACAGAAACAGAAAAACACAGGGCCAAAAACTAGTAGAACAATCTTTGCCACATAAAGTGCATGTGTGCAGCCTGGTGTAAGACAACACAAGACACAAGTTATTTTATCTATATGTCAAGTCAAGTCTTGAAATACAAGTCTTCAAATACATTAACTATTATTACATTGGTGACTCTTTATTTTTTATATATGATATATCTTAGCATACCTGTGGGTGTTCCATGAACCACTAATTCAGACCGAGCTGAAGTGAAACTGAAGGCATATCCACTGCCATACATGTGTGGTCTTGTTTACATTTTCATTTATGACATTTGGCAGATACCCTTATCAATAGCGACTTACAAACATGTTTTAATCATCTGTGTGTGTGTGTGTGTGTGTGTGTGTGTGTGTGTGTGTGTGTGTGTGTGTGTGTGTGTGTGTGTCAGACAGACAGACAGACAGACAGACAGACAGAGAGAAAGAGAGAGACTGGGCATTGCGCCATTCTTACACTGGCCATCTGTAAACATCTGTGGAGGATGTACCACAGAATGCAGATATTCTGGGTGAGCATGTGTTTGCTTTGCTACTTGCCTTTTTTGTGCATTTGGTATTTTTGTTCTGCACAGTAAAAGAACATTTCATTCACAATTGACCATCCTGTCCCATAAATACATCCCTGAGCACTAATTATACATTGAAACCATGTTTATTTCTATTTGAGTGTATGGATTTCTTTGTCAGCTGTATTGCTCTCAAACATGTTAATATTAGCTGGTTAATATGAGCTGTTTGCGAGCATGTATGAGACATCTGGTCGCATTAATCCCATTTTTGTTAGTAGCATTTTTGTAATTACAGCCCATCATACTTCCTACTGATCTTTATACATGGCATGTGGGAGTATTATTATATGAACCTGATCTTTTACAAAATGTTAGGCCTCGGTTTTCTGACCTGTAAATCTTTCTTGTAACAATTTTCAGTGGTATTTTGCATAATTTTAGTACTAATGTTTTGTCATTCATTAGTTACACATTCATTAGTGAAGTTGTTGGAAGTGGTCATGTAGTTTGGGTTTCAGTGCAGTTACATACAATGTAAAGGCAATTCAGCTACAGATGAGTTTCTGAGGGGGTTGGTGTGGTATAAAACGCCATCCATGTCCATTTTTCTTTTTCCCTTTACTACTTCCTCTTCTTCTTCTCTCACCCTCTGATACTGTACGTAAAAGAATCCACAAATTATATTGTTGTTATAATAAAAATAATAATATGTAATTATGTAATATAATAAAAAAAAATAATAATAATAATAATAATAATTATTATTATTATTATTATTATTATTATTATTATTATTATTATTGCTTTCTGATAATGGTGATTTTGGTATATGCTGCATACTGTATTTGTTA
The DNA here is from genome assembly GCF_014805685.1 of Silurus meridionalis. Lineage (NCBI taxonomy): Eukaryota > Metazoa > Chordata > Actinopteri > Siluriformes > Siluridae > Silurus > Silurus meridionalis. The sequence goes on from NC_060897.1 coordinate 12,307,521, forward strand.
TTTGACACCCATTGCGAGAGATTTATGTTTTTGGTGTTTGCCTTCACATAATCTCTAAAGATGATGTTGGTATCTGAAATGCTCAAGGCATGCTGTGCCATTTAGTAATATTTATCCCAACTTTTAAATGTGTTTATCAAAACAAAATGCAAATAACTTATAATTGCAAAAAAATATTAATTTACATAAGGTTTACAATTCAAACCAGCTGAAATGAATTCTTATTCAGTTCTGCTGTTGTTTTTGCCTTACGGTAAACTGTGAAAACTGTGGAAACCTGTTGCGATATCATCTGTAAACCCTTTTTTTTTGTCAGTTCTCATGTTAAAATCAGTATTTATGAGAATTGCAAGTAGAATCAATTTATGGGATCTGCCAATAATAAACATAATGTTCATTCCTATTGCAGGATTTCTCGTGTGAAATTAACTCACTTGAGTAAATTCAACACAGCTGAAACCATTAAAAAGCAGACTACATCTGAAGAAATTTTTAATGTGCTTGGTGATTGATTAAATGCTGCGACATCATGAAACATTAGGATGCTTAGTCTTGCATTTTCTTTTCATGTCTGAAGTCTATTATAGACCAGCTGAACATGAGAGCTGCATTATGAATGAGGTGGATGTTTGAACTTTGAGATGCATTAGGTGCCCATGCATTATTCCTCCACCATTAACACAGAGCAGCTCGGTTTTCACTTCTGACGCAGAACCAGTTGATTCCTCCCTCTTTTCCTCTCGCTATCTTTTTTTTTTTATTATTATTCTTTGCTAATTGCCTTCCATGTACTGATGACTTTTAATTGCTCTTTAACTTTTAAACAAGCATTTCTTTCACTCCTAAGACACATTTGGTCTCCTGAAATGCATCTGCCAAACTTTGTGTTCTCAATTAACCAAACAGAAGTGCGGTTCAAGAGCGATCTGGTCTAAGTGTGTTAAGTGACACTGTTGTTACATCCCTTGTAGTCATCATCTTCTTACAGCCTGCACAGCAGATCTATAAACCCCCCATGTAGTATTATGACTAAATCCTCTGATCCTGAGTCAACTGTCTTTCCTCCTCTCACACCCTTTGCTTGCCTTCTTCCCCTTCCTTCACACCTTGTCTTCCCCTTCCAGTCCAGATCAAGCTGTTAACTTGACACCATGAGCAAGACTGGGGGTGTCCTGTGCCTTGTGTTGTGTTTTTTTCTTCTGTAATGTCAGCAAAGCTGTCTGATCCTCCTAGACTTGACTTTTACACCTTTTATGCCTCTCACTTGGCTTTAGCACACCATTCTGCAGTAAACTATAGAGTCAGCTTCCTTATGTCAGGGCATTATCAAAATAGAATATATTTATAAGAATCTTTTTGTTCTTTTTCATATGTAAATTTCTATAACTATGTAGGGCAAGAACGTTTTCAGATGTAACCTAAGTAGACTGTCATTTGTGCTATTTAGTTTAGTGATACTAAATGTTTTGTTAATGCAAACACAAAGAGATGCGGATTTAATTATAAGAAGTAAGAGCATAAATCAGCATGCTTCAGAAAAAAAATGTCAGAGCCAGAAAACAGTATAAATAGAGGTGTGGACTCTGCATTAAAACTGTCAAAGTGACTGAAAAATGGCCCTGACTCATTTCATTTACACAACACAGTGTACTTTCGACAGAAATGCATTATACTAGATGTGAAATAGCACTAATCCAATTTTGTGAATTTGATCAAATTCAGTGTATGACGATGGACAAGCAAATTTAATACATGCATGGATAGATATTGCTGAAGTAAGAAAAAATGTTATGCAGTTCAGTAAGCTGAGCTGTTGACTAAAATAGTGGTATTAATATGTTGTTTAATTAATATATTGTATTGTTTGTTTCTTTACATAACATACAACACATTTTGTTATATTGCTGATCGTCTTTAAGACAGACTGGTAACAGTCAATTGATTTTTTTCACACACCCACATGCACAGAAACAGCCTCTCCACAAACACACATTCTGGAGCTTCATTATCACTCTTGTCCAAAAATAGTGAAAAAAGCTAACACAACCATAAAAGTTTTATAATTAAATTGCAGTAATGTGCCATCACAGCTTTTGTTGATCACATGTGAATAAATGTTATTTTTTTGCAACATGAAAATCAGAAACTAATGATTAAAATACAAAAGGAATATAGAGAATATAAAAATATGTTGTACATTTAGTTAAAGAACATTGTGAAAATGCTCTTTTTTGTATTACCCTTTCATGTTTGTTTATTGTTTTATTTTTCTTGCTAGCTTTTTTTTTTTTATTACAAAATTGGTTCAATTTGAGTAAAAGCTTGTTTCATGGCTCAGATGGTGCCTGTATCAGCTGACACCACAGAGACATCTAACTACTGACCTAGCATTCCTAATTTACTCAGCCATAATGAAAGGGATGTGGTGAGAAGGCTTAAAACAACCATATTATTTAGTCTTTTTCTCTAATATTTTGGTCAGCACTGGGAACTATACATACTTTTTATATAGACAATATTTAATATCAATATTTTTTATTTCGAAATATACAATTTGTGCTGTTGTTGCTCATTTGTGTATACCGATCTCATGATAAATGTAAAAAAAATGTAAATAATTCTCTTAACATCGACACATAGGAACACATACAATTCTAAACTACATTTAACTATTCACAACATTCTTATGGTTTATTTGTGTGATTTTTTACCACATGCCTTCATGGGACATTTGTTTTAGTGTGATTGTGTGTATAAAATATCTTAAAGTAACAATTACTAACAAATTCAACACAAACTATTTCAATGTCTGTTAAGCCCATTAAGACTACAGTAGAGTAATAATTTAAAAAAACAAACTGTAATGGCTCATGAATCATTTCCAGTCATATGTGTGATTTTGTGCCTTTATTCTATATCAGAATTGAGAGTGTAAAGCATGATGTACCTTGTCACTTTTTAGCTTTTAATTTAGAAACATATTTAGGTTGTTATATGCTTTAATGTAAATCTCTACTACATTGCACACATTTAAGGAGTGCATAATTCTATCAAATCACTATCAGCAATAATTATATTCAACATAACTTGTGAAAAGTTGCTGACTTTGCTGACACTCTCATTTCTCTAAGGGTGTCTTAAGTTAGGACCTTATTCTTTTTTCCAAAAGTAAGAAAACACTCTAACCTCATTAGGAGGCAAGGAAAGCTTCTTGGCCTGCTCTCGTTTTTCTCTCTCTCTTTTTCCCCAGTGAGAGCAAGCATTCAATAAAAAGGTATTTTTTCATTGCTGTTGACACAGAACAGGTCTTGCAGGGCTTTTCAGCAAGCCCAGGCACTTTTCTGCAGCAAACTATAGACTGAATGCACTGTTGCTGTATTACATAAGATGCCATTTTGAGCTAATGGTGTGGCAGGTAGAGCTGTCATATGTGTTCACATCTGGAAGCTTGTTGGTTGAAAAAGTTTATATTTAATGAAATGTGAAAAGATTTAGTTTTAGAGCATGTGTACAGACATGTCAGGCTATTTCTATGCTGTTTAATATATGTCTATATATTGCATTGTCCACGTGCTGAATCACGTGTGAAATCCGGCCAATGGGCAAGTTGTGACGTCATCCACGGGCGATGTCAAGTAAACCAGGAAGCTACAAAATGGCTGACGATGGTCACGACATTAGCTTCTGATTGTTCGGGTAAGCGCTTTGTGTGTGAATCTGTGCAACCATGGCTAAAAAACAAACAAACTTTCGCATGTGTGTTCCTCCTTGCCCCCGTTTCATTATTAGGGGGGACACATGCGCTTTGTGTTGTTTGTTTGGGAGTAGAGCATATAGCTGACTATATAGCCGTATATAGCCGACTATACACACTCTCCGCTCCTGGAGATCACTCTTCAAGGAGAGTGATCTCCCTCACGGCTCAGGTCCCGCTCTCGCCAAGGCGAAGCGGCGCCAAAGGTCGTGGGGCTGGCAGGCCAACCTAGCAGAAGGCATGGAGACGGATGAGTCCTCTCCAGCCTCTCCTGTTGGGCCGAGCTCCCGTTCCATGAGGAAAGCATTCGCTCCGACGTTTTTTTTTTTCCTGGCGTATGTGATGCGGAGCTTCGGGTTTCTTCCTCCAAGGAGGGAGAAATCTTGGAAGCTAGTGATCTCACGGACTCCTCACAGCCTGTTCTGTTCGAGGAGCTCCTGGAGGTAATGACGCGAGTTGTGTCCAAGCTAGTGTTAGCTTGGCTGGGTGAGAAAGGCATCTGTGGCTCATCTGTGGAGATTCCCGACAGGGACAGGGCTTTTCTTTTAAATGCCCTGATAGCTACTTCTGACCTTTTCGGCGACGTGGTTGACACAGTCGTAGATAGCTTTGAGGAGTCAGCAAAACAGTCGACGGCGTTTAAGCGATGACTCCCTTGCCGTTCTCTTAGGGGCTGCTCACAATGGCTGCAGGGTACCGCTCCAGCTGCTCTGAGAAGGTCTGGGGCCAGCCCCGAGGGGTTGGTTCTCCGATCAGATGCCTTGGCACAGGAGGCCAGGCTGTTAGCCCTACCACAGGATGTGCTTTGGGGCGCAGCCTCCCTAAAGCCGGGTGTCTCCCTCCATCTCTGCCTGAGAGATCGCTGTGGCTGGAGGAGACCTGCCACCACTTAGGAGGTTCCAATGGCTGCAGGGCACTGCTCCAGCCACTCTGGGAGGGTGAGAGGTCTGCCTCAAGAGGCTGGTTCCCTTGAGAGATTTCCTGGCAGCTTGGGAACAATAGAGGTAGGCTACTCAATTCAATTCGGGTCCTCCCCTCCCCGGTTCAACGGGATGTGTGCTACCATGGTGGGACACAAGCAGGCTCTGGTCCTGGAACAGTAAGTGCGCACCCTCCTAAGGAAAGGTGCCATCGAAGTGGTTCCTCCCTTAGTCAGAGAGTTAGGCTACTACAGTCAGTACTTCGTTGTTCCGAAGAAGGATGGCAGATTGAGACCATCCTCCATTTCAGAGCTCCTTCCATGAGGAGGTTGTATGCAGCTAGATGGCAGCTGTTTTCTACGTGGTGTGAGCCATCACTTAGACCCAGTCAACTGCCTCATTGGTTCAGTTCTGGAGTTCTTGCAGAAACAGTTTGCCACAGAGTTGGCCTCGTCCACCCTAAAGGTTTACCTGTCCATTATCGCGGTTTATTGTACCCTGCCCTCGGGGCAGTCGCTGGGGGAAACACCCTCTTGTGACACGTTTTTTACTCCTGCACGCTGGTGGTGCTTAGACACACTAGGCAGGGACTGGTCAGTATGGCGTGATTGCCCTAAGCGTTTTGACGCAGCTCGAGCTCCTAGTTCCCTGAGACACTGCGTCAACAGGAAACACTCCCTGCATCCCTGCGGCACTTACCTTCTCTTTTTTAGAAGCTAATGTCACTATTATCGATCAGCCATTTTGTAGCCTCCTGGTTTACACAGATGACGTTAAGACTTGCCTATTGGGCGGATTTCACATGTAATTCAGAGCGTGGACAAAGCGTTTCGAACCAGCGTCTCGTTTGCTCAGGGAACTAGGGTTACATACATAATCTAGAGACATTTTATGTCATTTCATGAGCAAGGCTCAACTAGGACAACATCTTGAGTTATATATTTATATATAGGTAATGATCCATCTAAATTTATGGCATTTGGAATATGTCCTTATCCAGAGTGACTTACAACTAAGCAGCTCAGGGCTTTCTTAAAGGCCCAGGACTGGCAGCTTGGTGGTTCTGGGATTTAAACTCAAGACAAAACTTTGGCATCAGAAGTCCAACATTTTAACCACTGAGCTACCACATCCATTAAAATTGTCAGTGTGGTTTAAAGTATTAGACCTCCATACTACACATGGTTTATTTTGGATTCTGTGGATCAGTGAGCCAGTTCTTAAAGGTTAACATAAAGCCTATTTAAATTCTAGGTTGGGTCAGTGTACTAGTAGTGAGGGTGTACAGATTGTGCACAGAGACCAGGCTTAGAAACATTGTTTTAAGCTTTAATTATTTAACACCAAACACATGAATGTCCAAAAGTGTAACTAACATTCATTAAAATTTTCACATTTAACATTTTACATTTTTACACCCACTTCATTTGACCTTCCTTTTATCTCCATCACCCCTTCTATTCTCACGCACCCCCCTTCTACTGTAAATGCTACATCAAAAGAGGGGATGAGCATTTGTCCATTGTATGAACCTGCCTCAGAGGGCCATATTAAATAACAACAATGAATGAATGACGTAAAAAAAAAAAAAAAAAAGAATAAATAAAAGCTCTCAGCCTAAGGCTCGCAAATAAAAGTCTGGGAGGAATAGTGGGAGGAGGGATTAAGAGCAACCAAGGCTGCATTTGTGTGTGTGACTCTCATGTTAAACACTGTCAGTAACCAGTCCAATCAGGGAAAGTTCTCTGTCCTGGCTTTTTCCTGGAAATGAGCTTGCCTTCTGTTGGCTGCAGCAAGGCAAAAATAACACAGCCATTAAACATGGCTACACATCAGCACTGTTCCCCAGGCAACGCTTAATGTGATGCTATATGGATATCCAGATAAGCACTATTATAATATGTCTCATATATATATATATATATATATATATATATATATATATATATATATATATATATATATATATATATATATATATATATATATACTCTGCTCACAGAATGTTTTTGCTTTTGCACCATTCTGTATAAACTCTAGAGACTGTTGTGTGGGAAATTCCCAGGAGATCAACCAGCCCGTCTGGGACACCCATGGCTTGATGAAAGTTACTGAGACTGTGTATTTTCTGCATTCTGATGAACACATTCCCTGACAAAAACAAATAGTAGCAAAGACTGGGATCTGTGTACCAGTCATTGAATTAACTGGAAGACAACAACAACAACAATAATAATAATAATAATAATAATAATAATAATAATAATAATAATAATAATAATTATTATTATTATTATTATTATTATTTTTTTTTTTTTTTTATAAAGCATTATTGTGCTGCAAGTCACTGCAGATAGATGATGATCAAATTAACACAAATAGTTATGTAGTTCCAAGATGATTAATATGTTAAAAGTTATTTAGCCAGCTCATAAATATAGTAGTGTACAGATTGTTCGTGTGTTGATGTCACTGCTGTGCAAAAATTATGGCATGCATTTAATTCCAAATTAACTTTTTGGAACTAGTAATGATGAATTCTGTAATGTCATTGGCTGAGTAATAGTATGCAACATATATAAATATATTGACATAAAAACTTATAAAAACTGAAGTGGCCTTGGATTTGTTTTCAAGAAACATTAGCTAAAAAAAACAATTTATGCAGTATAGTGTTACATAAGATTGCAGCTTCAGTGCCCCTGATTCAAAACTATGCTTGGATTATTATCAGAATAGGGTTTTGCATGCTTTTCCAGTTTTTATGTGAGTTTCTTTTGGATTCGCTGTTTTTTTTTTTTTTTTGCATCAATCCAAAAACAATATGCAGGTAGGCTGTAGAAATCGCTCCTAGGTATGAATGTGTGTCTGATTGTTTGTGAATATGGTGCCCTGCAATAGAACAGATTTCTCATTAGGGATTAATTTTCTTGCCTTGCATCAAATATACCCAGTAGGCTTTGGATCCACCAAACCCTGGCCATGATAAGGCCTTTACTCAAAAACGATAAATGAATAATTATAATAGCTAAAAAAAACAACACCCAGGTATGAAATATTTTTTTAAGTGTGCAGATTGCTTTTGTTGTTTTCCTTTGTAATCAGGAAAACAACAACTAAAACAATAACAACAACAAAACAACAAATAATAGTATATTTAATTTAATAATATTTAGTTGATCCTGATTCATCTTTAAAAACAAGAATTTTCTGTCTTACATTCTATATTACAATAGAAAGCAATGCTCAGTTTTGAATAATAATAAAAAAAAAACTATATTTTTTTGTGTTAAAGGAAGAGAGATTTTAACATCAAATGGTCATAGTAGTCATCTTGTTAGAAGGCTAACTAATGACTCACGTAAATCACGTCAGGCTTGTCAGTTAATTGAATCAAAATGGGCATTTTACTTAAGATAGATGTGTGTTTTTTGTTTCACTGGTCCATTAGCTGGTTTACTTGGATACCAGCAAACAGAATTACAAACACAATACAATCATCAGGTGAGACTAATGCTTTATAGACAAAGGAAGTGGGAATTTTGCATCTGGCGCCAAAGGTACCTCCATAGCCTTGAAACAATGAATTTAATTATATAATGATTAAAGATATAAAAGTAGTTCATAATTCTGAACTATTCTAATTTAGTTTACAGACTGAGAAACATGTGCAAATGTAGTATAACATAGTACAGTATGCAGAGAGGGCACCATGGCAAGGGCTTTTAGCAGATAACACACAGTCGACATCTTTTACTCTCTGTTTCATGATTTTTCCTTTAATGGAAGTACACAAGATCATAAAACACACTAATATAGTAAGCAATTGTCAGGTAGCAGTGAATGGCTCTACCATTACTGTTTTAAGTTAATTTACTTTACGTTAAAAATTCTTAGAGAGCTCAAATAAGGGCTTAAAAGGGCTCAAATGTGTGTTTTATATCTTCTATATTAATGCATAGTAAATATGTATGTGTTTGTGTACTATGGGGTTCCATGTTGGTTTTGTCCCCATTTATACACACCATTCACTAGAAGCTCCGGGCAGATTTTAAGCCAATCAGCGTTTCTATTTTTTCTTCCTGCTGACGGCACAGAGCCCCGCCCACTGCCACTGTATCTCTCCGCTCAGACGCTCCCTCAGCTCCGAGCTCATGTTTAAAAGGAAAACTGCTATAAACTGTTTACGAATTAACGTGTAAAACAAACAGAAAACAAAATCTTCACAGTCTTCCATTACCGCCATGGCCAATTATACATCTATATAAAAAACCTACTGAAAAAAGAAGAACAACTCCCATACTGATCAGGCTTTTTTTTTTTTTTTTATCTCTCCGCGATTAACATGCATAGATTTTTGCAAACAACTAATTAAAAACTAATTAGATGCGCTTAACGTAAAACATTTTGCTAAATGAGTTCGAATACCTTCTTATATTTATTAAACAGTCTTGTTTGTCAAACTTTCTGTTAAGACCCGTGAAGTGGAACTAGGTACATGTGACGTCAAGTCCCTTTAACGGGCGAAACCCTGTGTAATGAAATGAATGCACTTTTTTATTTGATGGCGAAACGCACCAATCAATATGAAGAACCTCACAGTGTGGGCGGGTTTATTTCCGGGGAGAGCCAATCACAGTTTCGAACGCAGAGTCCGTATTTGTTTTGACCTTTGAAACCGTATCACAGCCCACCTCGTGTCGATGGCGGAGGAAAACTATAAATACAGGAGGATGACAAGCAAGCGGAGACGAAGTTGTAAAAAAAACACCCAGGTACTGAGGGTGGAAAGGCGCTTTGGAGAAGGTTCAGCGGAAGCAGAATTTACATCTCCGAACTGGAATACCTTTTTTTAAAATGTTAAGTTTCTTGATGTAAAGAAAGTATTTATATCTACCATTTTCTATTTGCACTAGTTAACGGTACTTCAACTACTGCGAACCCCTTTTTTTTACGAAAGTAAGTACATGTTCGTTTACATTGTTTTGCCAAAATTTCGCAGTTTTTTTATTCTGTATGTTGCATTTAGGTTGACTTGTCCGTGTGGAAAATGCAGTGCAGTGTTGTATTATGCATAAGAAACAACTTCAGTATGCTGCCAAGTTACTGCGTCAGTAGGAGAGAGGTTTCAGTATCAGGGAGGGGTTGCGAACTCTAGTCAAACTCTCAGCTTTAGCATTATAATCTTTTTATTCGAAGCATTTTTACCGTTTCTAATCGTCAAACGTCTTCTTGTGCGATTATTAACTAAAATGAACCGGTTATTCGTGAAACGTGGCTTAAAAAGCCCGATTTCTTCCAAATAAACGCTGCAAGGAACCGCATGCTTCATGATTCAGAGCAATAAATAGACTCTTTCCATCTTCCTATTAATTTCCTTAATATTACACACTCTATTACAGACTTCGTAGTCGTGGAAAAAACCGCAAGGTTGAGTATCCGAAGCGTTTTTTTCCTCCATCTTCTAGAAACATCTCTAATCTCGTATGCATGTTTTATAAAGTATCGTAGACCTCCTATAGCCGCAGTCAGTCCTGTTACTGTGTGCTTACAGCATACCGAGAGCTTTTTTCAACATTCTAGCACCTTCCTATCAGGCTGCTGGTAATGTCTGCACAGGGCATCTTGTACAAATAAATACACAATGGTGGACATGTTTTCCAGCTGGAGGATAAGGACTCGGTTCGGTTGGCTACAGTGGTATGTGTGCGTTGTAGTGGAAGCTCGTTATTATGTAACGCGATCAGCCCAGAGAGCTGCGTGGCTCTGACGCCAGACCGCTTATAGCACGCGCGCTGACGTCGACAGGGCTGCCTGCCCTCCTGCCTGCCTGCCTCCTTTTGCCCCCCAGCGCAAACTGTTGCCAGCGATTATAAACAGGTTCTGCCGTCAATTTATCCGTGCAAAAAAAAAAAAAATAATACTGAATGTTCACCTTGCACCACTGGAGCAGACCCTGATGTTTGAAGCACGTTTCTATTTTTGTTTTGTTTTTTTGCGATACAATTCGGCATGCATGTAAATCAGTTTTAAGCACCTCATAGCCTTTACATTCACTGGGGCGTCATGATTTCTATTCCACACGTTAAAGATAAAGCACTAGGGCACCTGACATTGGTGGTGAAATCATGAATGCTCAGGCCATTTTTTTTCCCCAAAGAAATTATAATTAAACCCTGCTCTCTTTTGCTTCTCTTAAAGGAACTGGATCACGCATCTGTGGAAGAAGAAATTTCCTCGGCAACCAGCACTTTGTTCATTTGCCTGGCTCCAGCTGAACCTTGTATTGTGCAAGGTTTGATACCACGTGAGATTTCAAGCGACTTCTGGAAAATACTATTATTTTGCACCTGGCCAGTTTAGCAGCTATGCAGCTTGAAATCCAAGTAGCACTCAACTTTATAATTTCGTACTTGTACAATAAGCTGCCAAGGCGTCGTGTCAACATTTTTGGTGAGGAGCTGGAGCGGCAGCTTAAGCAAAAGTACGAGGGGCACTGGTACCCGGACAAGCCATACAAAGGGTCTGGGTTCCGCTGTATTCACGTTGGGGAGAAAGTGGACCCGGTCGTTGAGCAAGCAGCCAAAGAGAGTGGGTTAGACATCGAAGATGTGCGCAACAACCTGCCTCAGGATCTCAGCGTTTGGATCGATCCGTTTGAGGTGTCTTATCAGATTGGAGAAAAAGGACCTGTCAAGGTGCTCTATGTGGATGATAGTAATGAGAATGGGCTAGAGTTGGACAAGGAGATCAAGAACAGCTTTAACCCTGAGGCCCAGGTTTTCATGCCAATCACTGAGCCTGTGGGACCGTCACCCACATCCAGCTCACCGTCCCCTCCTTTCGGCCAATCAGCTGCCGTTAGCCCCACCTTTATGCCCCGCTCCACCCAGCCTTTAACCTTTACCACTGCCACATTTGCTGCCACAAAATTTGGCTCCACCAAGATGAAGAGTAGTGGTCGCAATGGCAGTAAGGTGGCACGGAGCTCCCCCACCAACCTGGGTTTGAATGTGAACAACCTCCTGAAGCAGAAAGCCATCTCCACTTCAATGCACTCACTTTACGGCCTCGGCTTGAGCGGACAGCAGCAGAAGACCTCGGCCCTCTCCCCAAATGCCAAGGAGTTTGTGTTCCCCAGCCTCCAGGGCCAAGGCAGTCCAAGTGCAATGTTCCCAGGAGAAAGCTCACTCGGTCTAAGTCTCAGCCCTCTCCAGTACAATAATGCCTTTGACGTGTTTGCCACCTATGGGGGCCTAAATGAGAAGTCCCTGATGGATGGCCTAAACTTCAGCCTGAGCAACATGCAGTATTCTAACCAGCAATTCCAGCCAGTAATGGCCAACTAGGAAACAAAGATGCTACTACAATGACCAGAGATATGTGACTGGGGATTAGATGGGGGTGCTTATTTTCTAAAATTCAGAAAAAGAGGAAAAAAATAGTAAAGCGCAAAAAAGGAAAAGCTTACATGTTAACTGTACAGTCCCAGTGTACAAGTCAAGGAGCATGAGCCCGAGGGTGAATTACTTTGCCCCCTTGAGTTTTCTTTTGTTATTCTTTTTTTTTATGATGAAGCTTGTAGTACTATATGTCCAAGCTTGGTTACCTAAACTCAACGTTGTTTTTGTTATTTTTGCCAACCAAGCACAAAATTATTTTTTATTGACTGTTTTAAGATAACTCTATGAGGAATTAAAACACAAGGCCTCTTACAGTATTTAAGATATAGCTGGACAGCCAATTTTCAAAGGATTGGCACATAAATACTAAGTGGAAAATTCCTGGTCTTTTTTCTAATTGTATAATTTAATTTAGTACAGAGTTTGTAAAATATCAGAGTATATATTGTTTCTACAACATGGTATTGCATTTATATCTTTTTACTACTCCAGTGATCTGTGATGGCTGCAGCAGCTTTTGTGTTATTTCTTTTTTTATTGAAATTGTAAAATGAATCCATCTTTAAAAACATTGAGTATTCTGAGAATTGTGTACAGAATATTCCGTAGTGGTGGGATTTAAGGATATTTGCTTTTTTCTGAAAAAAGAAGAGTTGTATTTTCTGTTAAAATTTAAGATTTTTGCTATATTATGGAAAAAAATGTAATCTACGTATATTAATTTTGTACCTACATCGTGCAATACTTGATAAAAACACACGGTATAACAAAAGTATTGAGTCAGTGTCTTACATGTTAAGAGGGACTGATAGTTTATTAAGTTTGTATTAAAATTCTTGAAAATATTTTCTTGTCTAAATATTTTTTCCCCCATAATGCCAGGACTATGTTTACACATGATTAAAACGTCTTCCATGCTTTTCACAGTTTAGCTGAGCAATTTGTAAGGAACGTATGAAACATCCAAAACATAAAACCAAGTACACATTTAAATACAACAAATGTATCTTAAAAAAAATAATTATTTTAACTTGCAACCATTCTTTCATCTTTATTTTTGAGCATTTTTTACCATTTAATTTGAGATTATTGCACCTAAATCTAATGGCACTTAACATCTTCATATTACTTCATATTAGGCTCTGTCACTATATACATATCAATAAAATGACATCAGCCATAGGTAATTTTTTATAAGGCATTTCCACACAATATATAAAATGTTTGTCTTTGGACATGCCAGACAACATTTAGAAGTAAAACCATGTTAATGTCCATGGGAATGTCTTCAAATATTACAGCCCTGCCTCTCAGCCTCAGTGATGCTTCACTAATAGCTCTAATGTCCTTGAAATGGCAGAACTGGTTTGTTGGAACAAGCCTTGGTGGTGGGGTGTGGTGTTCCTTTGGCAGAGTATTGATGTACCCTCTAGGCTAATCTCATTTTGTCTTCCCCTGTCTGACTATGATATAGCCCTGCATGGTTTTACAGATAGATTATGAAGGTTGAGAAAGGGGGCTGGTCTTCCTGGGGCCTTCAGCCTTTATTCCCCCCTATTTTACCACACGTGCACAAACAGGTGGAGAAGACTGCTCTCAGCAAGTTCTAAAAATGGCAGATAACATGACTTAATTGCTCCCCCAACTGCAAGAAGTAAATTCAGCCTATATTAGGCTCACTGATTAGTAGTCTTGAGTGAGAAGTGACAGCTGAGTGGGAAGTTTAAATATGTATTTACACGTGTACAGTTTACATCTCACTTTCTGGATTGAACAGTAAATGTATTGCTCCTTATGATGAAATTATTTGGCCATTTGGTTATTGTAGTTTGGTAAAGCTAAAAAAGCTGTGTGTTGTATGATTCTACCAAATGACAAATTGTTTCATTAATTTTTTGTGAGCAATATAAAAAATTTTTTTATAGTGTTTTGGCTATTGCAGCAGTTTTACTCCATATGGTGTTGCTTCAAAACAGTTTGTCGCATGTACTGGCCTATTTTCTAGAATCTTTAAATCTTCATCACTTAACACTGACACACAAAACCCACCCCTGTGTATGATTTCTGTCCAATCCTTACTATTACAGGACGTCTGGGCTGTCTTATCTTTAGTGTATAAAGCAGGGGCCAGGGGTGGACAACAGTCCATATGCAGACCCAGCAAAGTGTTTTAGCAGTTTAAACATATGGGGGAAAAAAACCCTGTACATAGTTTTTGTAAACACAAACACTGTGTTCTGCTTATTTAATAACATGCAGTTATTTAAATAATTTAGCTGAAGCTTATCAAATCAGAGACAAGCTATAGGGTTTTTTTGCTTAGCAAATAGACAACAGGCCACTGGACAAAATGGAGAATTGAAGAAACCACCACAAGCAAGCCATAACCTCTTCATCTTATTTATAACTATAAATGAATGCCTGATGCCTGAGCTTTAATAGGCGATTCTCTGTTTAGTATTATTTGTTTTTTAAGGCCTTTTATGGTTTCATTTTCTTTTGTATGTGAACATTTAATTGTTTTAATTTAATTTTTTTGTTGCCAGACATATGCTCTGAGTTTACCTTATAATGTACCATATTATGTCAGTGCTTCAGGAAATGCCACTGCCTTCTCATAGTGTGTACTAATACCAAAAATAGAAGAGTCAAGACCTGGGAGAAAGAAATCCTTTCTCACTTCCCTGCCTCTGCACTTGTGATGAGCTGGTAAACATGGCAGCTTTCTCGAGGTCACTGTTGACTTTGCCTAGTGGGTAAGTAAGAGGATGAGCTGTCTCCAAAGACACAAAAAATGTAGTGTTGTGGCAAGTGATTGGAGATGTTACTGTTTTTCTTTCTTTCCCAAGAAAACATTTGACACTTTCAGATAAAGTGTGAAACGAATTGAGACGTATGAGGTGGTAATGATTGCAGGATTGTGTTAGATTTTCAAGCTCATGTATTTCCTAGAGGACAGGTGTGCAGCACCCTTCAATAAATTCACTACTCAAGATGCCTCAATATAATTATCAGGTGTAGTAGGTGTGGTAAATGAGAAATATCACCAAGCTATACATGATTGCATCCCTCTAGGATCAGAGTTAGGTACTCCCTGATGTCTTTCTGTTTATGCAGATAATTTTTCTGTTTTTCTGGACTCTCATCTGACTAATGTTTGGAATATTTATCCTTTGGCTCAGAAAACCTGCTAGGATGTCCTCAGATGAGTGTTACAGAATGTTCCACATCTGGAATGTTTAAGCTGGTCTCGCAACACTGAAAGCTCAGCGAGTTCAGTTAAATGCACACAGATCCTCACACACCCATGCCTATTTCCTTCTAAAATATTTCACACTCACACACATTTCTCTTTCCTTGAGAGGTGACAGTATGGAGGCAGAGACTGAAAAGATATTAACCCCCCCACCCACCCCCTCAAAAAAATAAATAAATAAAAAATACAGTAGTAGGCAGAAAAGAGATAAGTGTGAACCCATAAGGACTGGGACATCTTAATAATTCAGTCGAAGAGGCAGTGGAGAAATATTTCCCTCAGGCCTTGCATTGTAATAAACAAGAACAGAAAGAATGTGTGTGTACCGTAAAAAGCTTTGCAGGTGGCTGGTGCAGATGGGAATCAGTGCCCACAACTGACTCACAGAGCTGTTGTTTACAGGCTGGCTGAGATGATATTTTCTTCTTCTTTTATTTTTTACAAATCAATATTTATATCAAATTTCTAAGATATGCTGTATATGAGGTTATGCAACAAATGAGATTTTTATGAGAAACGGAGATGTTTTTTGTCTAACCAGATTATGACCTTAGCATAGTGTATAAGAAATAATATAAGCATGTTTTTTCTCTAAATTTAGCTGTTGAATTACTGTCCTGTCATAGGGATACAGTTTAAAATGTATTTTCTTCTACCTTCTTTATGTATTGTTTATTCATTATTCGTATTTGCACATCACTTTAATCGATTCATTAATGACCAATGAAAAAACCCCCAACTTTGATTAAACTTCCTCATTCAGGCAGTCGTTATTGCTTCCAGTAATATGCCTACTTATGTAATATAAGGTAGCTGACTGTATTTTTAACATGCATAGACATGTTTAAAAGCAAATTTCCCCTATAGTTCATGGTGCAGTGAGAGTAAAAGAATACAGAGAATACAGATCACACAACACAGCTGCAGTATTTACTCGAACACAGTGTTCATTCTCAGTGGCACAACTTTGTAGCAGCTTGATTATGTGTTATTTAAACAATATAGTATGATTCCACAACTTAAAGCTATCATAGCATATTCCTCCTTATGTTTTGAAGATCTCCCTGCTTTGACTCTAGTTTGACCTGAATATTGTGCAAAGCCCATCCCAACACACAAGACTGCAGAATTTGAAGTTTGCCTGTGACTCTGTTGGCAGAACTATAGCTGTGGATTTTGTAATCCAATTTGTGGCTTCTTGAAAAAAGACTATAAATTATGGAGTAAAACTGGTCTTTAATATGATAATTTAGAATAAAATACCATCTATGGAACTTGAGTCATTTTAATCTTAAGAACTATGCGTTTATTTCTGGAAACCTTACCACTAACAGACAAATAAGTGTTTGTTTGTTTGTTTGTTTGTTTGTTTTTTGGTCAACTTATCATTTGTAAGTCGACCTTCTCCTGCTACTAAACAACATTTATTTTATTTCCAGACAATAAACATCAACCTTTAAGATCATTAATTAAAGTATGGAGAAGTTGGTGACTGGATTAGTGTATTGTTGAATAGAATTATATCAAATAATATAAAAAAAAAGAAATTTCATTACAAAAACAAGCTAATAAATAAAAAAAAGCAAAAATGATTAATGAATGAATAATCATATCTTTCTGTCATCGCTGTCTTTGTCAGTATAGATGTACAATATACAAGTATAGCTTTATGTGGCGTCTGCACTTTACCAAGGTCCAGAGACTTATTTGTGCATATGATTTAAGTACACTTGAGGGAATGTGGGAGGTGTGGAGTGGCTTTACTTGCCATGAGCGGTGTTGCATAACTGTATAAATGTATGGTATTTGCACCAATTAATTGAAAAAGGAAAAAAAAAAAGCATTTCTCCCAAATACACTGATGGATTAGCTGGATTTCCAAGCTCTGCATTTAAAACAGCTCCAGCTCCACATACCGGCAAATCTAACCTGCCTGACATTACATCTTCTTTTACTTACTTATTTTATAAGTAAAGGGGAAAATATTCTGTTGAGGAATGTGTGTGATATTCAATGATGAAAATAGTGCAAAATTTACTGCTACTGTAGTAATAATTCACTTGACTAACAATAAAAGTGAAGAAAAAAATTACATAGGTCTACAAAATCTACTAATCCAATTTGTTCCATAGCAGAGGAATGCATTTTTTAACAATTATGTTAATCACGTGATCTGTGCTGTAGTAAAAACCACCTTAATTAGCAACATTTATAAAAAGAAGCCAAATGCTGTGAAGGTTTTAGTAGCATGCTAGCTCTATTCATTTTTCTAGCTGCATAGCTATTAATCAAATATGTCCTTGCACTTTTATTCTGAGCAGTTCCTTTCCTGTATATATCTTTTATATTGGCAAAAGTATTATGAGACCTGATTTTGTCAGCCATATGTAGTTCTTCCCCAAACTATCACCACAAAGTTGTAGAAATAGGATGTATAGGATGTTTTTGTTTGACTTAGCATTACATTTTCTCTCCACTTGAACTAGCCCAAACCTGATCCAGCATGATATTGCCCTTCTGTACAAAGCAAGAACCATGAGATATGTTTTATATGGTTTGGAGTGAAAGACATTGAGTGGACTGCTTTAGAGCTTTGACCTTAACCCTACTGAAAACTGTTGGAATAAATTGAAATGCTGAAAGCACACTTTGCTTTCTTACTCTACATAAATACCTGACTTTTCGAATGTCCTTGTGGATAAATGAGCACAAATTTCCACAACTATACTCCAAAATCACTGGAACGTCTTCTCAGAAAAGTGGAGAGTATTTTAACAGTAAATAGATACATGTTCTACAAACATTTGTTTATATAGTAGTCTTATACCAATACTGTAAAACTTCAGAATGTTTGGTTAGCTAATGCTTTACCTGTTTATTTTTTTTAAAGATGCATATTTAGATGCAAAATGACAATATCTCCACAAGATTTAGCAAAAAGATTTGGCAGATCATGATCATGCATGTTTTCTCTGAAGCATTTAAAACTAAAAATCCTTGATTAAATTGTCCAGGGATGCTCATCTGTCTCTGCTCTCTCAGACACTGATAAAGAATATCGTGGCTAAAATGTGGACCTTAGGCAGGAAACTGCTTTATTTGAATTTAAATTAAAACTGAATTATTTAATATTTGACCTATTAACTGGCTCCAATCTTCATATATTTACATAGAATTATA
Source organism: Silurus meridionalis (assembly GCF_014805685.1). NCBI lineage: Eukaryota > Metazoa > Chordata > Actinopteri > Siluriformes > Siluridae > Silurus > Silurus meridionalis. The sequence continues at coordinate 12,326,034 of NC_060897.1, forward strand.
CTTTATATATTTATATATTATATTTATATAGTTATTATTTTTTGCCCAATGATTGGAAATAAACTTAATAAAAGAAAAATGTTTTCCTTTTGAATCACGTTAGCTAAATATGATTTAATTTAATGAAACTCGACAAAGTACTATAACAGCAACCTATCTACTTAAGTACTTTGATGAGAGTTTATGTTGTTCATTACCATCAGTTCTGAACATATTCTCATTATATTAAATAATTCAGCAAAGATAGATTATGTAATAGGTAATTAAAAATTTAATGTGCATGTATTACATTATTTTTATAAAAAATATGAATTTATTTATTCAGAAATATCACCTAAGTCATAGAAAATTCAATTTCATTTTATTTGTATAGCACTTTTAACAATGGAAATAGTCACAATGCAGCTTTACAGAAAAAAATTGATTCAGAACATACATGTTCACTTAATAAATTTGTGTTTATACCCTAATGAACAATGCAGTAGACATCACACATTTATTATTTTTATTTGTTAGGTTGTTCATGTGTTTCAAAGCATATACATGCAAACACATGACAAATGTAGTTTGTCAGTGGAAAGATAAGTGACTTCTATCTGCTGTACAAAATGTTTGCTAGCTGCATGTGACCCGAATCCCCAATGTGATGTCCCGCACATGGGCCTCATCAGCAGATGATAAGGCTGGGTAGCTTCAGGTCTGCTCAGGGTCTCTGTATTCTCAGAGCCAGGTCTGAGATTTATTACCTGCATGCCCTCTCAAAGGAGCATAAGAAAAACAGCTGTCCAACACCATGGGTAGCCGAGGTAATTTAAACACCCTTTGCCTAATATAACCAGATGGGTTTGAAGAATCTTAGAGGATTGCCTAATACAGGCTGGTATAACACTATTTAATTCTTCATTATTATAATGAATAAGGCTGTACATTTGCATGATTTGACCCTTTTGATCCTGGTTCCATCGTTATGAGTTGTGAGGAAAATTCACATCGTTGAGTAGAGAAGGTTTGCTCCTTCTGTCACTGTGGTGTTAGCATGACGGAAATATTCTCTCCTCATCTGAAGCAAAGCCAAGCAGAAGCATTTGTGAAATCACAAATCACATGGTTCCCCTCTCACCCAGCCCTAGGAAATTTCACGCGCGATTTCACTGTCAAGATGGACAGTGTATGACACGTGGGTGTGCAGTGGACCATTGTGGCTTGCTGGGATAAGCTGGTGAGAGAGCATGGTGGGAGAGTGAGGGGACTGTCTGTGTGACGTCACATTTGACTAAGCTTACAGTCTTATTGCTGCATGTTTTATGTGTTTCTTCAACAAAGCTTGTACATAATTTGTAAAAAAAAATAAAAATAAAAATAAAAAAAGCATCACACTATATGCACATTGTTAGTTAGTTAGTTTATCCTGAACAGAGAGTTTTTGAGCATGAAATGTTTTGTGTCCCAAATTTTATTACTTCAAATTAGGCTTGGGTGCGCTGAATCCTGGTCAGGGTTGCAGCAGATCTGGAACCTATTCCACTACTGTGCCCAGAGCAGGAATACACACTGAATTAGTCCATGACAGTTATGTGTTTCTGCATGTTTCTCAGGGGTTTATATATTCCAGCAAATTTACTAAGAATGATGTAATAATGTTTGCTTAGCTGAGTCTCTGTATGTTTGAGCACATGATTCTTAGTCTATAGAATAAGAAAAAGTTGTGCACTGGGCAGAGCTGGCTTTGTTAAAAGCCGACATGATTTAAGGAAGCTCTTGGCAGAGCTCCAGTTGCACAGTTCCTGCTGATGTCTGCACTGAAACTTTGTCAGTACATGCACACACACGCACACACACACGCACACGCACACATGCACACACACACACACACACACACACACACACACACACACACACACACACACACACACACACACACAAAAGCACAGAAGAACAAAACAGCACCCAGTCTTGCACTGTTATACAGCTGAATATCTCTCATTCACACTGCAAGTAAATAACATGTTAAAAGCCCATATAAAAGCCATGCTAGCTTCATGTGGATGCATTGTGACAGCATCATATTAATAAATTATTGTAATCTTCTAGGCACAATTAATTAATTGAATAATTATTGTTTTAATTGAATTAGATTAAATTCAATCATTTCACAACTAAAACAAAATATTGTGAAATCATACTAAGTTCCACACAAACACTTCCACAAGCATTGAATAACAGTGTTTACAGTGTAAACAATATAAATATTTTTATTTATATTGTAATTTTATTGCAAGACTAATTTACATTTAATAAACACTACTGTAACTACTTTACATTCTGCAACAGTAAAAATAATGTATTTTACTGCCAACTGCTGACATGAATTGGGGGAAATCGATAATTTATTTTATTTTATGCTGGATTCTGCAAACTTCTACACATCTCTTCTACACAAGGCTATATTATTAACAGAAGAACATATGTAACTTATTTAAAACAAATGTTAACTCAATCAATCATATTCTCATTTCCATTGTAATCATTACTGACCTGATTCTGAAAACCAGGACAATATTTTTAGAATTAAAAGCTGAAATTCACTTCTCAGGCAGCTGAGAAGATACACTGTTACTGGTAAAAACTGGCCCTCTAACTTAATATTTTAAGGCATAACAAAAACCTGATCAGCTTGTCCCCTGTGCATGCTAACATTTGAAGGAAATGTTCAAATGCATTTTAAAGAGACCCAATTTTAGCCATATGTAGTTCATTTTCTTTACATCAGGTAAAATAAAAGGGACACTGAAAACAAAAGGTGAGTCTTCAATACTACATATTTTTCCACAATATATAGCGTTATCATTGTTGAGGTGTGCTGTTTAATGAAATGTTCATACCAATTGCCAATTTTGCAGACTGTTTATACTAATTGCTGTCTAAATCCATCTGCATAGTTCTCGAGTTGCTCTATATGGATCTTTAGGCTGTTCATGTGGAACAAGTTTAATGGAAGAAAACATTCATAGGAAGGATGTTGAGACGGATCAGGCAGATGCAGTAAGAAGATTGAGACAGGATTGCTGTCTGGTACCTCAGGAGCATGTTGAGCTCCACAGAGAAAGGAGCAACAGGGAGAGACAAACAAGCATTACTAAGTATCCTCAATGTAACATAAAAGTACACTACAGTGAGATCAGATTGTAAGTAGACTTCAGCATACCTAAAAGGGAGAGCCAGAAGGTAACACAGACATAAGGGATAACAAAAACACTTCATGAGCCCTCCTGATCAGCTTGTTTTCCCATTTCCTTCAAAAATTCCTGGGTTTCCTCTCAGTCCTTCAGCATTCTAACTCTTGCTGGAGGGTGTGGATTGCCCTTAGATGTGATTGTCTCTTACGATGGTCCTGTGTTCCATCCATGTTGATTCTTGTATCCACCGTGAACCTAACCAGTATGACATGCCGAAAAATAATTCACAAAAAAATGAATATAAGCTGTTAACTGAAAATCAAGAAAGCAGGAAATATGAAACAGTCCACACTGCATTCTTAGAGTTGCTTTTGAATTAGAAAGTCTGGACAGATTGCAACCACCAAAACATTTATAAAAATCATATGTCCCTTAAGGGGAAATTCTCTGATTTGAAACTCAGCATCCTGCAGTAACCCCAAGAGACAGAAAGAAAACAATTAAATTGGGTTTCCTCGAAGTGACAAGATTGCTGGTTTTCTACAACCTGTTTTCTGTCCTCAATTTAGGAACAGTTTTATTTGCTGTTGTTCTCCTCGGGAAAATATGAAACTAAATTAACGCTTCTCTTTCTACTGTTTGAAAGACCTATAAATGCCTTGTCTTTCAAATTTCTTTTCTTTGATCACAGCAGTTGACATAGCAATGCTGGGTCCACACACTGACATTAATGAGGAGGCTTTAGAGAGGTTGTCATTTGGTTCTGCAAAATAGGAAGTCAATGACACTGATTACAGCTTTGGATTTTTTTAGGGGGCACAGTTGAAGACAAAAAAGGGAAAAAAAGCTAGCAGTGTGAGTTATCTGATCACATCAGAGCATGCTGGTTAACAGAAGACATTGAAACACCATGTACACGGTTCTCTCTAGATAACAGTATAACAGATAGACAGTATAAAAAGGATTATACTAGAGACTATAGTAGAGAGGAAGTGGTCAAAAACCATAAAAAAAGTACTACTTTTAAAATATAGGCCATTAGATGGCCATTTATAATAATCTTAAGGTGTTAAAAGTGCCCAAATAAAAGTAAAAGTAAAATTCTTTGCTCATTTTAAAGAATGAAATTATACTGAAGTATGAAAATAAAATGCTTTATTATTCATTTAAAATGTATCTAGTTGTTGATGCAAAGTATAAACTTTCACAAAGCAAACGGTGTGAATATCTGGTTATATATCTAGTAGATTTATCCAATCTTTCTAAATTTTCAGGTTAGTAATAGGCCAAGAAATAATCCCCTGAAATTACTATAAAAAAACCCAAAGAAATCCCCATTCTGTGTGGGAAAAAAAATGATTTGCTTCATAGCCACTGCTTTCTTTTTAAAATTCAGTGTACTGAAGCGGAGCAACAAAAATTCAATACTAAATTCAATAGAGTAAATTGCATCTACTTCTTACATCATTCCTTCTCCACTGTTACAAGCCTGATAGGCTAACATGCATTTATTTATTAATCAGAATGTGAATGTGAATAGCCAGGCTCATCGACCATGGGTTGCCTCTGGAGCTTCTGGAGTTTATTACCGAAACAAAGATAAGTTGAGAATAAATTAACTCGTTCCACCTGTGCCTACTGTTTTCCTTTTTACCTCTTTCATCTTGTGCAAAGATTCACTGCACCCTTTCAGTTAGTGGCCTTGACTTTCTCAGAACGGCACAATCAGACATTATTTGAAACATTCCACCATAACCGCCCCATCTTTCTTTCTCTCACCTCCCTCTTTCTCATCCTCCCACGTGCACAAACACACACTTTGTTTCCTGGCAACATGTAAGCGTGGGGTGGAATGTTGAAGGGCTCTCGTGTCACAGAAGGCTGCAGCGTCCAGCACACACACACACGCGCACACACGCGCACACACACACACACACACACACACACACACACACACACACACACACACACACACACACACACACTGTTTGGCTGTAGGACATGGAGAAGCTCATTTCTATGCCACCTCCGCCATGCTAGTTAAAGCTACCTTTCATGCTTCAGGACATCTTTATGTATGTTGGTGCTGGAAAGTTTGGGCGATAGTGCAGTTGTAGAGTTTAAATGTGTTTGCCCTGCAGTTAAAAGTTCAGCTTGTTAATTTATGACAGGGTGTCTGTCCTTTGTATTTCTGCTCCTTTTTATATGCATTAAGAGATGTCATTCACTTAAAAATGTTTATCCAATATAAAAGTTTAAATATTTGCTATGGTCAGGGTTGGGTAACATACTCTGAAACAGGTACTGAAATAACCTTCTGAAATTGATTCATTAATGTTTTCTGATATAGTGCCTAAAAACTGTAGCTTCCTTGAAAGCTCATGTTTTCATTTACACACTAAAAAGGCTTGCTAACTGCACAAAGTGCTTTAATATCCTAATGTTAGAAAGGTTGGACTTTGGCTTATTTCTAACATCAAATATAAACTGTTTGAATATATAATATTTATTATAATAAGACATTTGCATTTTATGATACATTAGTTCTGTGTCAGAGCTGCACTGTAATACATTATGTTTTTGTTTAATGTTCTGTCATTCTGGGGGGGGTGTTTGTTTGTTTTTTTGTTTTCTGGAATTATACTGTGTTTTAATGGTTCTACACATTTTGGACATTTGCACCTTCTGTGTCTTCTTATGTCTTTCTTAGTTATTTGTTATCTCATGTAACTTGTGTAACCATATCTTGTCTTCAGTAGCAATTTGGTCTCAGGGAATCTTATTTCATTTTTGTTGTGTACTGTACCAAAGTGATTATTGGTGAAATAACATTAAAGCTAGTTAAATTGGCTTGAGGTTGCTTGAGAAGTATGCAATCTATTAAGCTAAATAACAGTGTAGTGCTGTGTTTACGTAGCAAAAACGTAAGTTATACGAAGCATAATAGATTGAATTAGATTTCTAAATCTTTACATTTATGCTAAGCATAAACTACTGTTAAGTAAAATGGAGTAATATAAGTAAATGTAAAACAGTAAAATAGAGGCTGAGGGGGATCAAAGTTGTGTGTGTTGTCTCTGTGTGTGTGTGTGTGTGTGTGTGTGTGTGTGTGTGTGTGTGTGTGTGTGTGTGTGTGTGTGTGTGTGTGCGCATAAGGATACAAATAGCTGTACTGTGTCCAATGCTATTTTCACCCAGGCCCAAATAGACACTCTTTATTTTGAATAGTCTCTGGGTAATAGCAGGTTTACAGAGTGGTCCAGTGGTTCATCTGGAATAACGCTAGAAGCTGGAGGTAGGTCATATTTTCATAATAAATAAAATATCACAGTCATGATACAGAGCTGGTGTTTCTTTTGTCATCGAAGTGAGAGTCATAGCCCTGAGGAGTGTTCAGGCACAAAATTAAAATGTGCTTATCGCAACTTGCTTGGGGAAAAAAGTTGTATTTATAGTAGTTTTTTAATAAATAAATAATAAGTACTGAATATTTAATATTTTAATATTTGAGGTGACAAAGAATGGCAGTCATTTAAGTAAAAATAAACCCCACCTTAAAGCCAATGTGTACATTTCTTAAGTTACTCATAGAAAGTCTGTCAACTTGAATTTCAGAGCAGATTTAAATTTACTAGATGGTTTCTACTAGGTGTTTGAAATTGAAAGTATAAATGGAATAGAATCAGTCCACTGCTTAGTGCCAAAGCTGGAATATAAAAATAAAAAATATACTACATTCTATCTTCACCCTCCTTTTACTGCCTGCAGGGGATCAGCTACCAAAATTGCAAACCAGGGCCTCCTGCATTATTAAATGTGCAACAACAACAAGAAGCACCATAAAAATGCATTGTTATGAAGAAGCCGGTCTGGCCATGCAAAAACAGTTCATAACAATGTCTTTGTCTCAAGGCTTAGCATACCTTGATCATTGTCCCAAGTTACAGCTGCTTATGGTTGAACTTCAGATACTGGTGTAAAGGCAGGTGTTTGGTTTGCCTTGATGTACAGAGCTTGATCTCTGACCCACTTGCAAATCCGCAAACAATAATTGTTTCTCTCCAACTTCAGGAGTCAAATAGAGTCTGTTTGTGTATAAATAGTCTTGGACGTACTGTTTCCCCTTTATCTCCCCTGCCTGTACTCGTAGCCAAAAACACTTCAGGGAACCGCAAATCACAGCAGTGTCCTACAAAGCCAGAGGACGCCCACAGTTTGTGAATCTCTATTTGTGTCTGCATGCATACGTGTGTGTGTGTGTGTGTGTGTGTGTGTGTGTGTGTGTGAATATTGTTTATATGTTCATATACAACAATGTACTGTTTGTATTCATATATACATATACAGTCCAAATGTTTGACACCGCAGTGAAAATCAGAAATAAAAAATTAATTAATCTTTGGAATTTTTAAATAACAAAGAAAGTAAACATTTAATATATTTAATATTTTACATAACAAATTCTACAACATTTGTAGACGATATTGATGTGCTAACTGCTTTGTACAAAATATACAATTTTGTCTCATATGTAACATTTTGAATACACAGTATCATTAAAGCAAAAAAGAATAATGTACTAAATAAATAAAAAAACCATGCAAATATTTTAAATACTGTACACTTTACTTAACTTGTCAATAATATAATTTATGGCTAAAGAAATTGTATTCAATTAGAGATAAATGTAAAAAAAAGAGGCATTTTTACAAGAGTTTTCAGACTTCCTTTTATATATGTAAATGTGTGTATGTGTGTGCGTATGTATGTGCGTGTCAGGAAAACAGAACACATTAAAGTGGTTCTATTACTCAAAGCAAAAGACAAAGGTTTCTATTCAATCAAACCTGAAAGAACTAAAGGACTTGCTTTGTGCTGCTTCATTTCAATCCACTTCCTTCCTCCTTTTCTTCATTGCTTTTATTGCTGCACTTTTCACTACTTGTGAAGGGCCAAGGAAATTTCCACACTTAATTCCGATTTCTTCATTAGGCAATGCAGTCTCTCTTTGTATTTTTTTTTCTCATCACTCTTGCTGATAAAAAAAAAACCTGTGCAATAGATGTTTAAACAGGAAGGAAAGCTTTATACATTAAGGCATTCTGGGAGTCTGGGTTATGTTTCATGTTTATGTACAATTGGCTTGAGTAACTAAGAAGTTATTTTCCTGCCAAATCTTTATCCATGCAATATTTTTACGATTTCATCATGTTTCAACTGCACACAAAAACTCACACTCACATAAGGGAAGTTTAAGGGCAGCTGTTGGGGAAGTTAAAAGTTCTTTTTGTAAAACTCTTTTTGAAGACACAATCTAGTGAAAATTGTTTAAAAATCATGCTCTGATTCTGTTTCATTAATTCTTGTAGAGATGGAAGTTCCTAGATTTCTACTTGTTAAGGGATCTTACAAAATTATAATTAGCACCTGGGTCATCTGTACCTGGGTCATCTTAGACATTTATTAGTGTATATACTTTATGAGCACAAAGGATTTTAGACACCTGACCATCCCAATTGTATAGACTATCTTTTTAAGCTGTAGCATTTTTAGTTTTTCTTCACTGGAATTAAAAGGCACAAACCAGTTACAACTTATCAGTGTCTCTGTGTATGAGAGATCCATGGAGACATGTTTTGCTTTTGGTTGGAGTGGAGGAACTCAAGTATTCTGCACAGAGCCCTGACCTTAGCTCCAATTAGCAAATTTGGGATGAACAGTGAAGCCAGCTGCACTCCAGGCCTCCTCGTCAGTGCCTGATCTCAGTAATACTCTTGTAGCCGAATGAGCAAATCCCACAGACACACCAAAATCTAGTGAAAAGCCTTCCCATAAGAGTGGAGGATTATGACTGCAGAGAGGGTGCTAAATCTGGAGTGGGATGTAAAAAAAAAAGAAAAGAAACAAAGAAAAACACATATGGGTGTGCATATCAGTTGTCCACAAACTTCTGGTCATATAGTGTATTTAAACAATAAGTTTTGGTAAAATTAAATAAAATACCTAATACCTTTAAAAGTTTATTAAAATGAGCTAAAAGCAAATAAAATTGCAGAAATGTGGCAGTGAGCTAGATTCTTTTGTAAAAACATGCACATATTTACTTTAAAAAAAAGCTGCTATTACTCATGTGAAATTTGACATTTGACCTTAAGTAAAAAAAAAAACACTTTCACTTGAATAATACATTGTCCTCATGTTCAACCAGTACAGGAATGGACTCATGGGTCAAAGAATGGAGAATGAAGGGCTTTTCCTGAGGGCTGAGGAAGATGTTTGACATGTTGAGCACTAACAAAGGTTAGCATATGGTGCATATGCAGTGCTGTGACAGAGTGACCCAGGATAAAGAGATCCTGCTGAATGTGTGGCAACAGATGTGTGTGGCACCTGTAATTCCTATAGTTTGTACTTTTTTTGTGTTAATAAATGCTGAACACAATGAATGGATTCCACAAAAAAATAAAAATCCAAATCCCTCTACAGACCTGCTGTGCTAGTGCTGTTCTCTGCAAGGTCTGAGATAACACTGTGCTATACAAGAGTGCATATTTCAGCTGACTCATAGGCTGCCGAAAACACACAGTGCTCTTTGCCTCTCCCTACTCTTTCTCTCTGCAGCTCAACTTGCATAACTAGGATGTATAGACATCTCATTTCTGACAGCTGTCTTATCACACATAGTTATACACAGACAAATATTGTCTCTCTACCTCTGCCACTTGGCATGAAGCAACTGCTCATGATTTCTCCCTCTCACACTTTCGACTCACACAAACAGCCGGACCTTGTATACAACACGAGGTTGCCCTTGTCCCTGCTGATACAAGTTTACCTTTATGTGACTTGTAATCTGAGCTTTTCTGGCTGGGACCGGCCTCCTCTCTCCACTGAATGGACTGCACTGTGCCCTGCCACTGTTTCCTGAGCTTTCACTCTGCTTAGCTTGACACTATGATTATAGTAGAGCCTGCGGTGGGCTTGGTTGCATTTGTGCTGAGGAGACACTGATCTACAGGGTCAGCTCACACTTGTGCAGACTTTTCAACTTACACAGAAAAGCAGCACAGATTTTTACAAAGACTGGGGACTGATGACTCATAAAGAGAATAAGACATTGTGAGACAAATGGCTCAAATCGATCTGTAAAATACAACTTTTAATTAAAATCTGCAGCTGCTTTATATAAATGATTTATGATTTATATACATGAAAAGGACTTATTACATATTGTATGCATTGCTTTTGGCTTTACAATATCTATAAGGTGTTACATGCCAAGGTCTGTCTGGTATAACCTTTTTTAAATGTATACACCTTTTATTAATTGTCAGTGATACAGATTCAGTATAATAGCTTTTTAGGTTATATAATATATTGTCATCACCATTAAATGTGTGTAGATCAAACTTGCATATACATTTGACTTTCTTAGGTTTCTTACATTTTCTTGAACGTAGTAATATTGCTGTTTGCATTTGTAGCTTTAATCCTTAAAACCTCCAGCATATTATCCACATATGTATACCTTCATCATACAGCCACTTGCTTCTTTATGTATTTTTTCAATAGCCATAATTAATAAAACAGCAATTAATTTAAAAATGTGTTTAGGGCCATATTCAATGTGCAGCAGAACTGCACATGCAACACAATAAAAATAAATGAGAAAAATTAATAAATAAAAACTTTTTTTTTTTTTTTCAGGTACATGCATTTGTGAACTGGGTAAGTGCTTTGTTTTTCTTTAATAGACTATTAAAAACCCTGCTTTAGATACATATATTTACGAGAATTCGGGCAACTTTGGAACTCCATGCAGTTGATTTGCACAATCTTAATTTTATATCTGCAAAAATTTTTCAAAAATCAACAGCTGCATAACATATCTCTGACTTTAAGACTGACATAAAATTTTTATTTTTGTTGGCAACTCTGAATACGGTTCTTAAGAGGTTAGGAGAATGATGAAAGTAAGTCTTGACCTGCTGACTGCTCTTGTGAGATTAGTAAGTTAATTTTCTTGGAATGTCACATAAACTAATCTTTGCAAATTATGGGTCACTGTTTGTTCACTTGATCAATCACACAAAATCTTGTGACTATACAATTTAAGAAAATGGGAATGTTGGATGAGACTCCTCCCGCCTGCATAGCTTTCTATCAAGTTAAAGCAAGCAGTACGCCCCCACTCCCCTGACTTTTTTCCATCGTACTACTTTTGTTTTTATTGCTTTAATTGGCAAAGTGACTAATGCAGACTCCTCCTCGGGGGAGCAAATTATATGTATCCTCAAAACAACTCAGGAGCCTCAAAACAAACCAGGCACAAAAGAAACTGCATGGATTTACTGTTTGTGAGCATTACCATGTTAGGAAAAAAAGATAATTCAACATTTGTTTTTATTCTATTGAAAGGCATTTTGGTTACACTTTTTATTCAAGTCACATTCATTTATTATAATACATTCAATAAGTATTATAGACATTTCATTGTCTTTTTTGTGTTAATTGTTTACTGTGCACAACACGATGCATTAGGAGTAAGGTTTGTAATAGCAAAGAAACATTGTTTTTTATGGGTAGTTTGGAATTGATTGTATATAGCTCTTTTTTTATAACTGCAGTTTAAAATGTAATTTTATGCCTGATACAACCGAGAAAATTGTAATAAGAGCTCACAAATTCAACTTGTAATTTATTGTATTATAAATGGTATTATACGCCTATTCTTTTATGTTAAATGCCAAAAAATACAGTTTTCATAAAAAAATTCTAGTTGAGCAAGTTTTAAAATTCAGCCTTAAATTTAAGTAAAAAAAAGAAAAGAAAAAAAGATGGTAATTGTAGGTGGCTGTTGTTGTGAATACAAGTATAGATGAGGAACCGAAATAATTTAACTCGACCTTACAGTGTTCTTATGTTTAGTGGTTTGGCTCTCAACTAGTTCAAAGAAAGAAAAACAACATGGTTTTCTGTCTCACACGTTAAAGCAAGCACTTTCCATTGTGCTTTTGTTATTTTCTAAGATGAAAACCTTCCATTGCATTCCCTGCGGAGACACAAGCACACAACCTGAATTTGCAGCGGTGGAAATCTAAAGTCCCACTGGGCACATGCTCTCTTCTGCACAGCACTTTCCCCTACAGTTAAATATAGAATTGATTTCGAATTGAACCAAGACACACTAAAGCAGCCAACGTCAATGCCACGGTTACCTCCGTATACCGCATAAAAGAGTTCAAATTTCCATGTGAACGAGAGCACAGTGGGCAGACAATGCTAAATTCAGAATGTCTGATATGTAGGCTCTTTAACAAAACCCAAGTGAAATGAAAGGCAGCCTGTTCTGGAAGGCCGAGCATAAAAGCCCTAGCCTTGCTCGGCACATAGGCCCCCTCACATATGCTCAGTGATTGGTTGCTTTTTTGCTAGCATGTGCTGCGTTGGTGGTGACAGTAGTATTGTGTGGGTATGTGTGTGTGTGTGTGTGTGTGTGTGTGTGTGTGTGTGTGTGTGTGTGTAGCTGAGCGGATGGGATGGGATCTGTTGCTAGAAAATGGGTGAGGTCAGGGTTAGAGGCCCCACAGGCAGGCTGCCCTAAGCTCAGAGAAAACAACTGGGCTTTGTCAATGTGTCGACATATCTGAACGGGATTACAATGGACAGAAAAGAAAGTCACAGAGAGAGAGAGAGAGAGAGAGAGAGAGAGAGAGAGAGAGAGGGGGTTAGATGGGACCTATTTTTTGGCAAATAAAGCCTTACATATGCAATATTTATTTCACTCTGCATAGAAAAATCAATCACTAATGTCCAGATTGTCCCTTGTGTCTTTCTTTTTTTTTTTGCTTATTAAATAAAAGATGCATTTTTGTTTAAGTGCACTGTTTCACAATTGCAACGAGCTAATGTCCCTGAAATGTTTAAACCCGTAGCATAATGCGGACATTCACCAAAGTGACCTATACACATCCTCTCTCCTCAATTTCTCTATACACTCCAGACACTCACACCCTATGTTCAGTTCTCCTGCAGCTTATTGTGTTCTGGTCTTATATCTATTGATTTCATGTCAATCTTTGTTTCTATGAGGGAACAGTGGCAATAGAATGTGAATTGGATTAACTGTAAAGAAGGGGAGGTAAAGTAGTTAGTTGTTAGTAATTCAACCTTGACAGTGCAACAAAGGACAATGCCTGTGTTATATAATGAGGATCAATTCCCTGTGTACTCCTATTTCTATTGTGTGTGTGCATGTGTGTGTGTGTGTGTGTGTGCGTGCGGGCATATGCATTGGTGTCTATGTCTATTGATGGTACATTCAAGAGGATTTTAGCTCTTCCAGCAGTAGCAGTTATCATAAAAGTCATTGTTCTAATAAAACCAGTTGCTTCTTCAGATTTTTGTTTAACCATAAAGCCTTTTTCACCCTCACTTCTGTTACCGCTTCACACCTGATTTTTTGAAGAAGAACTTTAACCTGGAATTCCTTCAATTTCCTGCAAGAATTATTACAAAGATTGCTTTACAATTAAAATTATCTTAATACAACTCTTAGGGGTGTGGTTAAAAGAAAAATTGTTAATTGCAGTAGATTATTTACAGAAAGTAAGTTTTCAAGAGCATGTTAATGTATAAGCTGAGCATTGTTATGCCTTTAGCTATAATGAATATGTATTGTTTGTGTCTAAAAGGAATGTTTGCCCTACATAAGAAATAACCTCTGAGCAAGCCTTCAGCAAGAACTAGGAAATGCAGTAATTTGAAGTTGACAAACATATACACAGCAAGAATTTCTGGTGGCTAATAGATTGTGTGTGTGTGTGTGTGTGTGTGTGTGTGTGTGTGTGTGTGTGTGTGTGTGTGTGTGTGTGTGTGTGTGTGTAAGAGAATAAGAGAGAGAGAGATTGTGCTAAGATTTTAATTAAGGTTTTTTTAGACAAGAATAGTGGGGTGTAAGGAAAGTACTGCACAGCTGAAGCAATTTTCCATCTAGCCACGTGTCTCTCACATGTGAAAAAAAGAGCATTCGTAAGTAAATCTGTGCAGTTTGTGTGAGCTATATGTCTTTAGAGCTTTTCCTTGTAACAGTGGACATGGTGCCAGTCCATTGCAAGGCACAGACCTTTACACTCATTTACACTGAGGAGTAATTTAGAGGAGACAATCCACCTACAAGCATGTTTTTGTAAAATAAGAGGAAACTGGAAAGCCCAGAGGAATCCCACATAGACAGAGGGTTTGAATATGTGAAACTCCACACAGACAGTAATCTAAGATTAGGATTAAACCAGAGACCATGGAGTTGTGAGGTGCAACACTAAACACTGTTCCACTGTAACACCATGTTCTTATATTTTATAATGTATTTACATATATGACTTAAGAATATATTTTGATGAGCTGTCCCAAAGGACTCCACCTGCCAAGTGCCAACTCATACCACGGTTACATGGACAGACAATCAGAGAAAATGAAATCGAATGTTTGCCTGAGGACACTGGCATAGTGAGCTGTTGTCATGGTGACAGTGCTTTGAGGGGCGTGATTTAGCTGACAGAGTTGTCCTGTATTCGGGAGTGTTGTTTAGGGAGATTGTTTTATAATCATGGCTCATTATTTTTTGATGCTTGGCTGAGATTAATCTGAGTGCTCTAGATCCTCTTGGCTTTGTATTTGCACTTCAGCCATTCAAGTGAACAATTTTTAATAAACTACTTGCTGCAAACAAATTTATAAAGTAAGAGTTGCTACTTAAAATAGTAAGCGGATTAAAGGAATCCTTCATAGTTATTTTAGTCTAAGGTCTGTCCACAGAATTTTCATCATATATGTAATTACCACAAACAAAGAACAAACATTTTCTTGTTCCAAACAAGCAAGGGAAAATCTTTTTTTTTTTTTTTTTTGCTGAAACTTTGACTTAAAGTAATTCGAAAAAAGAATAATATGTAAAATATAAACTACTATACATAGCTCAAACGAGTGTTACTGTGTTGTAACACTTGTAGATACACTAATAACACTGAATTACTGATCTCAACACAATGAATGTATAAAGTTCTCAAGAAAAAATGTTGACTGTCATAATTTATATATGCAGGAACACCTGTACATATGCTCCTTTATGCAATTACTCAATCATCTAATAACGTGGCAGCAGCGCAATGCATAACATCGAGCAATTACAGATCAATAGCTCCAACTAATGTTCACATCAAACGACCGATTGGGGAAAATGTGTGCACTGTGGCATTGTTCTTGCTGCTAGATGGGCTGCTTTGAGGATTTCAGAAACTACTAATCTTCTGGGATTTTCACACACACAATAGTCTCCAGAGTTGATAAAAATGGTGCAAAAAAAAAAAAGAAAAAAAAAGAACAAATAAATCCAGTGAGTGGATATATGCCAGTAACTAAAATAACAACTCTTTACAACCAAACTAAGGAGAAAATCATCTCAGAAAGTACAATAAATCTTTGAGGCAGATGGGCTACAACAGCAGAACAGCTCATTGAGTTTCACTCCTGTCAGCAATGAACTGAAATCTGAAGATACAGTGGGCACAGGCTCAGTAGTTGAAGACTGAAAAAAAATTACTTGGTCTTTTTCCAGTCTTCAACGTTCCACTTTTGTAAGCACACTAAGACATACATTATTTTGTCTGAAAGGGCTAATACTTATAAATTCAAACCCAATGTAAATATATTTTATTGATGAGTGGATAAAAGTATTCTTTGAAATGCTTTACATTAACATTTATTTATTTATATTAACAGCTCTAGTTAAACAGTTTTTGCTCCCAGTACAGAAAAAAAACATCTCAAAATTATTGTCTGTAATAATCACATGTATTCTATTAATGTGGTAGATGCAGAAGATTATGTGACATGTGACACATTCATTTAACGTTAACATCAATTGCTGCCTCAATTACGATTTCAAAACCCTGTGAACATTTTTATTTCCTGGCTGTTGTGCATCTTATGCCAAAAAAAATAAGATGAAATAAGATAAAATCTAGGGCACTCCACATGGTATGTAATGGATTCTATCCTTTGTCTATAAGAAAAGGCTATATTCAATGCAGTATTTCAGCACCTTCCTTCGCAAAGCATTTTAAGATTTTTTTTTGTATGTATAAGTTGAAAAGTTTGACAAGCACAAAGTCATATAAAAATTAATTCGATTTAATATGACATCTTTAATATCAGTATGTTCAATAAAAAGTAAATGCATTAAATGTTAGCACACAAATCAGCATTCTCAGGCCTTGTATTATTATTATTATTATTATTATTATTATTATTATTATTATTATTATTATTATTATTATTATTCAGAGAAAAATAATTGTGTTTGCCAGGACAGAATATCCTCTCTCTCTTTACTCTTTGATATGGCTATTTGTCCAAAGAGTACAAGGTTTTATTTTCATGTTGAAGAACCTGCCATTTTCCCATATGGCATTTTGTCATCACGTGATTCCTTTAATTCTTATCCAAGGAACAGCTTGTCCTTTTGGGCCCATGTTCATTTCCTCTCACGCTGCTATCTTTGAAATCAAAACGAGACTGAATGTGATGCGGAGCAGTTCTCTCCATGGCAGATGGTTAGCGGGTCGAGTGCCAATTTAGTGCATAACTCACAGCAAAGATTATCCCCTTCCAATCTGAGCCATGCAGGATATTGCCCAGGGATCCTGCCCTTGAAGCAAACCAATGCCTTTACTTTCATTTGATTGTCTGTGAACTCAGATGAACACAGAAACAGAACAGGCAGCCACCTTCAGCTGACCCGGTGAACAATGTAGGAGGAAGAGACCAGAGGACAGATGACTCCCCCCAGTGGCTGTTTGTTTGGATATTAGTTACCCTCATGCACTTTGGTGCCTGGACCTCTGTTTTGTCAGGACAAAGAGAGGAAATGGAGGCTTACCTACCAGGTACAGAAGAGGGTTAAATATTACATACATCTCCTAATGAAATTCATAAATTTATTCAACTAATTAGTTTGGGTATCCTGAGAGAACTTAATTTGAAGCATACCTATTCATATTCTAAAGTTTTCTGGATGTCTGAGCCAGGACCGAAATTCATTATGAAGGCTTCAATTTAAATGAGGGTCCCAGGATGTTTTGCAGTTCTTATTAGCCAAGTGCTGAATAATTGCATGTTGATTATCCTTTAGAGATGGCAAAGTGATGTCATTGCACTCCATTAGAGAAGAACTGAGCATAAAACAATGCTTATCATTATCTTGATTATTATGGTCAAGTTAATACAACAAGCATCAGGAATTAGTTTTTTAGGTATTTTTGTGTTTTGTGGAAGAACAGTTTCGAGCACCGCACCGATCCTTATATGTTTCTTCAGTGTGGCAGAAACTGCCTTGCACCAGATCCTCAGACCCGTTTGTATATAATGTGCTTGGATCATTGTTTTCCATTAGATCTCCGGAGGCCTTCAGGAACCAAACATGGCCAGAGCCTCAGAATCTAATAATAGTCACTGCCTTTCTCCACACCACCCGTCCGGAGCATCAGCGTGCAGCCAGGGGACACTGTGTTCAAGTTCTGCTTGCATTTCATACTGCTGACGAAACACACACACACACACACACACACACACACACACACACACACACACACACACACACACACACAGTAGTGTTGCAGTCATATATCTAACATATGTGTGAAAGGAACACTCTCAAAGTACTGATAATGCACTGAAGGATATTGGATGCCCTCCAGCTTACATAATAATTATAACAGGGATGAAATCACTACACTATAAAAATAAACTTAGACTCATACTGTTCTCTCGTGCTCTCTCTCTCTCTCTTTGTCTCACACACACACACACACACACACACACACACACACACACACACATATATATATATATATATATATATATATATATATATATATATATATATATATATATATATATATATATATACATAGGACACTGCTTCAGAAAACACAGGATAGAGCAACATGAATATGCAGCAGCACAGTCTCCTCAGGCTATGAAAAAGGTGTGAACAAGGCTCAAAAGTGGTAAATGTATTTTCCATAGGCTTTATATAGCACTCTGAGCTGCGATTGAGATATATGAATGTGCCACAGCACCCTGAAGTGATAAAAACCCAGCATACGTCACAGCTCTGTCATTTGATTAAGAAGCAGAGTTGTTCCTCACTGCGCTAATTATGGCCTCATTGGCAGGCAACAATGACAAAAAGGCAGTCACTCCGTGCATGAACAGCCCAGAAGAACATGGGAAGTCATTTAAATGTAAATTTACTTCTCCCCCATCCTCTCATGAGTCAGTGAACAGAAGTCTTATAGGGCCATAGTGGGATTTTTGATAGTACTGTGGAGAATATTTGAAAATTCTCAATGATTTATATGAGGTTATTCACAGTTGGTTGTGCTCTATAGCTGTAATGTTGCACATTGCATACTATGTATAGTTACATTTACAGAAGTTGTATTAGTCAATGAATGTTTCACTCAGAATTTTATTTAAAATGCAACTCAATTGTGTATGTTGACTGCAAATGTTATTGGAATATGCCAAGCAAGACTTTTAGAACTGGTTGTGAAAACTTTTTCAGTCAACCTACATTACTGTGTCCTGTATGTTAACTGGGTATCCATGAAATTCTATACTCAGCATTAGCTGACATGTTGATGTTACTTAGTATAGGTTAATGTTTATACCTGCAAAATTCACTTACTGCATATCTGAGACAAAGCATGTTAATATCTTGTCTACAGTATGTACCTATATTTCAGTGGTTAATTAAAACTGTGGATGCAACACATTTGCAGATTTTTACTGTAATATTCATAATAGAACGTGACATTTAGTGTACATTACAATATATTTTTGCGTATAAATAATATGATTATAAAGTGTAAGTATTTACTATATACAGTAAATTATGGCCAATGCTTAGTTCCCTGGAGTACAAAACTGAGTCCGTGCACATGCAAGCACTTTATCCCTCATCATGAAAAACAAAGTTGCAATACAGCACTAACATGGTCATACATTTGTACATTTGCTTGGAGCAAAAGGCAAGAGCAAACAGTGATGACAGTATAAGTCACTACCATCATCCCAACAAGCTATTTTGTTTGACAGAAGCTGTTCCTGAGGGCATCTAACAAAACAGTCTTAAACTTCACCAGCGTTATAGAGCTAGAATTGTGACTAAACTCTAAGATTGTCATGCAGATAGTCAAAATGTTTTATGATAAATTGTAACAACAAACTTTTGAAAACTATTCATACCCATAGATCATAGACACTGCAAGATGTTTTTTTTTTTCCATCAACCAAGCAAGAGTTAAAGATAATGACTCTTAATATCCAAGGAAATCAAATGATAAAGTTTGGATGAACGTTAGCAGTCGGCATGCACAAACATAAAAATATAAAAGATATAAAAATGTCCTGAACCAATGTCCTGTCCAGAATCACACTGAACCTTCTATTACAAGGGACGTCTCTGAATGCACCTTTAACCTTACCAATATAAACCGGTTACAGAGGTGAATGAATAAATGATAAACATGCTCTGCATTTAGTGATTTCTACCTACATTCAATTCAACTTAATCTTCACAATGCCAATGGCAAAAAAAAACTGCATATGCAGTAAGTCTTGTAAAACAGTATTATTATATTTGATCATTTGAAGGCATTCTGTAATAATTGTTAATAAATGTATCATAAAAACTTCCTTCTGACAGTTCATTATTTCCAATCTCGACACCCAGCACTTCAGAGGGAGAGAGCTCTAGTCCTAAGAGTTATGGCATGCATAACATTATTTATATACATAATTTATAACATTTCATCTTGAGAACACATTAACTGAAGAATGAGGAGCAATGAGTCACACCAGGTTGTGAAGCTGACACCACCCTGTTTCATTTGTCTTTTAGTTCATGTCTGTATGCTACTTTTTTTCCTTCTGCTTCTAAGTTCTTTTGCAGTGTGCTGTCTTGAGCCTCCCACAACAAATCATCCAGAGGACATCTGTATACAAATAGAGATTCTTTATGGTTTGAAGATTTTAGCTAGTTGGAATTCCAAATCAAAGAAAACCTTCAAAGAGTACAGTACAAGGTTTATATTTATAGCACGCCAAAAATAAAGATTAAGGGCTTGAGTCAACAGTGGCATGACCACTGGACACAATTTACAGTTTCATTCTGGAAGCTGACTATTTTGCCAAGTCCGGAAGAGGACTTTTGTGCCAAGTCATTCTCTGTATTTCATGTTTTACTCTTTTCTGTGCTTGACTGCTGCCTGCTCAGTCACTAAGCTTCATACTCCTCCTTTTTGAAAACCAAAAACACTGATCCAGCCCCTTTCTTAGGATCACCCTTTGCATTTATAACAGCCTCAGTTTTCTGTGATTTTCTAGGTGTTTGAAACATTCTTTTGAAATTCTGATCCATGATTGACATCTTTTATATAATCTGTTTGGCATCACATAATTGCTGCATATTTGTCACCAGCACATTCATGCTGTGAAACCTCCTGTTTACCAAATCCCATAGACACATCATTCCATTAAGTTCTGGTGAACGGGGAGTCCATTGAAGTGCAATATCAATATCAAGAAATCAAAGCTAAAATTTTGATCTGTTTTCTCATATTTTGAATGGGATTGTGTGTAACTGGAATGTGGAAAGAACTTGCTCTTACTCCTGACAGTCCTTAGCAATGATGGAAGAAAAGGTAGAGAGCGAGGAACTGATGAGAAAAGCTCCATCTCTCGTATCTTGCCTTTTTGTAGTTACTTTAAATATCCTCCTTCATGCTGTCCCCATATTTATATTCTCACACAGCATAAAAAGGTATAGCTCTACCTAAGATTAAAATGACCACAACAACTTATATAGACTTAACACTCTATAGTCATTGTGTGCCCTAGTTTTTTTTTTTTATACTGCAGTTTTAATACCTGTAGACAGGAAAGACTAGAGTGAGATCAGCACATAAAAGAAGAGAACATCTAGCAGTAGCAGGGTCTGGTGGATGATTCATAGGCAGTGCAGCACATTCAGGACAATTTACCAAGCCATCTGCTGCAGCGCTTATGATGGTGATCCCTACCAGTGATTCCTACAAAGAGTCTCTGCACTCTTTTTGGCAGTGCAGTCTAAATATAACGAAGCGCCCGACGATCGCCCAAGAAAACACACACACATACATACTCTCACACGTAACAAAATTAGAGATGTCATGGTGTGCAGTCTGGGGTTATATTTACTGATCTTCTCAAGTGCAAACACAGGAAAAAATTACATGGTCTATGCTCAAGGGTTGGCCAACATTATAATTCCTTATCTTTATGCTGTTACATTTTATATTTGATCCTTAATGTATCCTAAATATAAATATAATATACTGTCAGCAAATACTAATATCACACAACTCATTGCATATAGTATCCAGGTTTGTCAATCAGTGCTGGCTGTTACAAATGGGTTATCAGAGTTAAGCTTATCCTGTTTTTTTTTTGTTTTTTTGTTTTAAAGAAAGACTGGTTCAGTAGTGTCTTTGCCAGCCATAGACTCTTATTTGTTGTAAAGCGGATTTGTGAAATCAAGAGTATTACCACCACCAGCAATCTTAAAGAAAAACTATGCATGAAGTAAAGGCTGGGGCTGATTTCTTTCTAGTTCAGATTTTAGAGTTACACAGCCTATTGTTGACAGCTGTATTGAGAGATTATACATAGTCAAATTTCCCTATAGATTTGAGGTATAATTAGCTGGAGGCTAATTTATTCACGGCTGCTGTACTGACACATCCACTTCTTTGTAGTGCCTGAGAAGATACATAGGAAATACAATAATTAACATAAATAAACAGGCATGACATAAATTGCTTTATAATTCATTTCTAGGAGTTAATAAATGAAGGTTACATTGTGCAATCAAATTACAAAATGAACTTCTACAATGTATGCACGGGTATGAATACTTTTTTCCTAAATACCCAGCCAGCACTCTTACTCTTGGTGCTATATTATTATCTCTGAAAGAACATCACAAATTGGAAACACAGACATGTCTTTTTTCTAGCCGTGGACATTATATGGACCGTGACGGTATTAAACATGGGATTTATTTATCACTATAAACAGTTAAATGTCATGGATGTTCATAAATTGTCACTATGATATAGTGTGGTGCGTCTTCCATCTCCCGTATCAGCTGTATTGATCCTGACTTTACAATCAGCAAAGCAGATGATTTATGATGTTGATCATTCACTAAATGACTCCCTACTCCGTTCGCCTTCATTCTAGTTATTAGGCTGTTCACATCCTTCTGTTTTCGTCCACCTGCTACAAGCAATAAGTAATTATGGGACATGAATTTGACAAGCTGATGCACCCTCACTGGCCAAGAAGGTCACCGAGCAGTGGAGCAGAGTTCACTGTCCATCTGTGCCATGTCTCCAAAAAGAGCAGAGAGCAGCTGTGGAGTAGATTTTTACAGATTTTGATGTCTTCATATTTTGTGTGACTGCCAATTTCAGAACAAGTGGGCGGGTGTGCTTTAGTTTGTTTTAACATACATACAAAATAACCACATACATAAAATGAACCAGAAATAATTAGTCAAATATCCAACAAAATTTACAGTCTGTCCTATATTAATCATCGTGACTAAATGCAGGAGACATTCACACACACATTAAACAGAGGAGTGGCTTGGCATTTTCTTAGTTCAAGCATGATATTCAGCAATTATTCACTTTACAGCAGTACAGCACCTGTGAGGATTTTTAGCCTGGCCCCATTGTACTGTATGCAGAAGGATGCTTTAAACCCATTGTTTTAGACTGCTAAGTAAAGAACATCTGTGTATTATGTGTAAATTAACGAGGCCTGTACATTTCTCAGTCACCAAAACAACTGCAAGGACAAATGAGGTCAAGCCTTCTGCATCATCTCATGTTTCATTCCTGTTGTCGCACATCACACTGCCTCTCCTGTACTCCGGCTGTTGTAATATTACCTAATCTGCAAACCTCTGATGACTAATACAGATTCATAACCCAAACACAATGACACTGTGTAATATACTGAGGTTCTAGTTCATTAAGTACACACATTTAGTGGATAATGAATGCAGCATGTGGTGCAACGAGTTTCAGTTTATTAGATGTATCTGCTAAAACAGTAGCTTGATGTAGAAACAAACATTCTGTAAATAAATAAAAAAGCGAATAAACACATAGGAACATGTATCACGTGTGCCTTCAAAAAATATATATGCATACATATTATAGGCATATACTGTAATAACATGCTATATTGCCATCTAGAGGAGAAAATAAGACGGTACGTGACAATAACATTACAGTCCAGGATTGAGATCATTGTAGATTATACAGAAAGATAGTAAATTTAAACACAAGTCACAATAAATGATCCAGGAAAAGTTTTCACCATCCTAAATTGCTTGTTATAACCACATGGTTCACTCTGCATTGTATTTAATCATGGTAAAACCGAAAACAATCACACAATCTAGAAACAATATAGGCCACCAGCACAAGCACTGTATTATATGCCTTGTGTCCTCTCTTTTACCTGTAATGATCAATGCTCTTGAATCCTTTGCAGCTCTTTCCTTTCGGCCCGGCAACACGACCAGCCATGCATGAACTCATGAGTAAGTGGCAGAAAAGCAATCAAGGCCCATAAGAGTTAGAAAGGAGCGGAGTGTGAATTCTGAGAACAGCTTCCTGCTTGACTAAAGCTGAAGCTACATTTTATATGGTGATGTGGTCTGGGTAAAATATGTAAAGCTTTAGGTATGAAGTTTATGGCTGGATTGATTATATCTTTGAAGAAACCAACTATACACTAGAAAGCATTGAAAGCACTGAAAGCAAGAAAGCAAGAAAGAAAGAAAGAAAAAAGAAAGAAAGAAAGAAAGAAAGAAAGAAAGAAAGAAAGAAAGAAAGAAAGAAAGAAAGAAAGAAAGATGATACAATTTGGCTTAGTCTGATATTACAGATATGCGATCAATATCAAAAAGTACAAAACACAAATATTACAGTCAGAAGCAGAGGTGGGAAGTATTAAAGTACAAATACTTTTTTCTGTACTTAAGTTGATTTTTCTGGTATAAGTACTTTACTTTACTTACGAACTTTTTACTTTCACTCATTAAACTTTTTACACAAATATTTCAAACCAGACTTGTTACTTTAGTTTTAATCTATTTGGTGACATGATCAAAATGTTTTCTTCTTATTGCGTGGCATTTTCAGCCCATCAACCCATTTCTTGTAATTGCGTGACTTTTTCAACCTACCACTGGTGTATCATTTCCTGGCTCTCACACCACAGTCGTTAGGCTAGCCTACAAAGCTAACAACAAGCAAGGCAGAAGGCAACATGAAGGTATGGGGCTGATGTGGATGAGACAGAGGGAGTCAGGGATGTAAACGTGACAGAACAGAGACATTCCTGATCACCTGATCATTATCATCTTTGCTCTGCTTTTGTTCTATATGGTGGTTGTTCAGCCTGGATACATTAATTAGATTAAATTTTTTATTCTTTTGTATTATTATATTAATATGATGTGAGGTCCAGTTACCAGCGTGACACTAAAACAGGTAGTAAAAATGGCTATTTTTTTTACTTAAGTACATGTCAAAGCCCAAATTTGTTTTCTGTAACTTGAGTGAAAAAGTGTAGTCAGTACTTTAACTTTTACCAGAGTCTATTAATTCATGAGTATTTGTACTTCTGTTTAAGTGAAGGATGTGTATACTTTTGCCATCTCTGGTCAGCAGGTATAAAAGTACAGTACATACATAGAATGTCCCACATTAGCATGACCCAAAAGACTGTTTCCAAGGCATAACAAAACTGGCTTGCATGTGATCAGCTGTCTTTTGGAGTGTTATCTGGTCAGATAAAATATATTACTGTTTTACCATAATAATCAGTGTTATACATGCAGGGAAAAGAATTATACTTTTAATACAAAGAAGCATGAGGTGACCGCATTATGTTGTTGGGAAGTTTTACTGGAAAAGGGATTAGTACATTTCTGAAAATAGATAGGTGGATTATCTAGAAACCCTGAAGTAAAATCTCAGGACATCAGGTAGAGTTGCTCCTAAACATACACTATATGGACAAAAGTATTGGGACATCTGACCTTTCCTGCCATATGTAGTTTTTCTACAAACTGTTACCACAAAGCTGGATGCACACAATTGTATATGATGTCTTGGATGCTCTATAATAATATTTTATAATAATATAATAAAATAAAGCTCTGATCTCAACCCTTCTGAACACCTTAGGGATGAATGTGAATGCTGACTGCATAGCTATCACAAAGCTCAGACTGAAATAATATAGAAGATTTGGGAAACTTAACCAAAAAAACAATTCTGACTAAGTTGCACCAGTTCTGTCAGGAGAAAGAGGAAAATATTTTGTATTTGAATGAAGTTTAAGTAATTGCAAGGCAATGGCACCAAATGCTATATGTAAGCTTTAAAGCACAGAATATCTAATATAGTGAATATGAGCTGAGAAATATTTGTCTTTAAACTATTATTTTAAAATCACCTCTTATGGAAATAAAGTGGACACTCTAACTGACTTATAACTGATCATTGTATGGTAAAAGGAAATGTGTGTTGTTTTGAAACATAGTTAATTTAGCCCAGATGAATGTAAAATGTTTTAGCTTGACTCTATATGTAACTAATCATCACCAAACAGTGTGCCATACATGATTTCACAATGTGCTCACAGGATAAGGACAAAGAAGGTGAGCTGTTAGCCAGCAGTCATTTAAAAGTGTTTGTAGATTGAGAAGTAGTTACACAAAAAGTTATGAGCAATAGACTTGATTACAACAACTTAATTCCTAAACTCAATGTAAAAAGAATAACAGAAACTTTTAAGCATTTGGACATGCAGTCAGAAGAGGAATCAGAATTCTCTTGGTAAATTATATTTGTGTATATAAAACTGAAGTACACAGATTGGAGCATCACGACATGGCATGGGTGATGTACCAGGAAACATTAGAAGAGAATTTAATATTGTGGGCCAAGAAACTGAATCCAGAGAGAAGCCAGCAAGACAACAAACCTCAAACATATGGCCAAAATGGTTTAAGAAGCCCTTGTATGACCTAGCCAATATCCTGACTTGAATTCCATTAAAAATTGATGGTGGATTATGAAATTGCAAGTCTATCAGCGGGACCCTCATAACCTTGAGAAATTGAAGATGATCTGCCAAGAGGAATGGGATAGGCCAAAATTAAACCAGTTTGCTATAAAAAGCAAATTGCTACTCATCATACACATTTTAAAGCTGTCATTGCCAGTTGGGGCTTTGCAACAAAGTTCATACATGTATGTATACAATTTGTTCATTTTAGTTTAGTTTTTACAAACATATAAACATGTACTTTTTGTTCATATTTATAAGCACAAAATCAGAACATTACAAGTGACAATTTGAAGTGGGTTCATTGTAAATCGTAATTTTGTTGGACATTTTGTAAATAAAGAAAATACACATCTAATTACATTTTGTTCTCTTAGTGTATCTTAAAATCTTAAATCGACATGGCCCACAGTAATGCACCTGCATCCCTCTCTGTCATCTGTTCAGTCCAGTTAAAACTTAAACTTAAAATCACTATGCTCCTTCAGTAATGTACCACAGTGATCCAACATGAATACTCTAAAGAGACCCCCTAAAACAGTTTATGAAGTTTTACATTTTCTTTCCTTTCTTCAGTGAAACACCTCACCTGATTAATTTAGATTTGTACAGTATCTCACAAAAGTGAGTACACCCCTCACATTCCAGCAACCATTTTAGCATAATTATTTCAAGGGACAATACTATAAAAATAAAACTTGGATTTATATTTAAGATATATTCAATGTGCAGCTTGTATAGCAGTACAGATTTACTGTCCTCTGAAAATAACTCAACGTACAACTATTATTGTCTAAATAGCTGGCAACAAAAGTGAGTACACCCTAAGTGATAATAGCTGTACGTCATGTAACCGTGCAAAGCCACATGTCCTATTCATTATGTTCCCCCTTTTATCTACTTGACAGGACCAAACAAATTTGTGTATCTTGTATCAGAGCAGTTCAAATTTGGTGCTTTGAGTACAATTCTCTCAGACTGACCACTGGATGTTCAAAATGGCACCTCTCAAAGAACTCTCTGAGGATTTGAAATTTGGAATGGTTGCTATCCACAAAGATGGCCTAGGCTTTAAGAAGATTGGTAACACACTGGAACTGAGTTACAGTACAGTGGCCAGGGTCATACAGAGATTTTCCAAGACAGTTTCCACTCTGAACAGGCCTCGCAAGGGTCGATCAAAGAAGTTGAGACCTTGTGCTGTGACTCATGTGCAGAAGCTGTCTTCAAAATACAGACGCATGAGTGCTGCCAGCATTGCTTTAGAGTTTGCAGAAGCAGAAGGACCGCTTGTCAGCGCTTAGACCTTACACTGCATGCTGCAACGAGTCAGACCAGGGTGTCGAATACCATGAAAATTGTGTCTTGCCTACAGACAAGTATGGTGGTGGTAGCATTATGGTCTGGGGCTGTATGAGTCATGCTGGTGCTGGGAAGCTGCGGTTCATTGAGGGAAAAATGGATTCCAACATGTACTAAAGCAGAACATGCTGCACTCTCATCAAAAACTGGGCCGAACCGCAGTTTTCCAACATGAAAACGACCCCAAACATACCGCCAAGATGACAACTGCCTTGCTGAAGGTGAAATTGATGGAGTGGCCAAATATGTCTCGAGACCTGAACCTTTTTGTGCACCTGTGTTGCATCCTCAAGCAGAAGATGGAGAAATGCCATGTGTTTAACATCAAGCAGCTCCATGATGTCTTTATGGAGGAGTGGTAGAGGATCCCAACAACAGCCTGTGCAGCTCTGGTGAATTCCATGTCCAGGAGGATTAAGGCAGTGCTGGATAACAATGGTGCTCACACAAAATATTTTCACTGTGGGCACAGTTTTGACATGTTCACTTAGAGTGTACTCACTTTTGTTGTAAAGTAAAAAAAAAAAACAGGAACATGATGAATAGGATATGTGGCTTTGTACAATCACACGACTTACAGCTGTTATCACTTAGTGTGTACTCACTTTTGTTGGCAGTTATTTTGACAATAATGGCTGAATGTTGAGTTATTTTCAGAGGACAGTTAATCTGTATTGCTATACAAGCTGCACATTGAATACTCTAAAATATATCCAAGAATCATTTCTATAGCATTGTCCCCCTACGACAATATACTAAAATGTTTGCTAAAATGTGAGGGGTGTACTCATGTTTGTGAGATACTGTACCTTCTAAAACTGCTGCTGCACCCATAGAAATTCCTGGACTTATTCTAGGACATTTACTCTTAATATGCTCATACAGAGGATCCTTTCAACACACTTTGTATTGTTTGCTTTGACTCTTCTTCAGCCTGTACTGTCATGATTTATAATCCTTCTACCCATTATCACTAAAAAGAAGATGGATACCCTTTTAAACCTGTTTTATCTTTGATGTTTTCTTCCTTTCATCATCTAAGAGTTGTCTGACTTTGAGAAATACTTTCTTTGAGGATCACTTTTCGTTACTGTTGATCTACATGTGCATTTAGATTTCTCTAAAGCTGCTTTGTAATAATTTTGATTGAATAAAGCATTATGCAAACACATTTGCATAAAACTTTAAAACGAATCATCTTTTACCTCACTAGCACTGTTGTGCTAAACATCGCCTACCACACAAATATTATATTGCCTGATTATCAGTTTTCCAGTGGTGGTCCTTTTTCTTTTTTTGCATAGAGCAGAATGGAGCTGACCATTAAAAAATGCACCAAATGGATCATGCAGTAGATTAACATGCTGATTTTGAGACATGTACAGTACAAACTGTACAGTTATTCTAAGAAGTTTCTGTGCATGTACCCCCGTGACACAAAAAAAAAACATGCCAACTAGTGGACTGGCTACAATGAACTGACATTAATTTAAATAACGTTTTTTAACTCCTTGACCAACTCCTGATCCTGAGCTAGCTGTGTGGTACTTTCAGGATGCATTTCTTCTATAGATAGTTTGAATAAGAAAAACTATTTAATTTGGTTACAAAAAAATTGCCTTCTTTGGATCAATAAACTGTTTATTAGGTACAGCACTTTCATATATATATATATATATATATATATATATATATATATATATATATATATATATATATATATAATTTAATAATATTGTATCATATTGCATTTTTTTGGTTTGTTTAATTCAAGAAAGAACAGAAACTTCCATAATATAATGTTTAATGTTTAATGTCTGTGTAATGTTGAGACACTATGTACTATATATTGTGCATGGTACTCTATTCACTTCAAATCCGAAAAAAGTAAAGTTATTTACTGGTGATGAATGAATCTGAATATTCATTGATCCTTCATATGCATTAGAAACCTGAACAATGTCATATATAATCCTTAAAGTAATTGAATGGCAGATTATTTCATTTGAAAATATGTGTTTTGTACTGGAAGAGGAAGAAATGAATGAATTGTAAATTAATTCCCAAGATTGATACGACATACATAAAAACTGTTATAAATGCTTTTTTATTTGCATTATGTTTTTTAGGTACATAATTACTAAAACTAGTTCAAGTTAACCACTGAACTTGAGCCTGACTGCTGTACTTGCCACTTATCAACAACTTTAATGAATTCTCTCTCATACTCTCCCCCTTTCTCTTTCTTTCTCCGTCCTTTTCATTAGCCTCTTACAGGGTCATGGACCAGGGCCCCATTGGACAGCCCGAGGGAGCCAACATCAGAGGCCCACCTTGGGGAAAACAAGTATGTAATTGGCCCTCTGTCTCATATCCAGCTCAAGTCAAGAGTTCAAAGCATGAGCTTTAAACCAGAATGCAGTGTATGTGTATAAATGTGTACACATGTGTACAAAGAAGGTTCCCTACCAGCGCAAATGTCACGGCAGTGCCGGAGTCGGACTGAGAAGATGAGAGGGTCAGGCAGCGGGGTGCTCGGCCAACAGAGACTCGGCGCTCACATGAAAGGTCAGCAGGAGAGGAGAGAACCCCAGACCCAGACATAACACACGGATCAGACTGCCCCCCGTGTCCCCTGAGAACTCCCCCTTTCGCCCCCACCAACGTCCAGCTGGAATGTGCCTGCTCAAGTACAACAGGCCAGCACTGACTAATAGTGGAGGAAAGGAACAAGTAAACTAACATAAAATACCCCCTTTCACAAAAACCACTAACCACTGAAGTATCACACGTTTGCCCTCCTTAGTGAAGTGAAGGAATAAATGAATAAAGAAAGGAAGTAAGGGATATATTTTTTTAATCATTATTCATTTTGCTGTTTAATAGTTATCTTATTAATAAGTTGCCTGCCATGCCTTTAGACAGAATACAAAAACTTTGTAAAACATATACAAGTATGTAGTAATTCAGTTTATAGTAGGTAAGAAAGGTTAGGTTGGTAAAATAAATAAGTATATTATAAAATAAGTTGTAGATCAATGTGGGAGAAAATATATTAAAATGCATATTCAAGGTGCAAAGACAAACGGGTCAGGTCATTTATTGATTCAAACTCACATCGTGATAAATAGAAGGAATGAAGTTAGTCAGCAAATTTGAGCCCTTTTTATAATATAAGGTAAAGGACATGAGATTTTGTTAAAGTAATTGTCTATAGGGTTTTCATTTTGTCATTTTTTTCATTTTGTCATTCTGTCATTAGAGGTAAGTTTTAAAAGCACATGTAATTTGAGTAACTAAAATATAAAGATTTTTTTTTTTTGCAGTTTTTACAAAATAAGTGCTTGAAAACAGTTCAGAGTAAATAAGTAACACTGGTCGTTTGTGCATGGAGATAACTGTGTGCACACATTAATGCAGAATTAATTACATTTTTGGTTGTGTGCATGATTTAAACAGGGGAGTGGAACTGAAGCCTTGAGGAAATATGGTAATGCTGGTGGCTCAATGTGACGCCTAGTAAAAAGTTGGTGGGAACGGGTACTTATTGTGTCTCACAGAGTCCATAGCATTTCAGTGTATGCTTATTACTATTGTGTGTTGCCAATCTCCTTGAGAAAAGAGCATGCCTTCTTGTTGATGACTTCACGGAGCTTGCGTATGCGACGGCTGCTGGAGCCTCCCACAAAGCTGTCAGGCTGCAATACCGCCATCCCATTATGCACCTCCCCCATGATAATCAGCTGGCCCTCAGCATTAGTGATGTTGGGACACGGACAACTCCAGTCTATGTTCAGGAGTGTCACTTCTAAGGGCTCCTGTCCGAAAAACTTCAGCCCCATCTTCTCATCCTTTAGGATCTCATCTACTGTGATGAGTGCATGGCCTGAATCTTGGTCTTCTGTCAGTTCTGTTATGCGGCCCAATATCACAAAGTCACTTTTGCAGAAGCTGGTAATCATCCTCTGCTTTGGCTTGCACAGCTTGCAGTTGTGGTTCTTGGGAAAGGGGCACATGTCCTCACAGGCCTCCTTACTTTCAAAGTTGTTCTCATTACCACCACAACCACCATAGACAAAAGACTGGCACTTATTGAGGAGATGGTTGTATGCCCACCGTGGCTTATAAGATTTGCAGGGTCCCTGGACACTAGGGAGGGAGCAAGGGGCAGCTAGTTCTGCTCCACATGATAGCATGCATGACTTGTAGGTGTCGAAGTGATTTCTGTTCTTGTTGCACTGGCTATAGGTAAAGGTGAAGCAGTTGTTCCGCTTGGCTTCATAGTACCAGCTGATGGTTTCCTCTCCACAGTCACCCATATCAGGTGCTTTCAGACATTCCTCTGCAGGTAGATATGTGGAATTCACTAAGCTCTCATTCATGGCATGATCCTGACGTATGACAGACAACATGAAGTGGGTCTGTATAGATCCACCCACGTTTTTAGCGGTGCAGGTATAGATGCCAGCATCTTGGAGCTGGGCATTGTAGATGACAAGCTGAGCAATGTTAGTCACTACTATGTTACCTCGTACGTAGTTTGACCTCATGACTGTGTTCTCTTTTCCTTCCACTTGTTTCTCCCATGTGATCTCCGGTTTGGGTTTGCCAGTTACTTCACACAGGAAACTTGCTGTCTCACCCACAAACACAATGTTTTGCCCTGGATTGCTGATCACTGTTGGAGCTTGAAAATCCATTGGGGTAGTTTCCAGGTAAACAGTGGTAGGAAGCATAGTTGTCTCCTCAGGAGGAGGACTCGTGTTGGGCCACAGCAGGTGGAACCGGCAAGTGACCTCAGTAAGGGTGACACCTTTGGAACAGGCCTCTGCGTCCATGTAGCACTTGTTGTAGTAGGTCATACCATCTGAGGCGCAGGTGAAGCGAGGCTCACGCTCACACCGGTCACGGCACTTGCACACAGGCTGCCCATCCCAGATGTCGCACTCGGAACCCTGCTGGGTGCACATGAACTTGTCGCAAGTGGCCTCTTTTGGCATTCCCACTGGTCCTTTATTTCCCTTTAAGTCCCTATAGCGAGCAGCCACACAGCTCTTGCTCCCACAAACATTTAAACAACACTTCTCAAATGTCTCACAGTCCTAAGGGAATGAGAAATAATAGCAAGGATGTCTATTAGCAATGCTAAAAATAGTCATTAAAACACATAAAATTTAAATATGTTTTGAAGATAGGCAACAATCAATTAATATGGACTAAAATGACAACTCACAATCAGTTACTACTTTCATGTATATGTTTGCAAAATTCAGAACTAAGCCTGAATAATATTTTTTTAATATATACAAACCAAAAAATATCACCATTTAGGAAGGTGCCTTGATTTAACATGTGGACTGGATTATGAATTGAATAAACATTTATCTATAACCTATATTAAAAATCTATTTCGTGAAAAAGATGTTCAACATACAAACATTACTCTGCCTATTAATGCATAATTATAATATTGTTAATATAATATCAACAATGCAGTACATAAAGTTAGTTTAACCGTAATTAAAGCTTCTAGCCTACCTGTTGATCTATCACAAATTTAAGCAGAAGAAAGCAATACCCAAGCATCCAAGAGACAAAAAGGATGCAATTCACAAAATATTTGACACGATATGTGCAGGATTGTCTAGACTGAACTGTTTTCGGGATTCGGTCGCTTACATATACAAGACACTGCAGTGTGCATTTTAAACGTAAATACTGTACATTGTAGAGAAGCCATGCTCACCTGATCAGACTGGCACTCCCGCATGCAGGTACTCATGGCATCCACCCAGAGATTCGGGTTCATCTCATTAGGACACATTCCGGCGTGGGAATACACCACCTTGGACACGGTCATTGCCCGGACCCGAAGATGCAAGCGCAAAACGCAGACGTGCCCAAGGAAAAACCAGATCCATCGAGGAAACAACATCCACCACATCTTCCAGTGTTTAGTTCAAGTGAGCAAAACCCCTTGCTGGAGTTCAGCGCTTGGAGACGTCCTGAACTGACGGGGGACGCAACTAAGCGACAAAAGACTCTATAGTCACATGTAGGTTTGCTTGGAGTGAACAGGGTCCCGTACTGAGTGTTAGCGTGGTGAAGAAAGAAAAGTCGATGCACCACCGCCACCACCACCACCTTTAATAGTCCTTTGAGATTAGGAAGCGGTGCATGAACCCTGTTGTTCAAGATCGAGCACAGGATTTAGAAAGGCTGGCTAGAGATGACAGCATGCACCACTGACATTCATTCTGAAGTTACTTTCATCTGGATCTCCACATTGGACATAGTTAGAGTGGTACCCATATGACGCTCAGAAACATCTTTTAACCCTTTAATAGACTTCCATGGATTTGAACAAAGGAATTTAGCTTATGTTTTAAATGTAAAAAAAAAAAAAAACAGTCTTTCTCCCTCACATTTTTTTTCTTTCTACACAATTATTTTAATACAAACTATTGCATTTTCTTCAAGTTTGAAACTAAACGTATGAGAAATTCTTTTGAACTCATACACTTATTGACTCAGAGACTAACATGGGGGGAAACATCATCTTAACTGCAATCAGTTGTATTCCTAATATATCATACATTAGCTTGCTGAATGTTAGTCAGCTTTGAAACTGCAACAGATGTGAAATGTAATTTAAGGTAACATTTAGTTACTATTTGACCTATTATTATTTGACTTATTTGATTTATGTCTGTATTTCTTTTTTAATTTGGGAAATGAATGAACTCCAGGCTCTGGGCTTTTGGTGTGGGGTCATCTGGATAAAATAAGATGCAGACAAAAGAGGTATTAGGTCACATGAATTGAGCTTTTCCACACGATTAACCTTACCTTGAAGTGTTAAAGTGTTGAAGAATAGAACTAAAAAATATCTATTAGTTCATTTATCTTTAGCAATTGCTTTATCCTGGTCAGGCATGCAGTTTACAGTGGGTAAAGGCACACACACACACACATACATACACACACACACACCTAGGAGTGTATATTTAAGCTACACCTGTATGTTTTGGAAAATGAGTGAGAAAACTGGAGAACCTTGAGGATACTAACATGAGAAGAAACTGCACCAAGGCTCCATGCAGATAATAACCTGAGCTCAGGAGAAAAGTAAAATATAGTGTTTTTCAATATGAATTGAGCATTAGGGAAAAAATTTAATTAGTGAGGACACTTTGCCTAGTGTAATATATGTAAAACCTGTCTGCTCTTCCCAGGCTTAGCTCATGCTGGGATACTGAGGCCCAGATTCCCCTGTCCTTAACCTCTCTCAGAGACCCACTGTGTCTGTTCTCTGCACATGCACATACTTCCCTCAACACACAAACACACAGAGAGCAAAAGGCAGTGTGAGGGCACTAGCGCTGAACATGTCACAGTTAATTTACATTTATCAAACACAATCATCAAAGACTTCTGATCATCCAAAAACTAGTTATTAATGTTCCTGCTTCCCTAAAATATAAAGAAAAATGGGGAAGATTTAACGCTACAGATACCATATCACAGTAACAAATGCTCATAGTATTCGTATTTCCACACTCGTATTACACACTGTACTTCATTAATTAATCTATGTTAAGCACATGCTTTCCAAAGTGTGGCCCCTAAGCCTAAAGACCTTCTAACCCTTCACCCTTGGAAAACAAAGAGCTTACATTCCTCACATATTGAATATATTATATTGACTGTTAGATCTCGGATAACAGCAACATAGTGGTCCTGCTCCATGAGAGAGAAAGAGAGAGAGAGAGAGAGAGAGAGAGAGAGAGAGAGAGAGAGAGAGAGAGAGAGAGAGAGAACATTCTTACTACAAGTACTGTCTGGAGTCAGACCTTGACACCGACAACCATCGCTCCCACCACTGAGTGTAATACTCCTTTCAATTTTACCTGGTGAATATCACCATAAAAAACATTTGCACTTTTTTATTCTCTCTTCTTAAGTCAAACTATTTTGCCATCTTAAAACCCTTTAAATATCTACAGTACAGTAAATCAAAACACAATACAATGTATAACATTTATTCAATTTGGAATTCATTTAAGAATCATTACGATCATTAGGAATTTAAAACCTTTTCGGGATTAACTATTCCATCTTTTTAAAGGAGATCCACTTCTGAAATAGAAACTGTGTACTACAGCTAGGCCAAGGGCTTAATAAAAGAAATTTTACAGTACTAGATTGAGTGTGTGCCCTACATACCAAGTGATTGCTCAGCATAAACCATGAAGTTCATTAGAATTAGTTATTTAACTAAATATTTGACTTCCATATTGCTCAAGTTAAGCTAAAGATACTTGAATTGACTGTCCTTCAAAATCCAAGAGACATGGTGTTTAATTAGGTGTTTAATTAGAAATTCTATAAAAGGCAGGAAATTACAGGAGGACACTGAACAGTTTAAAATGGATGGACCCAAAATTTATGTAAGAATTTCATTGTTTAATAACCTTGCTGAAATTGATCAGGTGACATTAGTGACAAAAACAAAACGAAATGTTAAATCTCCCAGATTAAGGCAAACATCTCAGCATGCTTACTTAGACTTAAAGCTGAATGTTTATTTGTTATTTTATTTTGAGGCAAAAAAAAAAACAAGATTTAATCTTGTAGGAATTAATGCTATATTAAGTAAATAAAGTTAGCATACTTGACACTGATATGAATTTGACTGGCTGTCTAAAAATAGCCTTTAATAAATGGAAATACATATTTTAATAACAAGAACAACAGGTTAATTTAAAATCATCTAAGGAGTAACAAAATACAATTACTTGCCACCCCGGGTAATTATTATGTTTTTTACACTCAGTTCTGTGTAAATCCACAGTATTGCCCAAATATTTTGTATTAAAACTCAAGAGCAAATCAAGACATACTTTGCTCATTTTGAGTAAGTTTGCAATCTTATTAACAGCTCAATGAAATGTCTTTGGTCTCTCCAAAATGGTAATTTTGCATTTGTTGCCTATCCAATGTGGGTTGGTTACAGTTGCTAAAAGGCCAAGGCATGAATAGAGATGACTCTAAAACACAAGAAGCACTTTGAGGCCAAGTTGCTAAATTCTGTAAAAGAATCGGAGGTAGAGGCGGAAAGGCTTACAGTAGATAAAGCAGCCAAACATGGGTTGTTTCAGTGGATTGTCTCTATTTGTTATAGGACTCACAATAGGCCAAAAAAGTTGAAATGTAGTCCTACACAAAGTATTTTAGTATGAAAAATATTTTACATTTCAAGTAGACTATCAGATGGAAAACTGTTTTAACCAGACACTGAATAACACATGTACTCCTGCTCATTCATGCAACTGTCTAATCAGTTAATGCATACAGTTATGAAGAAAGAAGTCATTCGCTCAAGTTGTTTACAGCAAACATTAATGTTTGTGGCAGTTAACATGTCTTTATCCAGAACCACTTACGATTACTTCATTTATGCTGAGCTGATCTAGGGTTAAGGGCCTCAATCAAGAGGCCAACCATCACTTCTTGATGGTTCTCGGATTTAAACTCACGTTTTAGCCAATCATCTGTTACTTCCATGCGAGCAAATGATATGATTACGTTCTGACCAGGGTATGGTTATCAGTGGTAGATGGACTGGTTTTATGGGGGTTTGTTCAAAATGGAAGTACACATGACAAGCCCAGAAAATACTTAACCATTTAACACTAAAGCCGTTGACCTGTGTTGGAATGGTTTATACATTGTGCTTCTGTCACATGATTAACTCATTACAATATTTTATATTTTTTGCTCTTTTAAGTCATCTACACAAAGTGTAAACCTTGCAAAAATGTTAGAATTTAAAGATACTTCATAGACAAATGTTCATGTATTTCCCATTTGCTGTTATTATAACCTCCACTCTTCTGGGAGGTTCTGCTAAAATGTGAAGATTCAGGCTATTTAACCATAAGGGCATTTGTAAGGTCAAGCACTGTTGTGAGGGATGGAGATCTGGGGTAGAGTCAGCATTCCAGTTGATCCCAAAGATGTTCAATAGGGTTGAGATCAGAGCTCTATAGCTTCTTTTGCTCTTTCGTTATGGAGTTTGATTTGTGCACATGGCTATTGTCATGCTGGAACAGGTCCAAAAGCATACTATAAAACTGTATGCTTCTGGCATTGTATTAAGAGTTTGGGTAAGAACAAGATATGGCCGGAAATGTCAGGTATTTCTAAACTGTCAATATAGATACATAACTGTCAATATATAACTGTCCTTTAACCTTTCAACTTACTAAAAGTCACTTATTCTTTTCAGTGTTTTTTCACTTTTCAGTGAAAAATGACTAATTCTAAATGAACAATTCTTACAGTTAAAATAACTGTTTTAAATGCTTTAGTCACTTGTCTGTGAAAATATCAGAACAGGAAATTTGGACTGCACCTCACAGGGCAACTGTTTTAAACCAAAGGGCAACTATATATTAATTTGAACAAACACACACAAAACACACACACAAAACACACACACAAAACACACACACAAAACACACACCAAGGAGGAATTTAGTGTATAGTCAAATCTATATCTGTATGTTTTTGGGAAATAAGTGAGGAAACTGGAGAACCTTGATGATACTGACAGTCAAAGGGCAACTATATATTCATTTGAGTAAACACAAAAACTCACTGAGGACACATATGCAATATCACACTGTGGATGCATAGGTTAAGTCAAACTGTATTCTTCATCCCCAACATGACCGGTTAGTACATAGAGTTTCCTGACAGAAGATTTGTATGCATTACATCAGTCAGAAACTGTGCAGCTTTCTCAACCACACTTCCACCACCTTGTGAATAGTCAGCATTTTCATGAGCATACAGAACACAACTGATACACAGAGAGACAGACAGGCACACACAGACAGACAAATGGCTCCATTCAAGCTGTAGTGTGCTATGGATCCTCCTTTCTACAGTCATATTTATAAAATAATATATATATTAAAAAAAGTATATAATACAATATGCAGAGGGATTAAAGTTAAAAGTGAACAGTTTCTGCATTTTTCTATAGAGCTTTGATATTAGGACATTGTTAAACTATTTGAAAAGAAAAGAAAAAAAAAGTTTCCAATTATTTAAAACAAAAAAAAACATTGCACATGGAAATGTCCTACACACATTCTTCCATACTATCTTCAGAACCAAAAATTATATGAAAACAATTTACGGGCAGGAGCACATTACCTGGTCTGCATGTACAAAGTGTCTTCTGGCCCATATACATTATATTCGAAATTTAGGCAAAAATGACAAAGTTTTCATCTCATGAACGTGGAGCGCAATACGACCTGCAGAGAATTTCCTTGCGTCAAACGGTACTTCTAAATAGACCAGTGAGTCATCAGATATAAATCCTGCTTCCTATATATAAAATATGTGCTGTAAGGTCCAGAGAACAATAATCCATTTTAGTAGCTTTGTCCTTCCTATTATACTATTAAACTTACAAGAACAAAGAGTTTGTGGAAGCTCGTGTTCATTAAACCCTGTTCTTGAAACGTTCCTTTAAAATTAAGATTTAAATAAAACAGCAATCTTTGCTACATTATTCAGTGCAGAATGAAAAATAATTATTAGGCCTTGATACAAGATTGTGAGGATAGCTTTTCAGTTTTACGACTTTTTGGTTTGCAGTGACTAGGAGCAGCGATGAAGGGCACCAAAAACACACCACTGATGTATTCAAAATCTATAGAATAGAAAGGCCCCATGCGTTTCTTTAGGTACGTACTATTTGTTGTAATTTTTTTAGTGCATGGGGGATTCTCTGGCAGACACACGTACACAGAACATGAAACACACCCCTCTTTTGTTGTTTCTGAAGCTGCTGTATTTTAGTACATCAAACTACAATAGCTTTCAAAAGTGGAGCACACTTTAAAGGGGATGTTAGCAATCAACTAATATCTGCTGTGTTCTGCCAGTGCAAATTAAAACCAGCCTGTATTAGGAAAAGTAACTGACAATAAGAAGTGCTGGTACAGGTCAAACTGTCCCTGTGAGCTGTGCTCAAAACCACACAGTGGCCTCATAAGCAAAACACAGCAGCGAGGCAAATCTGAGAACTTCACATAGGCCAGCATCATGGGAGGTGACCGACTTGGATATATGTCCCAAAGCCGTGCAAAAAAATTAAAATTATAATAATTCAGTGGCTGTTAAAAAGATAACCTAATGACTATGAAAGATGTTTAAAACAAAAGACTTGTGGCAAAACCAAGCATTAATTAATTAATTAAATAAGCATTAATTACAGTAAAGGAGAAAGGCCTCATGTCTTCTTGGGATGGATGTGCGGACTGTGCATGGGTAAACTATATATTTCTGGGGAAAAAAGGCATATGGTTAACGTTAAATAAAAATGAGGTTGAAAATGGAAAAAAATGGCATTTGATCTGATTTTCAGAATGACAAAGTAAAGAACCTAGGTATGAATTAGGCATTTTGATCTACAGTCCCCGATGAGGCAGTGAACCAGTCCACCTAATGCTGAAGGCAGAAGTTAGTAGGTGAGCCTCGAGGCCTTCATGTTGTAGCAAGGCCTGTCATTCAGCCCTCCAGGGCCAGAAAACAAAGACAAACTCTCTGCTTTCTCCAGTACCACCTCCAGTTCCTGGAAGTCCTGAAGCCGAGCTACATCTTTGTCCTGACACACCAAGACAAGCAAAATGTATAAAAATTAAAGCAATAATAATAATAATAATAATAATAATAATAATAATAATAATACACAAGCCTTAACAGTTTGTACTGCAAATTCTATATTAAAACTAGAATATATTGAAAATATGTTCTTCAAGCATCAGTAACAACCAACCACTAGATTTTTTTGAGCAAAGTTAAAAAAGAAAGGGAACATACACACACCTTTCTGAGCATAGTGTTTGGGAGCTTGCGTATTTTCTCCACATGTTCAGCACTAATATCCAGCTCACGGCAGCAGACCCGTAGCAGAGATCGATAGGTCAACTCCTGTCTGTCCAGCTCCACTTCAATGAAATCATTTTCCCTGGCATGTGGGTTCTGGATTCGCACCTTCAGAACCAGTTCTAAAAAAGGAACAAAATAAAATAAAAGCATTTATTTCAAGACACGATGCTAAAACAGCTGCAGCCCAGACAGATTAGTTTCCACTTTATTGTCACTGTGCAAGGTACATGTACAGAGCCAATGAAATGCAGTTAGCATCTAACAAGAAGTGCATAAGTGGCCTATTTACAATAAATAACAGTATGAGGTCCATATATCAGGGATGAGGGTGATAAATGTACATAAGGTGCAGTAGGTAATAATATATGGTATATATGCCGTATTTTCCGGACTATAAGCCGCTACTTTTTTCCCACGTTTTGAACCTTGCGGCTTAAACAACGAAGCGGCTAACATATCGATTTTTCCTGGATTTTTTCCAGTTTCACAAACTTCAAGCCAAATAACTGAACCCCATAACATTAGACAAATAAAATTGCTGAACGGGTTATATTAAATCAGACGTGCTCCCACTGAATCGGGCTGCACCACATCATAAATATGGATGAGGTTCCTCTGACGATTGACCTGCCGCTCACTCGGACTGTCTACAGGAAATGCTAATCATCACGCTGAAAACACCGGGCATGAAAAAACACACTCCACCTGTGTTCTGAGCTGCACGGCATCGGGAGAAAAGCTTTACCGATGGTAATTTTTAAACGCACGACGATGCCAAAAGAAAAACTCCTGAGAGAAATTGTTGTGAAAGGAAGGAGGAAGACGGTGAACAATGTCTTTCTTGGTAGGCTACTGTTTAGATACAAGCCGTGTAACAGACCCTGTCTTTCGTTAAAGCCTGTGTAAAGTTCATTAGTTTCAGTGTAGACACCTGTGGCTTATAGACAGATGCGGCGTATTTATGTTCAAAATAAAAATCTTTGTAAAATTCAGTGCGTGTGGCTTATATTTTGGTGCGCTTAATAGTCCGGAAATTACGGTAGTATTATACAATATACTGTGCAAAGATTATGCATAGATATACATGTCAGAAGATAATATACTCAATGGCATGAGATGTGCTCTGTGCTACATACCCCGCACGTTTACAGGGAAGGTGCTGGTGAAGAAGAAGGGCTGGAAGGCAGGCATAGAGCCCCCTGGCTGAGATCCGTTCAGCTGATGGGGGAGAGACTGTTGTCGGGTGATTGAGGGGTTAGAGCCTGTGCTTGCTGAAGGAAGCGTGGGACAGACAGGGCTGTTCTGAGCAATGCTGTGATTGTGAGTGTACTCATTATGGTTGCTGTGATGCACCTCTGGGGAGACATCCATGGACATGGACCCATTAGTCACCTGGTTTGGAACTATGCTGCTTGGCTCTACCATAGAGACATAAGACAACGCCGACTGACTTTGGCCATCCGTGTACAGGCGCTGCTGCTGCTGTTGTTGTTGGT
Source organism: Silurus meridionalis (assembly GCF_014805685.1). Taxonomy (NCBI): domain Eukaryota; kingdom Metazoa; phylum Chordata; class Actinopteri; order Siluriformes; family Siluridae; genus Silurus; species Silurus meridionalis. The sequence goes on from NC_060897.1 coordinate 12,368,302, forward strand.
CTTCTTCCTGTACGGGGGATAATGTTGCCGGCTCAGAGACAACATCCTCCAAATGGTCACTGGTGCCATTCTGAGAAACATGTCGTGCTACACTCAGGTCACTTTTATCCATCTTGGAAAAGAGGAAGGGTGGGTTAGTCAGGTAATTTGGAATAATCGCCAGCTCTGCTTCCTTTACTTCAGGCTCTTTCTCCTCTTCTTCCACTACAAAAAAAAATTAAAAACACACACATGCAGCTCCACAGTCAAATAAAAAGATTCACAGATTGTTTAATACTAAATAACGGGGTAGATAATAATACACAAGCCTTATTCAAGCTGAATTAGTTTTGTCTATGATAATTACTAACAGCATCTCATATAAAGAAATACAGAAATATTTATATAAAAAAATTAAGTGTCAGAAATGGAATATTTTGACAAACAGTGCAGTAACAGTAACTCTATATCACCTTTTGAAAAAAAGGACAATGGGCAATATCTTTACTGACGTGAAATACTTGACACACGTCATTTCCAGTTTTACTGTTTGCAGTAGACGTATGAACGCCTCAAATGACTCAGGTAGTCAAATCCCTTAAATATTACTTTACCTCCTCAGGTGAAACTAATCCAGCACAAATATGGCTTAGAAGCAGGCATTATGATTTAACAACATACCTCCGAGCAGTCTTTTGATCTCGGGTTTGGAGGTCAACTGAACGGCCAGCTCCTCTTTCGCAGTGAGAATTTCTTTGTCGGCTCCAGAACTCAGAAGAAATGTCACTATGTGTTTTTGGTTTCTTTTACATGCCCAGTGTAAGCATGTCCTGAGAGGGGAAAAATACACAAGGAGACAACGTTTACGATCATGCAGCAGTAGATCTTTAGGGTGGATTGGTAGAAGATTTTTTGACTTTTTGAGTAACATTATTTACTATTTAAAAAAGAGAGAGAGAGAGAGAGAGAGAAAGAGAGAGAGAGAGAGAGAGAAACATTATAAGCAATTGTTATTGACAGTCCTGTTGAGAACAGTTGGGTCAACTAAACTGGTTTAGTGTCTTAAAACCATTAATGAACCGATAGTCCCAATGACCAATGACTGATCACGATTATTTGACCTGTGCGTCAGTTGTCCTTTTTATACTCTTGCTTTACCTACATTTGCAAATAACCAAAACAAGCTATTCCTCCCAAAACCAACCATGTCTCTTTCTCCAACTACTCACGTCCATTGCTTCTTTTTTCACCTGCATGTTCGTTACAAATCACAGCATTTTGCAAAGAAGTAAACAGGTTTTGACTATTTTGGACATATGTAAGGAAGGAAGAAAGGATGGATGAAGAGATAGATAGATCCTAATTGTCATTGCATAGTACAGGTACACAGCAACAAAATGCAGTTTAGCATCTGCCAAAAGTGCTAATAGTAGCAATCGTGCAAATTGACGAGTGCAAATAAATATGTAGAATATGTGGAGCATGTAATATATATGTAAACATGTGTACAGTAAATAAATAAAGGCTACAGCAGTGAAAAACGTGCAGACGCTGTCATTATGTGTCTCTTAAATAAAAGTTAAATCAGCATGTTACAATCCACTAGTTAATATTCTGATGAAACTCAGTGCTTTTTGACATCTATTTAGAAAAGCTTCATTCTTTTGTAATTTTTTTTTTGTTTTATTTTTTATTTTTTACTTTTTTAAAGTATGATATGCACATACTGTGAGCTTCTGGTAGAACTACTTTCCACCTGAGTTGGCAGGTTTTTATCTGCAATTGTGCAACCTGAAGAATTTCCCCAACTTATTACAACGACAGTGGCTTGACAAAAAAGAAAAAAGAAAAGAAAAAAAAAACTCTGGTTGAATAAACATTGCAATTAGCAAAGTATGAAGTGGAATCCAGGTTTATTGGATGAACTGTAGGTGGTCTGAGAAGCGCAGGACCACCGAGCCGGTATAGAGACTGAGCGCTAGCCGGCTAGTCCTGGTGGTGTAGGTCGATCTGATCGTATTTCCAGTGCAACAAGCTTTGAGCTAAGCGTTGGTTTAGCAGATTAGTCTGTTGCATTAGGACACAATATTTATAGTGACCTTAATGACAAGACATACCATCCGTTGATTTCATTTTGGGAGTTGACGTTCACGCCGCTCTCGACCAGAGACCGCACTTCATCCAGGTCCCCAATAGCACTCGCCTCTCTTAAGCGCTCTTGCAGCTCTTTATCCAAAGACAACGTGGACATAATTCACCTGGCAGTCAGCACCTGACTCTCATAAAAACAGTTCAGCTCGAGTTCCCTCGTCTACAAACGTGTTTATTCGCAAAGAGCTGCGAAACGCGATGCTCGCAGTCATCCGATTACAGCGCGATGCTATCGCTGTTGTCGTTTATGGCTAGCGGCTAGCAATACAATGCTAAAGATGAAGATGAAGAAGAAGATGAAACGCTTCACACAGGCTTCCCTATAGATCTCACTAAAACAATAACTGTACAAATTTACTCGCGACGGCTGGGAATTAAACACTACTGCTTCACCGACTAAAGAAGTCCTCTATCGCGAGTAAGCACTCGTTTCATTATGGGGGTCACTTTTAACTGTAACAACAGAGGACAAGATACTAGGTTCCTACGTTGACTTCGTTTTGTATTTTCTTTTTTCCTTTTTAGGTATCAAAGATTTAAGTTCACTTTTTGATATGGTGGAATAGTAAGAAAAATAGCAATGACATTCAAACAACCCAATATCACTACTAAAATACTATTGCAGACATGAGGCAACGATGCAAGTAGAGATGTTCCTAATGAACATCTCTAATAGGTATGGAGTGTGGAATAGTTCATGTTTTAATCTTTTTGAAAGATGATTATTAAAAGATATTAAAGATAAAAGAAACACATTTTAGTGTTTTTTTAGTGCTGTCACATGTGTAATTAGCTTATTAGGTAGATCAGGTGTATAACATTGAAATTAAGAGATGAACGAGTGTGGGGATGTTTTTTTTTTTTTTTTATGTCCCCATTATTATGTGTTTATCATGCATAAAAATATATGTTGTGGTATACAGCCAAATCAGTAAATTCTAAGTAATGTATGTGTGAATAGAACCATCACAGTTAAAGCAGTAATGAACACAACAGATCTTGTTTCTTGTGATTTGTCAAGAGTAATAAATGCTATAAATGCACACTATAGCACTGTGGTTCCTAAGTGGTTAATTTCGTCATGTAAAAAAAGCAGTCCTGTGCAAGCCTCTTGATTATTCAATTCCAGAAACTAGGTTCCAGAAAGTCATTCTAAAAATGTACTTGATCTTTTTGTTTCCTTTTAACATTGTACAGCATTTTGCATGTGGTACATCTGATGGGACTGAAGCCTGTATTTCAGGTTTGTTAAAATAAAAATAGACATGAATTAAAATTCAGTCTAACAGCATTGTGAGAGTTGTCTTGCGAGTAAATATATTTAGAAATAGCTGTGTCACAGTCTTGGAAACAAAGATAATACTGAAGATGCTGATATCCTTTTTTTTTTTTTTTACTGATCAGAAATTACACTTCAGGTGAATAATGTCTGTATAGAGAGTACCTAGATTTGTTAAATGCAATCTAAAAATACCCCCCCCCCCCTTTATTTGTGCAAAAACAACAGTGTTTGCAAGAAACTTGTGATAATCAGCTAATACATATAAAAAACACATAAAAGCAATATCTAGTTTGTATTCAATTATGCTCTATTTACAGCAATATAAATGTCTACATATTCCCGTTAAAGCTGCATCTGATCTTTTTTCACCTTTAATTTGATAGTAAATTAAAAATAACAATAGAAACCTTGGTGTGTTTAGGGGCATGATGATATGCTGTTTTTTTTCCATCAAACATAAACCGTACATAATACAATCCATAATACAATATGCTTTGACTAAAATCAAGGTAAACGGTGGTCTCGCCACTCGACCCTAATTCCCAGATATCTTGTCTTTGTATACATTTTGAGGGAATTCCTGTCAGTGCGGTGAGAGGTTTGTTTTTACCTGTCGATGATGGCATTCATGTTGTTCAATGATACATGTAATGAGCACAGCTGATCCTGGTTTGGTGCTAAATAGAATCACTTAACATGGTGTATGATAGTTAGTTTTAAACATGGGTTTGAATGCGAGTGGTTTATTCTCATTCACATTCACATTTTAAAAGTCTGTGCATGTTATGTGGTCATGTTATTGTAAGTATTTACAAAAACTAGTTTGCTTCTTTTTTTTTTGCCTTATTAAAGGTGGAAAAGTATTGATTTATTTTGGTACAACCTAATAGGTTCCTACATGTACTATTTCTAATGTATGTAGACTGTTTTTGTTTTTTGTTTGTTTGTTCAATTTAGTTATATTGAAAAATCTGTTTATGGTATAAAATTTCAGGTGTAAATTAATTACAGTTATACAAGTAAATGAAACAAAAGATGAAAGTGAATCATCAAGGCCTTAATGTGAACGTAGTCTTCAAAAATGGACTAATAGAATAGCAATATGTATTATCACACTGTGTAGAGTATAACGTTTTATCCGCTGTATTGTGGGATGTTGCTGTGAATAATAACCTTTTGATTTTGATAGTATTTTTTGAACGCAGTCTAATTCATTGTTCACTCGTTTTGAAAGTGAATGCACACATAGAAAAATTTGAGTGTTAAACATTTTAGTGGTAAAATGAACAAAATACCTCCTGTCTTCCCCCACCCTTTTCATCGCCAGGCAACCGCTTTTAGAGACAGAGGAATTTGTACAGAGTAATATATCTTTTAGAAGTGTTCATGTTCTCATACTAGACATCTACACACTATTGTTGAGGTTTATTACAAAGTGGTGTACAAGAGCAGAGCTTAAATCCTAATCTATATGCACAGACACAGAACACACATATTAAAGGCCTTTTTTAAATCAGATGTAATTCTGTGCCTGATGAATGTTTTGGTTTTTAGACAGCAACAAATTGTAGTTCTTTTTTTTCCTGAACATCATGATAAGAGTAAGCATACCATCTCTGGTAAAACAAAAAAGTTCTTAATTGCTCAACAATTTTAGTAAACATCTGTGCTCTAGGCTAGAGGGCCAGATTTTGTACAAGATATAATTTACTGCCCCCTGGTGGACAATTCTGTGAAGAAGAGCTATGATACATGCTTGAAATCTAAATAAATCAGCGTGCTGACCAGTTAAACATCTCTAGAAACTGACTGCTCGGTGTTTGTGCTTACAGCAGTATCATTCAGTATTCAGCCTGGCTATAGGATATCTGGTAAAAATATATAATCACAACACTTGGTGCAGAAACACGTTAAATTGCCAATATGGGTAGAAGTTGACGATCATCAAAATAATATAACACAGTGTTTATTATAACAAACTGCAGTGTTTGTTAGATCTTTTTTTATTAATGTACTGTAGCAAACGCTTTTTTATTATACATTATACAAATTCAAACCATAGAAACTATACCCTCCTCCCAAAAAACAAAACAAACACAAACCAAAGTAAAACTCTACATCATTACTTCACTGACTAATTTTCACATATGAGTAGCCCAGTCCATAATTATAGATTGCAGTTTAAAGCCTGTCTTAACTTCAATAACATGTTAAAAGAAAAACAGCAGTGTTGTGGAGGTGGAAAATCGGGAAAAAAAATTGATACCCGTAAAAAGTGTGTTACCGGATACCTAATAATTTGGTAGTATAATCTGAGACATGCACTTCTGTGTAATGAGAAAATTCTCACCTATTTCCTTTCTACATGCATTTATTAACACCTGCTCATATATTTTTTAGGTAACATAACTGAGTTCTAAGAAATGTCAAATAACACTTCATTCATAATATAAAAACAATATTAGCTACTATTAGTTAATAGAAAACAAATTTCTAACTATAACCACAAAGTAACATGGTACAGAGTATAATATGCATGTTATATCAACATTCTATTGTTTCATGTCTCACAAAAACATAATAAAATTAAAATAGAATGGGAGACACCTATGATATAATCATGATTTCATATTAGAAATGAACATTAAATGACCAATGAACATTTACATTTAAAAAAAAAAACTACAGTTTGAATAACAATATGGATTTAATGTACACACATAAACAACATTCTAGGATCTATGAACGAATATGCAATATGCTAACCAGCAAGTTGGCTAGTTAACTGCTAGTAAACTTTAAGATTTATCACCGGTGGGCATAAGTGGGATTTTGGAATCTTGAGATCTAAATTTCATAACACTCCCTCAACACAGTCTCGGTTTTGAAACTAAAAAACAAATCTATTTATTTAGAAGCAGCTCAAAACAATCTGGTACTTAGGGTTACAAGCTCTCTGCTGCAACATGTCTGGTGTTCGTTTTTTTTTAACAATTAGCACAATTAAAGTTGCATTGCCTTCTCCTATTAACAGCTAGCTTATGTATTACAAAGATGTACTGCAAAGAAAAGAGTGCATTCGATTCAAAGTAATTCATACAGAAGTCTAAAAATGTAAAACAGAGCTTATACATAAGGAGGAAAATTTGCAAAGCAGTATGTGATAAAATAGACAATAAATTAACATTACAGTAGATAGCTGGTAGATAACTAGCGAATCCTTTCTGTGGTTTAGGTCAGTTGTAGTAACAGACATATTTAACAGACCTTCATTTATTTTCAAAGGGTTTCAAAGAATCAATTTTGAAAGTAACCAGCCTGATTTTGTAATATAATCAAGACTGCATGTAGTCCATTACACAATACCCCTTAACAAATATGGCACCTCCTACAATGAGCCTGTATGTGCTTCAGAGCACCTCTTACGACTACCAATTACTATAGTTGGCAGCTATTGTCATAGATGTTCCCATCCATTTATTTATGTATGCATCGTTTCATTCATCTTCAAAAAGGATTTAATCCGGAGCCTAGTCCAAGGAACATTGGACACATGCAGGAATGCACCCTGGGTCACCAGTACATCACAGACACCAAATACATACATTCATACCACAAGGCAATTTAACACAGTCAATCCAGTGAGTTTTTGGGAGGAGATAGAAAATGTAGAACTAGGGAGAAGTAACTTGAATCCAGGATTGAACCGCTGATGCTGGAGTTCTAAGATTACAATGCTAAAATGCTTGTCCTGCCTTAGGGACAACCCTGTGACAACCAAATACGACTTATACATTCAAAAAGGGGTTTGTTTTGTTCTGTTCCTGAAAGGACCATGATGCCTGAAGGACAGTCATAATGCCGCACCTTGTATAGAATACAATATTTATTAACATGGTGAAATTTACTATAACTTTCAATCAATGTGCCACAAACCCAAAGCCACAATTTGTTGAACATTCCAGATTCTTCTTATACAAAACACTGTGCCTATGGGGGAAAATTTTACACTAACCAAATTATAACATCAGCATACCTCCACTGTTTACAAATGTGCAAGAAAAACATATGACGCAGCACCATATAAATAAAACATAAATCGCATTACATAAACCATAATGGTACAAAGCTAATCACATTATACCACAGAGCTTTGATGGTGAATGTTAACTGTGGATCCTGTAAAGAACTATGGCTGTGAGGGCACATGGTCATTAGATGAAGCTTTCACAGAGGGTAGACGCTCAGCTGCTTTTGCTCTGCCTGCCAAAAACCTATCAAACTCTGCAAGACATGGAGAGAAACAAGACTGTATTGGGTGAAAAAACTTTTGGTTTAATTGCATGTTCAGCAATGGAATATGAGAATATTGCTGCTACTGGTTATGACAAATAAATATTATTTTCCCTGCTGTCTACTACACATTTACAGATTTACTACAGTTACACTGTGCATCCTATTTATTGCCAGAGAACACTGTTTTGCTGCCAATTTTTAAAAAGTATTTTAAATCTCTCTCTCTCTCTCTCTCTCTCTCTCTCTCATATATATATATATATATATATATATATATATATATATATATATATATGTGTGTGTGTGTGTGTGTGTGTGTGTGTGTGTGTGTGTGTGTGTGTGTGTGTATACCTTCACTAGTAGCACCCTCATCTACCAAGTCATCATCCTGCACAACAGAAACAAGCAGAGGTTTTAGATAGCCCAAACATCCAAAAACAGCCAAGAGACATTATTACATGCTGGAAACACCATCTATTACAAATAATATAAAGAGAATGCATTCTCTGGTTTTGTTTTCTGTTGACAAATGTGACAGATTCCATGACTAAAATAAAAATAATGTAAAAAAACAAAAACAAAAAGAAAATTATCCCAAGCCAAATAATAATAATAATAATAATAATAATAACGTTAGGACGGGCATCCAGCGTAAAAACATTTGCCAAATCAAACATGCGGATGATCCGCTGTGGCAACCCCTAACGGGAGAAGCTGAAAGAAAATGTTTACTGTATATATATATATAAACATTAATCACAGATGCATGTACATGCATACACTATATGGACAAAAGTATTGGGATACATGATTAAACTCCATGAAGATATGGTTTACATGGGTTGGAGTGGAAGATTCCAAAAGAGTGAAAGAGTTTTCTTTATTTTCATGACTATGAAAATTGTAGAGTCACACTGAAGGCATCAAAACTATGAATTAACATGTGGAATTATATACATAACAAAAAAGTGAACTGAAAATATGTCATATTGTAGGTTCTTCAAAGTAGGCATCAAGAGAATGCCAAGAGTGTGCAAAGCAGTAATCTAAGCAAAAGTTGGCTACTTTGAAGAACCTACAATATGACATATTTTCAGTTGTTTCACACTTTTTTGTTATGTATATAATTCCACATGTGTTAATTCATAGTTTTGATGCCTTCAGTGTGACTCTACAATTTTCATAGTCATGAAAATAAAGAAAACTTTTTGAATGAGAAGGTGTGTCCAAACTTTTGGTCTGTACTGTATACATATATATATATATATATATATATATATATATATATATATATATATATATATATATAGTTTGCTCCCACAGTAGCATTGTCCTGCATTGTGTGTGTGAATGTCTTTGAATGTCAAAGTGCTGTGCATGAGTGAAATGCTTAGATTGCTTCATTTGTAGGTAAAATGGAAAGGTAGAATAAATTACAGGTATTATCAGGTGTTTTACTATTTGTATAAGAAAACGCTCCACTTTAACATATTAAACGCTCAGCACATTTATTCTCTTAATAATCCCCTTTCTCAACATGTGGCATGATTTTTAAGTGCAACAAGCATTGCTGTACTGTTTTGTTTTGAGTTCACACCACATAGGTTTGTTTTGACAGGTGACTATGTGTGGAATTTAGTTTCTGCCCATATGCCAAGTCAGCTGTGCATTTCTTAATTTTGTCAGAGTGTTTCCATGTTAAGCCTGTAATTAGTGTCTGTTTATACTCTCATGTTTCGTTGTCCTATTTCAAAGACTTACTGTGCATTTGTATCTATGTCTGAGCTTTCATTTTGGGTTGGGTTTTCTTGGTTTCTCAAAATTTTCTCCACTTGCTGAGTTTCTGCACATGTCCTTTCTCTCACTACTTCACATTGCACATTCATCTTAATGCATACTACTCAGTAATTACGATCAAATACTTATTAACTACAAACTAAATCATGTAAAACGTACAATTTTTAATGTAGTAATAACAAAACTTGAAACACGCTATGATCTTTAAAAAAAAACGTGTGAAACAATGAAAAACTAGAAATCAAAAACTCACATCATCCTCATCAAGCCATTGCTCGATATTGTCCATCACTTCACTCTGATTAACAGGAATCTAAAAAATAAAAACATTGCTGTTACTACTGGGTGCTGAAAAATCATGTGATCATTACCCTCACATTTACAATATTAGCCTCAGAGAAGAAAAAGGCACCCCATCATGCACAATTGCTAAGCACTGCTACACAAAGAATACAGCACATTGCCTTGCATTGCCTTGGAAAAAAAAAAAAAATTAAATAAAAAAACAAAAAGAAGCACCTAATGTTCAGCAAATGCAATAGATATTAAATGAGAGAGCTGCCATCTGCCACCTGCCACCTTAGAAAAGCACTCACAGCACATCAATATAGGATCTGTTCAGCTCCACTTTGCATATGAGAATAAATCAAATTCAGCCACTCCTAAAAGAAACCACATACAAAATACCCCTTTTGCAAAAAGGCATGCAAGGCAACTCCAAAGCCACACTGCATGAGACCCACCATTCCCTTTTCCACCATCCAACAAAACTGAGGTGAAGAGCCAAGGAGGGTGGAGCCTGGGCTGCCATCCTTCACATAGACAGACAGGTTTTTCAGTGACTGACATGTTCAGATACTATCAGATACAACCTGACAATCACATAATGACTTTACTAAAGAATTCTGCATAACTGCAACAAAAAGATTTTAAATAGTTTTGCTGCACAGACAAATATGCAAAAGGTTTTAAACACAAGCTACTATTAAAGCACATATGCTTCAATCTACAGCTAAAATCAAGATGTCTCATGTTAGTAAGCACTTCATAACGCACATATTAAGACATTTATAAATGCAAAAATCAATGCTACTCACCCCTCCAGCACTGGGTACCTGACTGGATCCTGCTGCGAGTTCATCTAATACAGAGTGTTCTTGCCTGCTTCTGACACAAAAACACAAATACATATCACTTTTTACAGATTACACTTCTTTTAAATTATTTCACATTAATTCTGAACAACACCCATAAAGGTTGCTCTGCTTAGGGTATAAAAAAAAGAAGCTGAAAGTAAATAACTGACTGAATATTTTACCTGTCTTGAAGGTCCCCTGTAGGGTGGTCATTTCTCTGAATTCCATTCTTCTCCTTGGTGGCTGAAGAAAACCACAATTTAAAATGATAACCATAGTTATTTTCTTATGTACAGTAAGTTGACAGGGTGGTGTGATGGGGAAAGTCATTACCACCCCAAATTTGACAGATATTCTTGTAACGTTTATTGATAATACTTTTAATAAATGTTATATGATATTGAAATATTATTCAAATTGAATAAGGGTATTTTGTTTATACCTCAGTAATCTATCTGAATTAAAGCATTTTATTAAGGTACAATCGTAATTTAGCTGAAACATTTAAAACTAAAACACTCCTGTTATCACTTTCATTACAGTACAGCTATGAGCAGAGATTAAATGAATGTAAAATGAACGTCTTCTCATAGAAGGCTACAACATATCAAATTTTACTAAAACAACATATATGTATTTTTTTTATATGTTTTGTTTGGAACATCTGCCATGAAGTCTGCCATGAAGGAACTATAACGTCCACACTATGCTAATACAGAAAATGAATCAATCACTTCCTATCGACAATCAGTATTTAGTAAACCTAGCTTTAGCAAGTTGATCAAAATAGTGCTGCTTACTCAAGCAAGCCATGTTACTTGACAGACTGCTGACTGTTTGTCTGATTGGCTCAGACACTGGAGTTTCAAGGTCAATAAGGTTGGTGCCCTGAATTAAAACAAACAAAAAACCCTTTAAAAATAATTAACAACAAATGTTATTATTTATATTATAAATTAATTTACAAATGATGTTTAATTTAATGGCCTTACTGGTTGTTTAGAATTCTGCCTGCTGAGATTTTTCTTATAACTGGAAACCAAATGAGTCAATAATTAGATTGCAAATTGTATTCAATAGGTAGTATTACTATGTGTCGTGTTACAATTAAAGTTCAACAGTGATGTTCTTAACCTGTCATATTGTGTGAAGGTTGTGTTCATGTCATCATTAGCAACCAGCAGCTGTTCAATCAGCTTCTCGTCAGTTACTCTGGGAATTAGATGAACTATTTGGTCCTGCATCCCCTTGCATGTCGAGAACAACTGCTACTGACAGAGACAGAAAACAAAACAAAGCGACAGTCTATTTCTATCTACATCACATGAACAGATAGGAAATGTCAAGATGAACCCCAGAGCTAATATCTTTATTGTTTTGGATTATTACATCTATATTACACAATATATTTATGTTCTCTGACCTTAAGAAGCTCTGTATCTGACTGGCAAATGCATCCAGGATCCACACGACTCATTATTTCGGACATCACCTGTAGGTTACTGTGAACTGCTTCCAGGTTGGATGTCAACTTTTTTAGCTGTAACATTAACCAAGATCATAAAAAAAGACATGACGATTCTCACATGACATTGAGAAATTTACTCTTGTTGCTGAATGGGGAAAACATTTCATAGCTACATTCCAACATCTAGTACACCAGTTAATACCAATGGTTTTAAAATCGGCACAAACTTTTGGCCATATAGTCTGCCTACAGGTAAGTAACAAATAGTAAATGATATCAAACAAAATAGCATTTATAGAAATATAACTGTAAAAGTGTGTTGGTAATGGATTACTGTACCACCCATAGAAGATAATTGTAAGGAAGCAAGCAAAACACATTTGCATGGAGAACAAAGCATTCCGCACAATGGTTTAGTTTACGTTCAAAGATAAACTTTGATATATATGATGACTTTTTCTTCAATTTATTCACATTGACTTAATCTGACATTATTTCCATTACGGTATTATAGTCCTTGCTGTTTTTCTACAATAAACATGACAGCATGTTCCTGTAAGACGAATATCGAGTGCTAGTGTTTTAAAGAAATCATAAAATGATGCAATATAGAAATATGTGAAAAGCCTTTAAAAACATCTTACTAGCCACTAATGATCATTAATAATAATAAAATAAAATAAAACAGCAGTTAAAATTGATTTCAAACTAATCTAATGAGCATGTCTGCTGTTGATGAAAAGATGAATCCAATCCAAGCACTTTAATGTTTTAACAACAATGAAGCACAGGTGGTTTGCCTCATTGTGCAGGATGTGTATTTGATACCTGGTCAGGTGAAAAGGTGATCAGACCTTCTGTGTTTTGCCAGGGGGACGTCTGCTGTTGGGTGGGCACTTGGTGTGTGGGCGAGACAGGAGTCTGTTGTTCAGTCGCAGGAAAAACACGCTAATGAATGGGGAAAAAAGTGAGTGGTTTTTGTGAGTAAGCAGTAAAAACATGCACCACAAATGAAATGGTACACATGAGTCATGTCTCTTATATATACAGACTGGTGACAAGTTAAGGGAAAAAATACAGCTGACTTTTTTATGCCGTGGGACACATTTTGTATGTTTAAAAAGAAAGGTGTATCAAAATTAATAAAAAGTTATCCTGACCGACACCTTTATCCTGTGCTGAAACATTTCTCTTCTGATGGTAGTGGTCTATCCCAGGATGACCCCACCCCCATTCCCAGGGCATGAGGGCTCACTGAATGGGTAATGAGTATGTAAATTATGTAAATTATATGCAACTGCCTATAGACTTCAAAGTCACCAGATCAACCAATTAATTCCCTATGGGAGATATAGGGCTGATATGATCAAAACACTGAAGTGAAAGAATATATTTTAGAGGCATACTGTTCAATGCTTCATACTGCATGAAAGGTGATCTGGTCGCCTTACAATGACATTATATATTTATCTCTAGAAAGATCATGATGCACCAATGTGCTCCAGATTAAGAGTTACAGTGCATCCAGAAAGTATTTACAGCACTTCACTTTTTCCACATTTTGTTATGTTACAGCCTTATTGCAAAATGGATTCAATTCTTTATTTTCCTCAGCATACTAATTCCAACAAACAATAACCCATAATGACAAGCAACAGGCAGGACACTTTACAGGTTTAGAAAACAAAATTGTCAAAAATGAGACAGTATAGGTATTAAACATGAAAACCCCTTTTATAAACTACTCCACTCTGCTATTTCTAAATATTCCTTTCCAGTAAACAACACCAATGTGATACTAATAGTAACTCCCTTTATGCTTTAGAAAATTGATAGATAACAGGCTTTTTTATGATGTGATTTTAATGCTTTGCTTAAATAGTTATAAAGAAAATGGCATAGTCTAAAATGAGAAAATTTGAGAAATAGGTCTGTTGAACTGAGAAATGTGTCGTGACATATTTATTAAGAAAGATCTAAATATGACAAGATATGTCTAGCTAGATAAGTCCAAAGGTATCACACAACATATATTACCTTTAGAGCCTTTAATGAATCACAAATCCCAAGACCAATTAATGTCTAATAGCAAACACTAAACACGGCCGTGCCAAGATTTAGGCATCTGATAGAAGCATCTAGGCATTTGATTTTTCTCACACTACATAAATGTATTAATACATTCTCCACCACTCAATGTACCTTGTTGGGGGTGTGTATTGGACTGCACAGATCAGCCACTGGAAACTTGATTCCTTTCCTCCGGAGTTCTTCATACACACAAACTACACCAGTTAAATCTGGAGAACTACGAAATGCATCAGCCCAGGCCTGGAGAAAGAGAAAGAAAAAGAAAAAGAGAGAGAGAAAGAGAGAGAGAGAGAGAGAGAGAGAGAGAGAGAGAGAGAGAGAGAGAGAGAGAGAGAGAGAGAGAGAGAGAGAGTGGACACACCCAGCACTTTGTTTGGCACAACACACACTAGAAATGCTTTTTTATTTAAGCAATTTTACACAAGTAATGAATCCTGTTGGTCATAGGCGATCACACACACGCCTCTAATACAATTATGTGGTAGTGTAAGTATTTATTTAGCTTTTATACAACTGTTCAATGTTTCCCTGCAGCACAAAGACAGATTGACAGCCTGTATTTTGTGTAGTAATGCTTTCAATGTGATGTATTATTGCTAGAATCTGAATTTTACCTAGCTTAAATAGACAGGTAGAGTAAAATGTGCCAGTGCTGCTAAACTAAATATGAGCACTTTTGGAACACTTCTTCTCCAGTCAAATTGGCGTTCCACAGTTAACTGTAGAAACTGTAATAAATTATCATCTCTTATCTTTCAGACCGGTTTCTTACCTGTATTATAGTCAGTATTCTGTCATGAACAACCAAAGGAGGGTCATTTCTAGGTAAAATAGTTCGGACCAAAACCCCTTCTACAAAGTCTCTGGTAGACACTAGGGCATGGAATTTGTAGCCACAGTTTTTCACACAGGCCTCCAGAACCTGAGATATTATCAAGAGGAAAAAATGTATTAGATCACAGTGACTGAGAACTTTTTCATAGTATATAGTAAGTATTTAGGTATTTTGGTTTGTAAGCAAAACAGTAAAAAAAAATGTAGAAAATATACAAATACTGTGTAATAATAATAATGATATTATAAAAATGTATTTGTAAATGGTACAAAAACAGAATTAGTTGTTACTGAAAGTACTGTAGGTAACAATGCACCTGGTCAGTATAAAGAAAGCTTTAAATCTGTACTTATTATAATTATAAACGTTTTTTATAAAGTTTTGTAAAATATAATCCTGCCCATTTATATCACTGCTTAAAAACTGCTGATAATGAACTTAAGTATGGATGCACAGTACAGCAAAGTTTGCACCCTATACAGTCGCTATAAAAAAAAATATATATCTATATTAGGGCTGAAACGATTCCTCGAGGAACTAGAGTAATTCGAATACAAAAAAGTTTAGTCCATTCAACTACACACAGAGCACTGTGTTTCCTCATGGACCATTATTACTGACGCACCACCCCTAAAATCTGGAGCACTCTGGCCAGGTAAACACACGCTGCAGAATAAAAAATGGAGGAACGGCGAGGAGAAAATAGCGAGGAGCGAGGAAAGATTCAGGCCAAAGAAAATGGCAGAAAGTTTCCAAAGTTTGGGATCATTTCATACTAAAAAATAAAGAAAACACTGTATAGTGCGGTCATCGTTTCCAAAATAATTTAAAAACATTTCGTTACATTTTGATTTATATATTTGTACTTTCATTTTGATGCGATTTGGCAATTAAATGCACTAAATAGGTTTAGTTTTTTACAGATATTCTTGTATTCAATTTCAGCAAGTTAATTTTTCTAAAAAAGGAAACAAATTAGGTGTTTATTTCTAAAAAGAAAAAAAAGCTCTATGTGGACATTTATAAAAAATAAAAATAAATAAATAAATAAATAAAACAAAGAAAAAGACAATAAATATGAAACATGCTACTCACTGTTAATGCCAGCATGATTTCTTTAAAATTCTTATTCCCCACAATCCTCTTTTTTATAGCTCTCACTGCATCTTTAGGCCTAAAAGCAGAACAGTAATGCAACAATTATGTATTGTGTATATTGAAAATACAAGCACATACTAAAACATAATCCAGTGTTTTAAAATATTTATGATCTATTTCAGTGCATAGCAAATGATACAATCTGGATTTGATAGGACACAGACCCATCTTCTGTCTCACAGATGATGTCGCAGATCTCCATATTAAGTCCCCAGTCTTCAGACTGCAAACTTGTAGCATACTCTAAACACACACATGCACAAGATCATGGAAAAAAAAACATAGAGATATACGAATTCAGGCATGATGTGCTTAAACACAGATAAAATGAAATTATAGCATCATGAGAAAGAGCAGCATGTAATATAAGTACCAAGTTAAACTTCAATTAAGTAGCCTTGGACATCTAAAGTTTCATTGGTCAATGGCAAAAGCGAAAGCTCATTTTGCCTCTGTAAGATCACGTTACTACTTATTCAGCCGAGGTGTGGCTGCAACCTTCAAAAAGCATTGAACTGTTTGTTGGCAAAATATTAACCCCAAAGCCACTGAATCACAAATGATTTTGTCCAACAAATATTATGAAAAGACTGTACATCAAAATGCATGGTCCAGAGGCTGAAACTGAGCGTTTGCTTAATGATGATGAATACAGGGTGTAATTCAAAAGGCTTATGTGGTACATACAGTAGAGCTTCGTCACTATTTTGGGCAAAGCCTGTAATTTACAGCCCATTTGATAACACTTCTTACTCCTGTTTTATATTGGTTCACAGAGCTAACCCCCAAACAAAAGGCTTAACTTTTGCTATTTGGTTTGCTCAGACTGATCCTGGATTAAAGTTTGTGCCAAGTCAATGTTGTGTTGTTAAATTCATTCTTTGTTCTTTAGTTTTGGCACGTGCAGTTCTGCTGTCAGCTGCCTGGGCACACTGGTTTATTCAGGCAAATTAACAGATCAACTGAAAGGGAGGGAATGATGCTGGAATGTAAGAGAGAGGTGGTGTGTTGAACTTGAGTGGAATGTTGTAATTCTTCTTTTTCACTCTCTTTTTTTTTAACATATGGTACAAAATTGAGCTCCTCTGAATGAGATCTTTGTGTAATAACAACCACTACTACAATTACAATTGTTCCTAAACCTAGCAATGATGGGTGTACAGGGTAACAAATAAATAATTGAATGCAATCTTTTGCGTCTTTAACGAAGAAAAAACACCCTAATAATATTTAGCAGTAAATACATTAACGCCTAGTAAATCCAACAATATTTGACAGCTCCAGCAAAGTGCTTTATAACGCACCAATCAGAAAACGAGGTGCAGTTTTCGGCCCGCCTCCTTATTTTGATTGGACGGACGGGGTGTCAGTCTGGGTTTAATCCCAGCATTCGCCGTCAAATTTAATTCCATACGTGACATATTTGGAGAGAGTTGTAAAACTGTCATTCCAAATAAAATATATGCATATTATACATTAAACGAAATAAGGTTAAGACGAAATAAAATGTCATTGTTATTCATGCTCAGTGTAATGGGCTAATAATATATGCAGTAGACTCGCTAACCGGCGCGTCCAGCGTTTTTTTTATTAGTATTTTACTCACCTATTCGTTGGCCTACAGGTGTACAAAAAGGGTTTCCTGTTAAAAACTCCATCTTCTTTGTCAATTCGCCAGCTCAGTGTGGGATTTCAGAAAGATATCTGACGACACCGAAAATAATAAACAAACACTCCTGTTTCTGAAATGGGTTTACCCGGTGAGGTGACGTCATCTGTTAAAGGAGACGCGCCATTCAGTGCCTCAGTCTCAGTGCTCTGCTTCTGCTTTTTCTTACAGTATCAGGCCGTGCATTTTACACCTCATCTTTCAACGGTGTTCTACCTGAATCAGTCCACCTCTAAATGCCATCATTATGACACCACGGTTATAGAAACCATCAATATTCTACAGAAAATCAGTATAGCTTAGCGCTGCATCACAGATATGTATTTTTTTGCAGCGAGAATGAATTCCATTACTGAAGCAACAAACCCCATGAACACAATTCAACAAGTCTCCTATCACTGCATACATAATGTTTAGCATAAGCATCAATAATGAATATAAATGACCCTGGGTTTTCCCTGTTTATTCTTTTGTGCAAATTGTGTATTTTTGTGCAAATCCTATAGGAAAGAAAAGTGTAAACGTTTCATGAAAAACCTTAACATCTATTTGTTTTGGCTGACTTCTCCTCTCGTCCAGCTTTTCTTGAAAAGTCCTTCTTGTAAACATCCTTGTAAGTGTATCTGCGACCAAATCAATTTCTTCTCCAAAGGACTTGAAAATGGCAACATTACTGGACACCTGTTATATTGCCCAGGTGTCACCAAATCAAAATCTGATTGCTTAAAGCAACAGCTTTAGGAAACATGTAGTTTATGCTAGGATCTTTAAGGCCTCAATACAGATTTCTTTGACCCCTGCAACACGTTATGTGGTGGCTGAAATCTAATTGGATAGAAAATCTAATCTGAATTTACACTGGGTGCTGAAAGAAAAGCTATGAAATGAAGAGAAAAGACTATTGGGAATATAGGCTTGCAGAGAAGGCCAATGATGGCCCACCATTGTGCAAGTTAAAATGTCAAGCAATAGAAACAAACTAAGTTCAGAATCCAAGACTTCAGGACTTTCTTCAGCAGAAACTAAATCAGGCAGTTCCACAGAAGCGCCCAAAAATGCAGTCAATGCAAATGTCTTTATATACCTCTTCTGCAACCTGTGCCAATCTTTTTATTTTCCAACTAGTACCTCATTCGCCACATTCGAATAACTAGGTTCTTTTCAGTTAAATAAAATAATAGTTCCAGAAACCTCAGTTGCTAATAATTAATCGTAATTAATTAAATTAGTTAATATTTGCAAACTAGTAAGTGCATTCACAAAACTCTTTGTGCAAACATCACAGAACATTGGATTTCTTGCAAAAGCCTATACCTTTCTCAAAAGTAAGTATTTTTGTCAATGAACATGTCATTCCCATCAGAATGAAAAGTCCCTTTGTCATTGTTTACAAACAAAATCATTAAAATGTTTAATCATGTCAGTATTATGGTGCACAGTTTCAGGTTTTCTTGATATAAACTATGTTTTGGATTACAGTGACTGAAAATGCACAAATTTGACTTTCTTCTGTTTGGCATCTATTCATTTTAGCAGTTCAAATTCATTTTTGTGATTGCGTATTTGGTTTATATTTAATGCAAGAGACCGGACAGGATTCACACTTTTACTGTACTGTATTAGTGTCTGTTTGTATCTTAGTTGTTCATCCATTTTCAGAATTTATAATTCTTTGTTTTGCTCTGTCTGTATACCCTCTCCAATTGAAGGGTCACAAGATTCACCTTTGACCTGTTTTATAGAACTAGTTGATTATTGGTTAATCTGATGCCATACACTCTCCTTCATTAGTGACATTCAAAGTTCATCTGCACAATTAATCAATTCAAGCCACATTTACCAAAAAAAAAGTTCAATAGAAATTTTATATGACAGATGACTACAACTGGTTTAATCATTTTGTATTCAATGACTTATGCAATGAACTGATGCTGAGATGTTTTGGGAGTTAATACTATTTAGGTAAAACCAGTATAATATATTTGATCAAGATGACATAAACAACTTATAATGTAGGAAACAGCAGACACTTGTACATAATCAATTAAATGAATGTACTAAAGCATTCGTAATTCGATCAAAGCAACAAGAAATGTTCTTATGATGAGCACAAATGAATAAATGATCTGGAGGTTGAACAGGTAGTTTTGAGAATTTCATTTCTGATCTAAAAAATGCTCCAAAGCAGCTGAGAAAAACTGTAAAAGCAAAGTACATTGTGCTCATGCACACTCATCCTTCAATGATGCTGATTCTAACAGTAATTAATGAATTGCTTTTGAATATACTGATTTGCCTGAGTACAACAAGAATACATGATAAAAGCACATGACCATACAAGACCACATCAGGGTTCACAAAGTGTCAGCTACAAGCAGAAATCTGAAATTATGTGGTGCACAGGATAAGCAAATTGGACAGAGGATGATTTGAAAAAGATCAGCAAATGTCAAATATTAGTGAGCCAGTTCCCAGTGTAGCCTTGGGCTTGGAAAATTAACTGTATAGATTTTTGTGCATCTAATTCCAAGGTGATCAAAGCAATTTCAAGCAACCCTTTATTCTACTGTTAAATTGTGAACTCTGACTGACGTGTTTGACCTGCATGAATTTATCTATTGTGCCACTAATGTGATTAGATAATTGCATGGATGTTTACATTAAAGAGCCCAATTAAGTGCAATGTAATAAACATTTTGAATCTTTAACATCAGCTTGTGATCAACGTACAAATCACAAGAAAACTTGTCTTTGCACTGAATGTGTTTGCTTTGATGGCATAACCTGTAGCATTTAGTGTTTAATTATCCCACCTTTTTAAACTCAAGGCAAAGAGCTTCTTATGCAAGCTGCAACACTTAAACGTGAGCACCCACTGGAAAGAGTGTCGCTCATTTGCTGACTTTTATTCTTTACTAATTGTCTGCCTTTGGCTTACATGAGAATTCATTTTTATGTGATGTTGCTAGGGAACATACTCAAAAGCGTGACACTTGTCAGGCAGTCCACCATGCATGTCCTTGGACTATGCCGCGTGTCTCTATGGACACTTTTTGATTGGCTGCACAAATCCCTCAGCTGTTAGATTCTGTGGCCAACATACATATAAGCTCTTTTTCTGCAATGATTCTAAATGTTGTCTCCATCTTGTATTTGTAAAAAAGCAGCACAATTTGTAGCAGATCCATGTATGCTTCATGCGAGACTTTAGTTGCCTAAATTAAAAGTGCAAATAAGGTTTTTGGAGCGTTATCATCCTTTCAGAGGTGACTGCTTAATAGGTTTCAATAAAAAGTTATTTTAACTACAGTCTAAGTGACTGATTATCTGTAATAGCATTGCATTGCATGGTTACTAATGTCCAGTAGATAGATAGATAGATAGATAGATAGATAGATAGATAGATAGATAGATAGATAGATAGATAGATAGATAGATAGATAGATAGATAGATAGATAGATAGATAGATAGATAGATAGATAGATAGATAGAACAATTTATTGTGTCATTTTATTTTAATGCAGCAGATTCTGGTTAAGACACTTGTAGAGTTTTGTTTGGTTTTCCCATGTCCGTTTGGCTTTCGCTAGGATTCCTAATATGCTAGTAGGCAGGTGGTTTTGCTATAAGGAATTTGTCCTAGGGGTTAGAATATGCATTCTTGGTGTCTTTGGTGTGTTTTGCCTTTAGCCTGACAATGGGATACAGATCAAGTTCAAGTTGAAATTTTATTTGTCACATACACAAACATACAGAGTACGACATGCAGTGAAATGATTTATATGACTGTCTGACATTTAAGCATGAAAAAAGGAATAGAATATGAAGGATTTAAAAGAAAGTAGATAAATAAAAAGTATAAGCTATAGAAAATATATGTATATATAGATGGGGATAGATGCGTATGGCAGATATTGACAGTACAATTTAAAGTAATTTAGTGTGATTGTCCTTAAAGTGTCCATGTGCAGTATGGTGTGGTATAAAGTGACACTGTGCCGTGCAAGTCCAGAGTTAAAGTGACTTTCCTGGGTTAAGGTGTTGTATAATAGTGCAAAAACATTGTGCAGAAATAAAGTAAAGACGGAGAGAGAGGTCTAGTACTAGATCTTTCATGTTTCCTGGTTTGAACTCCGAATGGCCTGCGGGAAGAAGCTCCTCCTCATTCTTTCTGTGTTTGCTTTCAAGGAGCGGAAGCGCTTCTAACAAGTAACAGAGAAAAGTGTCTATTGTTGGGATGGCTGAGGTTTTTCACAATCTTCCTGGCCCTGGTCCTGCACCATGTGCTGTAAATGTCCTGCAGGTTAGGGAGCTCGGTGCGGATGGTACGTTCAGCCGACCGCACTACCCTATGGAGGGCTTGTCTGTCCTGCATTGTGCTGTTCCTGAACCAGGAAGTGATGCTACAGGACACTCTCAATGGTGCAAGTGTAAAAGGTCCTGAGCACCTGAGAGGGTAGTTTAAAGTCCCTCAAGCGTCTCAGATGGTACAGACGCTGCCAGGCCTTCCTCACCAGGGTGTTGATGTGATGTAAACACCTGACCAGATTAAAAGTTGCTAATGAAAATGAATGACTGAATAAATGGATAGTTATGGGTTCTAAAGGGGAAACCCTCTTTTGCTAATTTCTATGTGGAATCTTTAATCCTTCGTCAAAAAGACGAAAAAATCTCATCTCAACTTTTTATTTTTTCTCAGTTTTTTGTACACACAAAGAAATAAGAAACTAATGTGGAAAAAAACCTATTCTAAATCTTAGATTTTTATTTTTCAATAGATGAAATCTACCAGGTAAATCTTTGTCCATCAAATACATACTGTAAGGGTTACAATACAACAAAATATTTACACATAATTTTACCAACAGTTATCTTTTTAATACATTGCAGACTTTCCTTTATGCATCTCAATGAACCTCCCCACTCTGTGCATGAGTCATCCTGCTGCGCAGTGCAGTGGCTCAGAGAACAACGCTAAAAGAAAGGTGCAAGAAACAGCAGGTCAGCTTGTTTATCCTCAGCAGTTCAGTCACAAGGCTATGCTTTAAAAGTTGCTGTGTGTACTCTATTTTATTTTTATTTTTGGGGGTGGGGGTGGGGGTAAATTATATGCTGTTCATTCACAATGACAGTGTAACTACTAATGATTTATAACTAATAAGAATACGTGTGCAGACTCATCAAAAAGTAAAATGTTAAACTGATTACAAATTGTACATTTTCTCCCACTCAGCAACTATTTTAGCTTGATTGCAATGTGAGCAAATTATTTATTGAACTCATTATATTCTAATTATTACAAATTATACCATACTGCTAGGTTTATTAATTCTGATTGGTTTATTAATTCACATTTGACAGTGTGGAATCATTTCCAATTTTTATCATTTCATTTCCTTTCAATTCCAGAACAATTAGTTACTACTTAATCACTTAAGTAGTAACTCAGAAAATTCATCAGGACAGAGTTTTTTGCTTTTTGTGCATAATCATTGACATGGGCCAATTAATTAGATTTTTCTGAACTCCAGAAAGTAAAAAAAGAGGCTACTGACTGAATGGACATACCACATCATTAAATGTTACTTTAAACACCCTTTTTTTAAGAAAAATTATAGTGGAGAAAAAAAAATACATTTGTTGGTAATAGGAACTCATACTTATTTTCTTAAAACAGCACAACCTGATTGATACCTTAGCTATTGTCTCAGTTATTGGTAGCCTAGTGGTTGAGACCTCCTGATCAGAAGTTCAAATTACACCACCCCCCAATCTACCACTACCTTAACCTTTAACTGCTGCAGCAATATAAGTGTGATAATTGCAAGTTACTCTGGATACATGTCTGCCAAATGCTGTAAATTTAAAATGTAAAATTAAAAAGGCATGAGCATCCTGCACCTTATACATTGATTCTTTGTTAAGGTACCTTGAAACTTACGGCACAACACAGAACAATGATCATTCATTGATCATCTTTACTGAAAAATGTATTGTAACATTTACAGGACCACCAAAAACATCAAACTTCACAGACTGCTGAGGTAAAAATGAGCAAATCTTGTCTTGAAACAAGCCAAAACAGTAGTTGCTTTTTTCACATTCAGTAATTAACACAGTTAAAGGTGTTGCATTTGAAGGAGAGTACAATACACTTAAGAAAAAGACATGAAAAGAAGTGGAATTACATAGACACTGACTAAGCATATTAATATTTAATTAATAAACTTTTTCTTATGTCTTTACAGAATATATTTTTTATATAAAATGTCTATTTTGCAGCCTATAACAATAAATTGTAAATAGCTAATCAGTGTTTTCAGTAAGTGTGTTATCTGACATCCCAGTTTTCTAGCATAGTGATGCTTTAGATCAGAAAAATCTTCTAAAGCATTCAATCTGAACAGTCATGTAGCAGATAAACAGCACACTAATATGATCTTTTTGCGGATTGTGCATAGATCTTCCCAGTGTTCTGTCCATACATTTGTCCTATTTTCTCTGATTCTATATGGAATTATATATATATATATATATATATATATATATATATATATATATATATATATATATATATAAAACACCCCATCTCTCTCTCTCTGTCTCTCTCTCTCTGGCAAAATGCATGTTAATGGTTAAAGCTGAGTTAAAATCGAGTTGTATTCTGTGGCACAACATTGCAAGTACACCAAGCTTGCAACTTAGTAGCGGATGCAGTTCAGACATCTGTTTTTTTTTCTTTTCACAAAGACAAAATACTGTTCATAAAAATATTGATTACTGAAGAGTTTAAATTAAAGTCCACACACTTCACACAGCAGAGAGAAGACAGAGACACACTACTGCACAAGTACAATAAATCGATTTGCAGCACATTGCATAATGTTTATCGCATTGTTGATTTAAAAAATAACTTCCACAATTTGCATGGCAGTAATGAGACTAGTGCTCAGTACCTCATAAAATATACTGCTGTGTAAAACGGCTCATGCTTACATATACAGTTTTCTTTATCCATAGCTTTGATGGACTTTTTTTTTTTTTTTTTTTTTTTAGCTTTGATGAATCTCAGTTCTTTTCCCATTCTTGTAGTTATTGTTTCTTATTCTACATGACAGAACAGGTGAAACCGCAGCATTCTTTAAGCAGGGTAAGGCCAGCCTTGGTCACTTTTGGAGAGGAAACCTGCTGGGCCCTAGAGGTCATTCTTCTTTTCTGAGTGGAACCTGTTTGAGAGTGAGCAAGAGAAAGAGAAAGAGAGAGAGAGAGCAAGAGAGAGAGAGAGAGAGAGAGAGAGAGAGAGAATATAATACAATTCATACAAATGAAAATACAATGAATAATTATCTTCTCTGTGTTTGGTATAAAAACCTTCAGAAATCAGTTTTTCTTTAAAAGAATCCTATAATAGTCACATTTTATTTTAGGTTTTATGTGATTTTTGCACTTTTGTGGCAAACAAGACCACGAATGAACAATACAGTGATACTCCTACTGCATGATAAGATTCTAAAAGGTCTACCAAGTACCAAAGCACATTAATTTTATGACTGTATATTAATCTGTGAATGGACTTCAGCAGAAATAATTAAAAAGGTTAAAGCACTGTCTGCATCACAATCTTACACAGAAAGGCATAGAAAATATATTTATTAACAGAATTCAGTATTTTTGACCTTCTCTGATATCCCCAGAATCAATATGTGCTACAGTAAAGGTTTAGCTTCAAAGTATTTTTCAAGAGACTTTGATAAGCATGTGACATGATCTACATTGCATGATGATAAATGGCCTCTTGTGAATGCTAATATACAAAAAAGTAGCATAATAATTATAATAAAAAAACATCCCTGTAAAGCAATACAAAGCCATTCTGGCCAATCACTTTTGTCCTGTAATGAAAAGTTTTTATCCTGACAGCAATGCTCTCTTCCAGGGTAACCTCATCCTCTTCAACAAGGCTCAAAGGCCTCATTAAATGGTTTGATGATGATGAAAGTGATGTAAATCTTACACTTTGGCTCTCCCTGTCACCAGATTTCAACCTAATTAAACACTATGAGAGATTTTTAGACCAAAGTGTTGACAGCGCTCTCCATCACCACCATCAAAACACCAGCAGAGGGAATATCTTTTGGCAATAATGGTGCTCGTCTCTCCAGTACCATTCCAGAACACTGGTGCACTGTGCATTAAAATCAAGTCATCTATTTATATGAATAATATAATTTCATATATATATATATTTATAATTTTGAATACCACCTTATAATCTTGTACAGTTGGAAAATGGGGTATTTTTTATGATATAAAATATTAAACGATCAAAGTGGTTTGGGGAAGGCCAATGTTTTGTAATTAGTGCTTAAGCAACTTAGCAACTTATCTTAGTTCTGCATTATGAACACAAATCATTATTATTACCCTTAAATACCTACTTTTCTTAGTAGAGCTTGAAGGAAATTTTGCTCGTAAGAACTCGGCCATCTCTTTGTCCTCCTCTTGCTCCCTGTGCAAAGGCAGAATGATGTGTTTGAATAAAGCAAGCTGTCTTGATGACAAATGCACACAAATAACAAGATGGCTAGAAGAAGGAAGTAAACAAATCCCGAATCGTTTTGAAGCTTTAGACATGGTTATCTTCTGCATATATTCACATATGTAAATTATACTCAAGTCCAAAGCAATCATTTGTGCTTCCTTTACAGCTGACAGGAGAGGGTGATGATTGAAAGATTCTGGCATCTCTTTCACCTCATCTCTCTTGCTCTTTGCCACCCAGCTCTTTTACATGACAGCAGAAAAGAGCAAACAGCAAAGCTAACAGCTTTCCATTTTAATTTGCAGTTTTTCTTATTTGATATAAACATTTCTTTTTCAATGTAACAATGTTTCCTTTGACATTTCATACTATAAAAAAAAAAAATCAATGTAACATATCGCTGGGATGGATACAGGGCCCAATATCAGAATATCATACCCATTTGGGCATAAACCACTGGTTTTAATTGTGGTTTGGATTGAAAGCCATAAGGCAGGCTCCAGATGTACAACAGAAAAGCATTCTCCCTTTTAACAGAGATCAGAAGTTCAAGTGAAAAAAATGGGCAGTGCTCAAAATGGATGACTTTATACTTTTTCACCTATTAATCACAGTAACACTCACGAGCATCTGTGAGCACCTGTATGTGGAGATAGTGGAGATAGCATTTTCATCTAAGTATGTAACCTTATCCTGTGAAGCAGCATAAGCAGTTTAAAACGTCACTTTACGGCTACTATAAGCACATCCTTTCTTCATTCTCCCCTTGTTGCTGGCTGTTGTTTAATAGAAGATACCTGAGAATTGGTCAAATTTAGGGTGAGGGAGGAGGAAAATTATACATTGCACAAAAGTCTAAACACATCCATATCACTTCCTCAGTAGTGACTAAGAAGGCTCGTGTGCAGCAGTTGCAGGTGTAATGAACAAAAACAAAGTTATTTCCTCTAGCATCTGTTTTTGCCCAAATAGCTCATTTTTTTGTGTGTGGTTTGAACAAAAAAGCTGTCTAATGGGAAGCTTGTTGTTTGTGTTTACTGTGCTTGCTATTCAGGACAGACATGACATGATTGCAGTCATGACTTCCTTTGCAATTGCAGATGCTGCTGCCTATCTGGCTTACAATGAGAGTGCTCCGCTGTGTAGATGTTTTTTTTTATACATTTCATGACACATTATGATTCATATGAGATGAGAGTTAACCATAAGTTCATATTTTTGTAATAGATACACCAAGTTAATGATAAATCAAAGCATGAAATTAGCAGAAAATAAATATTTTATTTGAAGAACCGCAATGATTACATTACTGTCAGTGGTGAGGAGCTAGACTATTCGTTCTTTGTAGCTTAACCCAATGGGCTTCCCTGCAGCAAAACTACAGCATCAGTTGTTTGTCTACCAGTTCTCAAATTTACATATGTGGCGTTGTTTTTTCTTCTGAAAGTCAACAGTTTTGTCTTCTAGAAAATATGGCCTAATTGTTGGTGCACTGCACAAATTAAGCTAACTACTCAAACAAGAGCTTGACCTTGAAAGGGAATTGATCTTGGCTAGTCCTGTTTTTCCCACTAAACATAACATACTTTACACTATAGGTTTTAGATAGCAGTAGATTAGAAAAAGCTATATACAGTTACAAAAGGAAATATAATCAGGTAATCAGTAGGATATTCATGAGTGTAAAGCAAAATGATCTATTAATAGTGTAGATCCTTAAGTGAACTAGCATCTGATTATAAATACCCTCTGGTCCTGGTTATCTCTTACTATTAATTTTAGGCAGATGAAAACTTTACCAAGACTACCAAATATTTACATTGTGAGTGATACTCTGACCTCCAGATGCATCATGTCCCTGAATAATTTAGTACATTTCCAGTCAAAACAGAGATAGAAGGAGATTTGCTGACCAGCCACTGCCAGTCTAAAGCACTCTGGGCTTTTGCTCTTTATTCCTTAAGCCTCACTTTCAGTCAGTTCACGGTGTTTGTTTTCACTTCGTATGATATGTGTATGTGACATTTCAGAAATAATCAAACTCTTTATAGTGGATTTTTTTTCTTTTTCACAGAAAATACCAAGTATAAAATATAAATGTGCAGTAAACATAAATGAAAACCAAGTGGCAGATGATGCCTGTGTCAGGTTCATTCTGCCATTGTCAGTACACAAAATTCTACACTGTTTTGTGGACTGGTCGTTATCAGAAAATGCCAGTGGCTCTGAAAGTGTGATCTGGAGCCTCTTAAAAAGCTACCATAGCCATTTTCTAAATGTGTCACAGTGTGAGTGTGAGCTCTATAAACAAAATTAAATATATAAATGAATTGCAAGAAACTGCCTTTTAGGACAAAATAAGGTCAAATGTTTGTTAATTGTTTCTCTATTAGTGGAAATAGATCTTAAAGAAGCTACAGTCACTATAGCCAGTTGGTTAGCTGCTTAGCTAGCTCAAATCAATTTATACATTCCTGTTAAAAGTGTTCTTATGTTTCTGTCTGGCTTCTGTTTTCCCCATTCATCATCATTTAATGAGCTTTCATATTTAAGTGAAAATTACATTCATGAAAGTTGTGTAGTTGTTATATTAGCTAACATGCTACCAGAAAGTAGAATTGTATTTATTGAACACAGAGAAGCATAGGTTTCTACTAAATATAGACACTCTTGGACAGCTTGTCAATCAAATTACTGGCATAGAATCAACTGTAAAATGTTGCATATAATAACAGTCAGGAATCCTATTTTCCAGTTATTTGTTATACAATGAAATATATTTTGCTAGTTCATAAGCCCTACTAACTTACAGTTTTATCACAGAAAATCATTCTATTTTCTTTATTTTTTGGCTTCCAATCTGCCTTGCCATCTATCACCTCCTTCACCCTTTCCATCTATTAAACAGTGTTACTTCACCTGATCCAGAGCCACAGTAAAACTGTCAGCCCTTGATGTGAAAATACAAGAGAGGGACATGTATGAAGGTGTGAAACAGTGAAGGTTTTTTATACATATAACAACTGATTGGACAGCAACTCGGTTGCAATGCCACAGAGGGCACAGATGTCACAGACCTGGCCTCAAACTCGTCTTCCAATTCAGCTTTCAAGCTAAAAGACAGGCAAGCATGCTATCTAAAGGTGTAGACCATTGGCTTGACTGTGAAGGCTTGTTTATGCAGACACAAAGTAGCTAAGTTTAAAAGCACTAACCTTAGCCTCTCAAACTCCACATCATCCACCAGATAGTCTCGAGTCTCCACCAGCTTGTGGATCTGCTGCAGCAGCATCTCCTCACGCTGCCGGTCTTCACTGGACTTGTCTTTATCTAGCAAAACATAAATTCTAATAAGTAAGCTATGATCTTATAGAATTTTCGATCTGTTATACAATCACAAAGCTTTTTACGTTTTACAATTATAACCATATAGCTATTTGGATTTAAGTTTTTAATGATTTTTAAGTTTACTTAAATGTGAGCTTGTTTGCTATAACACCTACAGAACAGATACCTTGACTGTAATTCATTACAAACAAACAATCATTTTTATTCTTCATTCTTTATTAACTTTTCTTTATTTGTCTTCTATTTGTATTTGAACGTTGAATATTCTTGTAGCGTTATTATGGAAATAAACGTACATGCTTTTGGCACATTCAAGTCATTTAATGGAAAGAAAAAATAGACAGGAAGATAAAAATAAGGAACATAAACAAAACATTTCATATGTCTGGAACAGTTGGAAAAATACCAAAATTGGACTAATAAGCAAAATTCTACAGTTATTGAGTTTCAAGTTACATAACAGCAAGCTGTTTAAAAGGCTTGCAAGAAGAAACTTGTGGAGAGAAACTTGCAAAATGTACAGTACTGTCTTATGTAACCTTCATCAGACCTACAATTGTAATTGTGTGTCACTGAGGCCTTATACACAATCTATATTTTGTATGCTTAATGTATTGATGTTTTTAGGATGATGAAGAAAGAAGTGCACATGCACAAATTATACTGTAGTAGGTTAAGATTTCATGCTTGGATAGAGAATCAAGATCCTCTAGAAATGTCCTGTTCAGGAAAACATTGAGAAATAAATGTATAAAACTACAAATATATTCGTATAAATATTACCAATTAGCCTTAATTATCCTGTTAAGTTATCCTGTTAAGGTACTAGAAAGCCAGTAAATGTTAATAAAAAATAAATACAATTTTTCTAGCCTCATAGTTATTAAGGAAAGACATTAAGATATACATATACATATACAGTTTACACTGATCAGGCATAACAAATGACATTAGAACATTATGACCGGTGAAGTGAATAACACTGATTATCTTTTCATCATGGCATCATCTCTTTATTAGTGGGTGGGATATATTAGGCAGCAATAAAACATTTTGTACTCAAAGTTAATGTGTAAGAAGCAGGAAAAATGGGCAAGCGTACGGATTTGAGAGAGTTTAACAAGAGCTTAATTGTGAAGGCTATACGACTTGGTCAGAGCATTTACAAAACCGCAGCTCTTGTGGGGTGTTCCTGGTCTGCAGTGGTCACAATTTATCAAAAGTGGTCCAAGGAAGGAACAGCGGTGAGCTGGCAACAGGGTCATGGGCAGCCAAGGCTCAGTGATGCATGTGGGAAATGAATGCTGGCTCGTGTGAAACGATCTAACAGATGAGCTCCTGTAGTTCAAATTACTGAAGAAGTGAATGTTGTTAATGCTCGACCAGTCAGCACTGTTTTGGCAGCAAAAGGGTTACCAACACACAATTGGGCAGGTGGCTATAATGTTATAGCTGATCAGTTGTCATAGAGTTATGCCTGATCACTGTATATGTACTATATGAAAAGTATTGGGACCCCTGATTTTTTTAACAAAATGTGTTTCTTCCTTAAACTGTAAATACAAATTTGAAGGCACACAATTGTAGGCTAAAGACATAGCATTAAGTTCACTTGAACTAGGGGACCAACATATTCCAGCATGACAATGCGCTTGTGCACAAAAAAAAAAATGCAACAGCTAAATAACGTGTACATTAATGTAATATATTGGTTTTGTGGGGCCTACCTGGGATCGAAACTAATTTCTGCAGTTCTTTTTTAAGCCTTGTGATCTCTTTACATAGCTGAATATCATCCATCCTGAAGAAATTGGTACAAAGCAAAGGAGAAGGAATGACAGACATATTGTTTAAAACCATACAGAAATTAAAATGATAAATTATGATTCATTTTTCTAGCATCTTTATGTTATGCAGATTTGCTTTAAAACTGTTCTGTACCATTCTCAAGAAATAAATGATAAAAGACGTTTGCATGCTCATTCACAAATACTTAAAGTAGCTACAGTAGTCCACCTTGGCATGTAGTAGCGTAGGAGGGAGGAAACCAAATCACCTGAAGGAAAACAATACTAACATAGGGAAACTATACAAAACACACGGATGGTAACAAAAGCTAGGTATTAATAATATATAAATAATATGACTAGCCCAGGTACCCTGAAGCTGTATATAAGCAATGCTACAAGCTGCCCTACTGTGCTGCCCATATACTGTGTATTACCTATCTGAAAATACCTCAAACTTAGTGTATCTTCCATTATGTGCTTTGTTGTACCCAACTTTGGTTTATTGTGTCATGAGAAAACCAGAAAACAATAAGAAAATGCTCCATTTCAATCACTTTGGTGCAGATGACGGTATTATGAGTGTTTGAGATTATTCTATGAGCTGTATGATCTGATCAGCGGCTTTATTTTCTAAAATAAATCTAACCTTCCATGGTCTTATTTTGATGATGACTGAGCATCTTCCCACTCTCATATCAGCTCTTATATTTGGCCTGTCATTTAAGTTCAAGGGTCAAGGACAAGAACAAGCACACACACACACACACACACACACACACACACACACACACACACACACACACACACACACACACACAAGAAACAAACAGTTTGTAATTGAATATTTTCTTGAATTCCTTAGAAGTATCAGGAGCATCAACAAAACTCTGTTTTTCTTTGTTTACCAGGATGATAATTTTATTGTGAGACTGAAACACACACAAAATCTCTTTAATTTAGAATATGCTGCATATTTCATAGTTTTAAGTCATAGGGACCATTTCGTATTTATCCTGCTGAAATGAAATCCATTAAAGTCCACTACAGTACTGTTTGTTTACTGTCTTCTTTACTGTAAAATTATTATTTATCCAATTATAGGTTGCCACATATAAAAAGCATATTATTCTATGAATCAATCGACCTATCTATCTGTCTGTTTGAATTATCGATACACATTATATGGACAAAAGTGTGTGGACACCATAAGATTTTTATGTGCTTTTGAACATCCCATTTCCCATTTAGTTTCCATTTGCTGTTATCATAACCTCCACTCTTCTGGGAGTATGGTTGTGGAAGAACTTTAGTAAAGTGGGTGTGTAAGGTGAGGAAAGCTGAGGTGAAGTCTGAGTTCCAATTCATCCCAAAGGTGTAAAATAGGGTTGATGTATTCCATTTAAGATTTTCCACCTCAACCCATGTAAACCATGGAGCGTGCTTGGTGCACAGGGGTTTGGCACACAGAGAAAGTGTTTTAGAAT
This sequence comes from Silurus meridionalis, assembly GCF_014805685.1. Lineage (NCBI taxonomy): Eukaryota > Metazoa > Chordata > Actinopteri > Siluriformes > Siluridae > Silurus > Silurus meridionalis. The sequence continues at coordinate 12,401,329 of NC_060897.1, forward strand.
CTCAAATATTTAAAAAATGTATAATATTGGGCTTCAATATTGGAATGTAATATTTTGTCTTACTGATCTGGATTCACAGGACCACAGCCATTTCAGTCTAAAGCTTAGTTAAAAATACATCAAATCTTCATGAAAGGGGCATGATATCTCAAGGGCACTGCAGAAGAAAAAGCTCCTAAAGAGAAGAAGACAAGGTCTAAAAACAAGGATCTCCTGGGAGGTTTGCTGGCGAGCACAGAACTCCTTGGACAAGTTATATAATAATATACGCATTTTCTTGGGGAGATGCAAGGTTTACTGAAAGTCCAAATTTGGAAGAAAAAAAAAGGAGCAAACCAAAAATATAAACATACACACGTAAGGATCTTATACCCAAGACAATATCTGATCTAAAAAGGAAAGGAAAATATCACTAATGAGGCCTTAATCACAGGTAAGAATGATCAGTTGTAACCATGGAAACATTTTAGCATTCCAGAGAGAGTGACTTCTGTAAGCTAAACATGGGATTATCAGTTCATTGGCTGTAATCAGTCCTTTTTCAAGAAGGATCAGTTTGACGTTGTCTACAACCTTAACCAGATAAGGGATGTTAGAAGACATCTGT